>NC_067410.1:9289102-9592132 GCF_009764475.1 Pristis pectinata | reverse complement strand
ATTGGTCTTGGATCTCAAAACATTTAATCCAATAATATCTTCACCAGTGCATTCTGGGAAGCATTCACAAATCCAAAACAAGGGAGGGTGGACGCTGTTGGAATTGTACAACCTCCAAAGAGGCTGAACAAACTCTGGAGATGGGTGAGGAACTCTACCGAGAGATGGGAGATGCACTGATAGATGGTTGATGAAAGAGCCACCAATGTTGAGGCCTAAGCACCGGAATTTCTACTTGAATTTTCTTCACATCTCCACTTCTTGTTCTCTTTTTAAGAGGCAGCTTAACACCCACCTGTGATGAAGATTTTGATTACCTGTTTCTGTGTTGTCTTTAGCTTGCTGTTTATTTGTGTCTGGTTATGTAGATGAAGGACCTTGGGATTTTAATACGAAAAAGGTGAAATATATATACACTGCTATTATAGTCGAATCCACATGGTGTAGGGTAGCGTGTGATTTTGACACTGGGAAAGCCAATCCAGAGGTCTGGATGAGTTCAAAGCCTCCCACAGCAGTCGTGCAGTGCAATAATTAATGGAATAAAAAACAGTATTCGTAATGAAGAAACTACTGGATTGTAGGTCCAGGTTTTTAATGGCAGTTTAGGGAGGAAACCTGCCAAGTTTGCTTGGTCTGGCTTATACGTGACTCCAGATCCAAAGCAATATTGTTGCTCTTAAATGGCCGAGCAAGGTATGCCATTCAAGGAATGGGCAACTCTTGCTGGTCTTGAATGATGCCCACTTTCCAGTCACTCAGTGGTAAATTTATGAAGGAGAGGGCTTTTAGTTTTACTGCTAAGGATTTAGGTGGTGAGGTAGAGTGTGTTGGTGAACAGAAGGTCCAAGGGAACTGGAAGGGAACTGCACATCAGCACAAGTGGGTTTTTGAGGGGAACAATGAGAAATGTTTTACACGATTTACTTGATTTGAGTGGGTGAGCTGAAACATTCACTTTAACACCCATGCAGTGAAGAATTACATGAATTAATGTGGAGGAGTACTTAGAAGTCTTCTGCTGTTATGGCTAGCTATTTAGATGATGAGTTCTTCTTCTCCACTGAACCCTAATGGCCTCTAAAGACTTGCTGAAAAGTTACGAGATCATTAGTTTGATAGATGGCATTTATTTAGCTATAATAAGGGTATATTCTGTTTGAAGGATAAATCTTTTGGCATCAATGGGCTTCATTTTATTTAACTGAGAGCAGAATGACCAGTGTAGAATTCAGAATGTGCAGTTGGGAAGTATGTAGGTGAGTTGCCACTCGAGATACAGGAACTAGGGGCAAAGTAGGAAAGTTAGCTGTTGTAAATTCATTGCAGCTTAAAGCAAGTCCTGCTCTTCTGAGTATTACATTCCTAGTTTCTAGTTCCTTTTGTGCTGCTTGATTCAAAATGATGGACAACTGCATTATATTGTAGAACAATGCTAACTTGCCAATCTATTGTTATTTTGTGCACTGAATTTTTGTCCAACCCATAATGAGGAAGCAGTCTTTTAAAAACCTTCAAGCCTGCACAGTTCATTTGGCACAAGTATGAGAATGGGAAATCTAAATACATTTGATTTGTGGTTCAGGAGCCATTGAATGATACATTTATATAGTTCCATACAAACAGGGAGGAGGCCATTTGGCTCAATGAGTCCAAGTTGCTCACGGAGCAAAGCCACTCCTCCCCTAATCTTCCCTGTAATCCATTCCTGTCAACACTCAGCTATACCAGGGGCATTTTCCAGTGGCCAAGTAGCCTGCCAATCCATGTGTTTTTTGAGATGTTGGGGGGGGGGGGGGGGGAATCTGGAAACCCACATGGTCACAGAGAGAACATGGATACTCCACACAGACAGCATTAGACAGCACGATTTTTCATCCCATTGAACAACCTGCAGCTAAACATACAGGGACTGCAGCATATTCCTGGCCAAATTTATTTGAAAGAACATCTTGCTTTGAATAAGTTACAGATTTAATTCCTGAGTGGTCGGACAGTAGTTACATCAAGCGTGAAATTGATTGTTCCAAGCACAATGTGAGGGTAAGACAACTGCTTTCACACCACACCATTGGTTCTTGCCCCACACAAATGTCTGGGCGTGTAATCGTGGCTCTCTCCCACAGCACTGATCAATTCATAGAACATAGAAAACTATAGCACAGTACAGACCCATTGGCCCACAATGTTGTGCCGACATTTTATCCTGCTCTAAGATCTATCTAACCCTTCCCTCCCACATAGCCCTGTATTTTTCTATCATTCATGTGTCTATCTAAGTGTCTCTTAAGTGCCCCTAATGTATCTTCCCCCTCAACCTCTGCCGGCAGTGCATTCCACGCACCCACCACTCTCTGTGTAAAAAAAAACTTACCTCTGTCATCCCCCTAATACCTTCCTCCAACCACCTTAAAATTATGTCCCCTCATGTTAGCCATTGTCACCCTGGGAAAAAGTCTCTGACTGTCCACTTGATCTATGCCTCTTATCATCTTGTAGACCTCTATCAAGTCACCTCTCATCCTCCTTCTCTCCAAAGAGAAAATCCCTTGCTCGCTCAACCTATCCTCATAAGACATGCTCTCCAATCCAGGCAACATCCTGGTAAATCTCCTCTGCACCCTCTCTAAAGCTTCCACATCCTTCCTATAATGAGGTGACCAGAACTGAACACAATACTCCAAGTATGGTCTGACCAGAGTTCTATAGGGCTGCAACATCACCTCGTGGCTCTTGAACTCAATGCCCCACAAATGAAGGCCAACACTCCATACACCTTCTTAACAACCCTATCGACTTGCATGGCAACCTTGAGGGATGTATGGATGTGGACCCCAAGATCCCTCTTTTCCTCCACACTGCTAAGAGTCCTGCTATTAACCTTGTATTCAACATTTTAAATTGAGAACTGCAGGGAAATTATCCACTAGGAGTATGGATTTGGAATTAGATAATAGACTTGTATATTGTGGATAAGTTCCAGGTAAAGCTTCGATAATCAGAGACTAAAGAGACCACAAAGGAGCTTACACGAGCCTTGACTTAGACTTGGTCAAGGACCAGACTAGTGCACTCATTGTAAGGACATCGGTAGAGTTGCTCAGTTAATCTCACAGATAATTTTCTTTCAAGCATATGAGGGGGATGATGGTGGATAGAGTCCTTTTCCTGTGATCCTAAACATATCTCTTAATTTGGGTTCTTGTTTATGCTACTCTTTGGAATTGGCTAAAATGTTGTTTGCAGTGTTGTAGATCATTCCAGGGTTTTGGTGCAGGAAAGACCCAGTATCACAGTCTCAGTGGAAGGAACTTTAACCTTGGAATGATATCAGGCTACGTGAGGAGAAGTTTCAGACTGACAGAGGGTTACTAAAATCTTAGAAAGGTTTGATGGGATTGATCAGTAGCACATGAGTTTCATTGAGGCCCAATGGAGATTGATGTGGATTGGTGTGGATTAATGAGGCCTGTTATGAACCAGTAGGGGCTGAAACAGCCCAGTTTGGGTTGAAATGGACCAAGGTGACCAATATAGAAAATCTGGGCTGTTGTGGCCTATTGTGGTTGATGTGGAGCAATATAGACCAAGGTGAGCTGATACAACCCAATATCACCATATTATATCATATTCCACCATATCATCTGAACCCATCAATGTAGCAGAGACACAAGAGACTGCAGATATTAGAATCTGGGTCATCAAACAGTCTGCTGGAACTCAGCAGTCAATCCAGGATTGATACAGGGTTTTGACCCAAAATATTGGCAATTCCTTTTACCCCACAGATACCGCTCAACCCACTGAGTTCCTCCAGCAGATTGTTTGTTGCCCTGTCAATATAACACTATAAGCACGTACCACCAGGCTCAAGGACAACTCCTATCCCGCTGTTATAAGACTATTGAATGGTTCACTAGTATGATAATATGGACTCTTGACCTCACAATCTACCTCCTTATGACTTCGCACCTTATTGTCTACCCGCACTGTTGTCCACCTGTAGCTGTGACACTTTATTCTGTCTTCTGTTATTGTTTTACCCTGTACTACCTCAATGCACTGTGTAATGAATTAATCTGTATGAATGGTATGCAAGACAAGTTTATCACTGTATTGGTTTATTATTGTCACTTATACCAAGGTACAGTGAAAAACTTGCCTTGCATACCGATCGTACAGGTCAATTCATTACACAGTGCAGTTACATTGAGTTAGTACAGAGTGCATTGATGTAGTACAGGTAAAAACAGTAACAGTACAGAGTAAAGTGTCACAGCTACAGAGGAAGTGCAGTGCAGTAAGGTGCAAGGTCACAACAAGGTAGATCGTGAGGTCAGAGTCCATCTCATTGTATAAGGGAACTGTTCAATAGTCTTATCACAGTGGGGTAGAAGCTGTCCTTAAGTCTGGTGGTACGTGCCCTCGGGCTCTTGTATCTCTACCTGATGGAAGAGGAGAGAAGAGAGAATGACCCGGGTGGGTGGGGTCTTTGATTATGACCTTGGTGCATGTGACAATAATAAACCAATTTACCTTCTATCTTCCTCATATGTTTATCCAGCTCTGCTTTAAATGTATCTTTGTTGTTTGCCTGAAAATTATCATGAAGTTGCAAGTTGTACATTCTCACCACTCTTCTTCCAAATTCTCAATTAGATTAATATACATCTGACTCCAGATTCTTGGTCTTGTCTGCAGGTCGAAATACCTTTTGCATTTACCTTATTAAACCCATTCACAAATGTTGGAAAATCACAAGCTAAAGCTCACCTGTGACATGAAGGCAGATCCAAATACATTGTTATACTTAGTTTATAGCACCAGGGGTTGAATGGTTTCTTTGACAAAAAGAGACGAGAATGCTATTTTATTCCCAGAGGTAAGAAGTGACGAATGAAATTTTGAGATTGTTACACTTGCTAAAGAAAGTATGAATTCATTAGATCACAGAGTAGGAAGGGGATGGGGAAAGCTTCTCTTGTTAATCATTCCTGGAAAAAATGTCTACAGTGCCTTTCTTGCATCACCACATCTAATTGTTCCTTAAATGATTCCAGGGTTTTTCCCTGATTTCAGAAGACAGCTGGCTGACAGGCATTCAATTATATTGTTTCATTACTATGTAATTTATTAAAAAAAATTGTTATTCTCCTTTGTAACACCAAGTGGCTGTCCTAGTGGAAATTCCATGTTTAAGAGTGCAGTCAAGACATCTGGTTTGGAGTCTCCACAGAATAATGGAAAAATGTATGATATGTTATTTGAAAACTTGCATAAAATCCCATGAAATATAATTTTTTTGGTCATCACCAAATGAAAGTGAAAAGAATGTACTATCACATAGTACAGCAGCATTTAAACCATAGATCATGTAACCCAACAATCCCTGCCAACACATACGATCCACATGAACCTCCTCCTTCATTGAATCTATTAACTCATGTTTATATTCATCTCTCCCTTGTGTGATTAAAACGTGCCTTAAATGTATCCGTGTTATCCGATACACCAGCTCCCAAAGATCAGCCCATTCTAGAGCCTCATCCAGTGTTCGTTTCATACACAATGAAGTCTGTGTTAACTGACAGAAACATAAACTCAGAATCAGGACAAATACAGGAATATAGCGTTTTGTATATATCTTCTGAAGGGGATAAAGTTTTCTGTACGTAAATATGGATTGCCAACTCTGCTTGAAAGCGTTCCTGGAGTTTTCATCACATGACCTCTTTTCTCCAAACACATTGCCACTGTCCTTTTGTCCCCGCCCACTCACAGCAGGTTGGAGAGCAGACAATACTGACTGGGTGCTTCTTGGCTGATGGACAAGTTATCTTCGCCTCCCATCTCTGATCATTTTTAGGACTAAAAACCAAACAAATCGAAATAAAGGCCACATTAATTAAATCCCCAGTGAATGGTTGCTGCAAAGGTTTCAAAATGAATTTTAAATTCTTGGAGTCTGGCACATCTCTGAACATTTCCTGCTCCACAGCATGGTCTGGATTTATGTTGATTTTTATCATTTCTCTTTGAAATGCTTCAAGTTGCTTCATGTGCACTGTAAAGGACTTTGTAAATCTTAGTCAGCCTATCCAGTATGGCAATGAATGGTCAGATTACCTATTGATTAATATGGGTTTTATTGAGATCTTTCATATCCACTGAAAATGGACGATATGGGAGCTTCTTTGTATGATTCACCAGAAGAACTGCACTTCCAACAAAGCAGCACTCTCACAGTACTGCGCCAGTTGAACCCAAGGGGTCTGTACAAGGTGATGAGTACAAGAGACTGCAGATGCTGGAGTCTGGACCAACACATGAGATGCTGGAGGAACTCAGCGGGTCAAGCAACATCTGTGGAGGGAAATGGACAGTTGACGGTCCAGGTTGAGACACTTCATCTGGACCAGATCAGTCCAGATGAAGGGTCTTGACTCGAAACGTCGACTGTCCATTTCCCTCCATATATGTTGCCTGACCCGTTGAGTTCCTCCAGCATCTCATGATGTGCAGAGTATGTTTCCTCATATAAAACAATCTAGAAATAGGAGTCACTGTTTTAAAATGAGGGGTCACCCCTCTAAGACAGATGTGAGGTGCATTTTTTTCTTTGACGGTCATTGGAAGTCTTCTGAAGTCTTTTCCAAGGGCATTGGAAACAGAGATGGAATATTTTTAAAGCAAAGGTGGATGGATTCATGAAAAACAAGGGTTTGAAAGGTTGCTATGGATTGATGGGAATGTGGAGCTAAAGTTACAGAGAGATTAGCCATTATCTTGATAAACGGCTGAGCAGGCCTGAAGCTTCAAATCACATACTCTCAATTCTATGCATACTTCTATATTCGTGTCCTGACTCTCACAGAGCAAGTCCATTCTCCCACTAATTTCCCCTGTGACTATATCCCTCACGTTCCCATTGATTCCTCCCACTCACCGACACACAAGTTCATTCACAGCGGCCAATTAACCTACTGACCTGCACGTGGTCCAGAGGCAACCTGTACGCTTTGGTGAAACCCACCCGGTCACAGGGAGAACTTGCTAACTCCACAGACAGCACCGGAGGTCAGGGTGGATGCCGGGTCACTGGAGCTGTGAGGCAGCAGCTTTACCACGTTAAAAAGTGAGAGCTTGGCTTAGTTGTTATCAGAATAGCAACTCGGGCAAGCTGATGCTGTTTAATGTGGAGCGAGAGGGACAGTTTGAACTGCACGTGTGAGGTGCAATGTATAGAAGAGGCCATTCATGTGGAATAAAAGTAAAATAAAAAGAAATGGGGAAACTGCCACTGCTGGAAATATCTCTGCCATTGCAGTCAGCAGTTATAAAGGTTTGTATTTCCTTTCATCAAAAAAATTGACATGTTAACAATCCAAACATTAACCTGCTCTTTCTCTTTGTGGATGATGTCTGCTCTGTTATGTATTTCCAGCTTTTTTCCGTCAATAAGATCTTTGCCAGTAATAATCATTCACTGATCTCTGGGTTGATCATTACTGGGAGCAAGAGATTATGCGTCCATGGTCTTTCCAGATCTGAGCCCAGTGCACATGTTTTCAATCTCACTTGTCTGAAATCTTGGCACCAGGGAGCTTTGCTAAAGCCTTCAGTACTCCCAGCAAGGAATAATTCATTTTCATTGGCTGAATGGAGCATCCTCTCTCGCTGCTGAATTATAGAACAGGCAAGAGGGGGAATTGGGGATGGGAGGAGAATTCTTTTTCACTATTCAATCACAAATTTGGGGTCTAATCCTGCTCCTAATTTGTATGTTTGTGAGGTGTGGAAGTCATTGGTCAGGCCAGTATTTATGACCCAACCCCTAATTTCTCTTTTGAAAGTGGTAGTGAGCTGCAGCCTTGAATCATTGGAGCTCCCTGAGATGAAGGCCCTAGTAAACGCTCCTTGGTTTTTGGTGGAGAATTGGAGAGAAACTTCCCCGATTTGTTTTCACCTCGTGACTCTGTTTCTCACTTTAGATCTTCTGTCTCTTAGGAAAGTATATTGCTGTGGGAACCATAAGAGGCTGGCGGGATGGGGTATTGGGGGAAGAGTGGAATTGGCTGGGGAGTCTTATAGACCAATTGGTTTTCCTGTCAGTCATTACCGTTTGCTTGTAAACTTTGGACCCATTGCCCACATGATATTTACATCATTTTCCCCAGGGATTCAACAGTTATACTTCTGAGGTTATGGCAGTTCCTTGCAAAAACCTCACATAGAACATTATCATTACTGCACCAGGCACATTAGTGTTGTGGTTAGCGTAACGCTTTACAGCGCCAGTGACCTGGGTTCAAATCTGGCCACTGTCTGTAAGGAGTATGTACGTTCTCCCTGTGACTGCGTGGGTTTCCTCTGGGTGCTCCAGTTTCCTCCCACATTCTAAAGACGCACGGGTTAGGAAGTTGTGGGCATGCTATGTTGGCGCCAGAAGCGTTGCGACACTTGTGGGCTGCCCCCAGAACACTATGCAAAAAGATGTATTTCACTGTGTGTTTCTATGTACATGTGACTAGTAAAAATATCTTATCTTATCTTATCTTATCTTATCTCCTTAATGCTATAGACTTTTATGCGTACACACTAAAGGTTAGACATGTTAATGATCCAGACAGGATTACTGAGGCAATATCAAATTCACTTGTATGATATCCTCCGTGATCTGGGGATTATAAATAAAAGGGATTAGATTACAAATTGTTTTATTTTAGATTACAATTTGCAAGTAATTCATATTATTCAATTCAATGTTGTAGATGCCAGCCGGAACACAGTGGGTAATTGAGACACAAGAGACTGCTGATGCTGGAATCTGGAGCAACAATCTGCTGGAGCAGCATCTGTGGGAGAAAAGGAATTGTAAATGTTTTGGATCCTGATGCAGGGTTTTGACCTGAAACCTCAACAATTTCTTACCTCCCACAGATGCTGCTCGACCCACTGAGTTCCTCCAGCAGATTGTTTGTTACACGGTGGGTAATTCTTTTCTCTCTCAGATAGAAGTTTATGGATTCAAGTCCAGCTCCAGGAAGTTGAGGGTTTAATTCAATAAAGGTCCAGAACGATGCTGAGAGAATGCTGCACTGCCCGAGCTGCTGTCTTGTAGATGCAGTTTTGAAATGAGGCTCCATTTACCCCATAAGGAGCACTCAAAAAAATTGTGCCTTTATTTCAAAGTAATACGTCTATGTTTTAACTGGTGTCCTGAGAACTACTGACTTTTCAATCTTTACTACCTCGTTGGACTTTTTAACTACCTTGTTGCACTTACGTCTGGCATGATCTGCCTGGGTGGCACGCAAACCAAAGCTTTTCACTCTATCTTGGTATATGTGACAATAGTAAACCAATACCAATAACTTTACCACTGACTACAGTTGCCTGGTTGCTCTTTGTGGGAGCTTGTATTTATTGACTGCAAAGTCTCCCACATTATTGGCCTGGCTACACTTCAAAATGTCATCATGAACTGTAAATGCTCTGGGATGTTCTGAGGTGCTATGTAAATGCAGGCTTTTTTTTTCTTTAAATAGATTCTACAATATATTATACACATAGCACTCCAATATTTTTAGAAACCCTCTTGGTGAAATCAGCATACAACATTAAATATTCTTCCTTTCTTTTCCTTTCCCTCTCCCCCCTCCCCTTATTATAGAATGTTATTATTTGAGCTTTGTCCCCTATTTATTTTCAATGAATGATCATTGACACTAAAAGCCAGGACAGAGTAACGTTCTAGCTAACCATCCACAAATACCATACTGCAGACTCATAGTGAACCAGCCATGACTATCCTTCACAAAACGCACATATAATATTTATTAGGAAGCACATAATTTGGATTGTGGAATGATAATACAATATACTTTAAAGGATTCTGTACAAACATTTGATATACTTGAGTGGTAACATGATTGAGTACATGTTTGAAAATGAGTACACAGTATTGTAGGTACAAAAAGGAAGTTGAACCAGATACATATATGAATATTGCCCCTGGAATTGGGGACAGAATACAATGGTAAAACATTCTTACAGAGGTGATTCATTCTCTCTGCTCCTGCTTAGTTATATATTGTACTCTCCCAATGTTCAGTATCCACCACCTAGAAAGGTAAGAGCAACAGGTGCATGGGGACACGGTCACCTGCAGCTTCCCCTCTAAGTCACTCAGCAGACCTGGAGATACAGTATATTGCTGTTCCTTCATTGTCTCTGGGTCTAAATATTGGACTTTGCTGTGAAACACTACTGTGAAAGTAGCCTCACAACAAGGACTATTGTAGTTCAAGAAGTTGGCTCACCACAACCTTTTCAATGGCATGTAAGGGTGAGCATTAAATGGTGGTCCTGCCAGTAATACCTGTCTGCCATTAATCAATGTAACAAAATTCAATTCCATTGTGAGCGTTTCATTCCCCTAGTTCTCCACCCTCCAGATATGACTCTCAAAAGTGAGTTCCATGAATGGTGGGTACCTGTCCGAGGCAGGCATTTTCAGTTCCCTCCTTGCTACTTCAGGTGCCCAGGTTGTGTCAGCGGTGGTGAGCTTGCTGATGAATGAACACTCAGTTTATTGGGGAAGGCTCCCAGTTAAGATATCCTGCTACCCAGTCGAGGTTTAGAGACCCAGTTATTTGTGGCATCAATGTTTTATACTATTTGATGTTTGGATATGGGGATCGGATGGGAAAGTGGATGAGGCCATTGATCACCCAGGAGCAAAGCAGGATCAAGTGGCTATCGGCCCGCTTCTGCTCCTATTGCTTCTGTGTGTAGAGGGCAGCATGATCCTTGAAGCTACGTTAAGCAATTATAAGGAAGGTCTACAATGTTTATGTATTTTTTTTTCCCTTTTGAAATTGTTTTCCTTTCCCGCACATGTTTGTCTGCCAACCCACAAAATTCTCGAGCTGGCAGAGTCCAGTATAATTTGGTTGTAGTATATTCCCGGGTGTGAATAGCTTGCTTTGGCTCAGGCTCTCTGTGGCTTATGTATCTTCTGGCTGTGGAGAAGATTGTAATGGCAATGTCTCTGTCATTGACCAAATTTCTTGGCAACATTTCTTGTGGAGGCTGGGGGTGGAGAGGGCTTCAGCAGCTGCTCTTTCCAATATACAAACATGCCTCACTCAATGGGTGACTGCATCTTGGTCAAACAAACAAAATGCTGGAGGAACTCAACAGGTCAGGCAGCATCTGTGAAGGGAAATGGACGGTCGACGTTTTGGGTCAAGACCCTTCATCTGGACATTTCAGCTGCATCTTGGTAGCAGCCCAACTCCATAACATTTATTAAGTCCAATGCAAGTCTTTAAGTCATGTGGAGAAATTATAAACACAGCTTTGTGTTTCACCTCTAGGAAATCCAATCTTTTACTTTGCTTGAAGCAATGGTACAAATACCTATGATTTCAGTCATGCCATTGCACCATATGTACACTGGCTTAGAAACTGAACAGTCTTTATGCATGATCAGTTAAAGGACAGCACAGTGGCAAAGCAGGTTAAACTAATGATGTTGGAGAAAAGAATTCACAATGTGGCTGAATAATGTTGTAGCCCCATTCTGCACGTTGAGGTTTGACGTGGTTATAACTCTTCCCTTTTTGCGTTTGGGCCCAACTTTGCAATCCAGTTTTTGGAGAGGGGGACAATCCACAGCTGGGTTAACAGTGCGACACGTCGCCATCCTTGCACGTGAGCCTGAAGGATAAGCGACGCCTGAAGAGGTGGAGATTCCACACCAGGAACTGAAGGAGAGGCATGATGATGCAGAGGCTCCCGACAATGCAGCCTGTGGCAGCGCCTGGGTTCTTGCCGTAGTCTAGCGTCCTGTAGATGAACGTCTCCCCCTTGAGGTTGGTGCCGCCCATCGCCCAGTAAACAACGGTGAAGAGGATGAAAGACAGGCAGTAGAGCAGGACGTAGATGAAGTGGGCGAGGTGAATGGGAGCCGCGGTCAAGCCCAACTCGAGTAGCACAAGCACCGAGTTTACCACGTGCACATTGATGTTAACGGAGTCAGGGGCTGCTCCCCCTGGAACATAGTCAATGCTCCAGAAAGCGACGGTGACATAGAGGCTGGTCACACAGGTCAAGTTGTGCAGAGCCCACTGGATGCTAATGGTGGGCTGCAGCACTGAAGGCGGCGCATGGAATTCTTTCCTCATTGTCCAGGACGAGCTCCCACCTTCGATATCTGTGGCTGCTTTTAAAAAAAAATGAAAAGGAAATGGAAGAATTGAATATCGAATCTCAATAGTTGCTTGAATAGGCAGCATAGAAATCTTTTGAATTTCAAACATGTTCCTGCAAGTAACATAAACTCTGACCTGCATGTGCCTAAAGTGAAAACAAAAGAAATTTTTATAATTTACGGAAGACAAACACATTCTATGTTACATTTTGTGTATTCTGCTTTGAAATCACAAGGGAGAAAGAGAGGGGGAGAAGTAAACTGTTGGTTCCCTCTTACTAGTCCATTAACTATTGATATTTGTGATTTCAAAGCAGAATATACAAAATATAACAGAATTGCACAGAATTTAGTGCAGAAAGCAGCCAAAGGTTGCTAGGTCACTGCAAGGTGATTATGCCCCACACACGTATCTTTTCACTTTATTGAATGCGCTATAAGTTTTTGTTCCATTTTCCCTCAAGTATTTACCCAGCCTCCTGTTATGTGCATGATTGAGTTGTTACCTAAGCAGTCTCAAAGGGTTATTGAGGCAGATGGTCAAAATAGATTAAAAAGGAACTCAGTTTGTTTCTTGGTTGCGATGGTGAGGATGATCTGTGATAAAGGAACGGTCACATTTTGTTCTCTCACCTGTTGCTATCTCCATTTCATTGTATGACTTACCCCGTTTTATCTCTTCTGCTTCTGAAACCCCATATTTGCCAATTCCTGTGCTTTTTCTGTCCAGTCTCTTTTTCATTCTACCCTGTGTGCCTAATCTCCCAAATCACCCAGTCTCTGCTACCCCTCTCCCCACTTGCGCTGAGTCTATTTGCCTGCTACTTATTGATATTTATTTGTTCCTAGTTGATGGATGAAGTCACGGAGTTATAGTCATACAGCATGGAATCAGGCCCTTCGGCCCGACTTGTCCATGCTGACCGAGATGCCTATCTATGCTAATCGCATTTGTTTGCATTTGACCCACATCCCTCCATTCCTTTGCTATCTATGTCACTGTCTAGTACTTTTTAAGTGTTCTGGTTGCTCCTGCGTCTATCACCTCCTCGAGCAGCTTGTTCCATATACTCACCACCCTCTGTGTGGAAAAACTTGTCCCTCAGATCTTCTTTAAATCTTTCCCCTCTCACCTTAAACTTATGTCTTCTAGTTTTAGACTCCCCTACCCTGGGGAAAAGACTGTGATATCTATATCCCTCATAATTTAATAAAGCTCTATAAGTTCACCCCTCAGCCTCCTGTGCTCCCGTGAGAACAATCCCAGCCTATCCAATCTCTCCTTGTAACTAAAGCTTCCATTCCAGGCAACATCCTGGTGAATCTCTTCTGCAAACTTTCTAGCACTACTACATCTTTTCCATAGTGTAGTGACCAGAATTGCACATAACGTTCCAAATGTAGCCTTACTGATGTCTTATACAGCTGCAACATGATGTCCCGACTCTTATACTCAATACCTCTGCCTATGACAGCAAGCGAAATGCATTCTTCATGACCCTATCCATCTATATTGCTATTTATAGTGAGCTATGAACTTGCACCCCACGATCCCTCTGTTTATCAATGCTTCTAAATGGTGCCGCTGGTGTAGTGGTATCATGCAAGATTCCCATTCTTGTGAGCCGGGTTCGATTCCCGGGCAGTGCACTACGTTTTAGACGGCACAATAGTGTAGCGGTTAGCATAACGCTATTACAACGTCAGCGACCCGGGTTCAATTCCCACAGCTGTCTGTAAGGAGTTTGTAATTTCTCCACGTGTCTGCGTGGGTTTCCTCCGGGTGCTCCGGTTTCCTCCCACATTCCAAAGACGTACGGGTTAGGAAGCTGTGGGCATGCTATGTTGGCGCCGGAAGCGTGGCAACACTTGCGGGCTGCCCCCAGAACACTCTACACAGAAGATGCATTTCACTGTGTGTTTCAATGTACATGTGACTAATAAAGAAATCCTAATCTTAATTTACTGTATATGTCTTGACAGTATTAGATGAACCAAAATGTATTACCTCGCACTTTTCTGAATTAAATTCCATCTGCCACTCTTCTGCCCAACTTTGCAGCTGATCTATGTCCCTCTGTATCCTTAGGCAACCGACCTTGCTATTTACAACTTCACCAAACTTTGTGTCATCAGCAAATTTACTTATCAGACCACAGATGTTCTCATCCAAGTCATTTACATATATGACAAGCAACAAATCCCAGCACCGATCCCTGTGGTTCACCACTGGTCACAGACTTCCAGTCAGATAAACAACCATCCACCACTACTCTTGGTCTCCTATCACCAAGCCAATTTTGGATCCAGTTTGCCAAAACACCCTGGATCCCCTGTGCCTTAATTTTCTGGACCAGCCTATTGTGTGGGACCAAAAGCCTTACTAAAGTCCATGTATACCATATCTACTGCCTTGCCTTCATCAATTTTCTTAGTAACGTCCTCAAAAAAAACTTATTCAAATTTGTGAGGCAGGATTTCCCATGCACAAAACCATGCTGACTTCCCCTAATCAAACCCTGCTTTTCCAAGTGATCATATATCCTAACCATAAGAATTTTTTCTGATAGTTTCCCTACTATTGATGTAAGGCTCATTGGCCTTCAGTCTCCTGGCTTATCCCTACTGCACTTCTTGAATATGGAAACAAGGTTAGCTGCCCTCCAATCTTGGTTTGCTACCCTCCAATCTTGGTGTACTCCACACTCTTCGCCTCCAACCTCACTCCTGGTTAAATATGATGCAAAAATCTCCGTCCCAGCAGTCCCAGCAGTCTCCTCCCTTGCTTCCTATAATACCCTGGGAAAGATTTCACCAGGCCCTGGGGGTTTGTCCACATTAATGTGCGTCAATGTCTCTAGCACTTGGTCTTTCCTGAAACACATTCCAGACTATCAGCCTATGCCTCCCCTAACTCTCCATCCACCCCATCCTTCTCCCAATTGAATACTGATGCAAAATATTCTTTCAGGACTCCACACACATCCTCTGGCTCAATACAAACACTTCCCTTTTGAAGTTGCTCTTTTCCTAGCTACCTTCTTGCTTATAATATATTTATTAAAAGGGTTCTGGAATTCTCTTTAACTCTGTTGGCTGGGGCCATTTCATGTCCCTTTTTACTTCCTTCCTAACTGCTTTCTCAAGACCTCTCCCATCTCCTCTATAAATCTCAAAGGACCTGTTTGATAACAATTTCCTATTCCTGACATATGCTTCCTTTTTCCTGATCAAACACCCAATTTCCTTTGTTAACCAAGGTTCCTTAATCTTACCATCTTTGCTTCTTACCCTTACTTGGGACATGCTGACTCTGAATTCTTGCTATTTTGCTTTTGAATGCCTCCCACTTATCAGCTGTTGGTTTTACCTCCAGCAGTTGCTCCCAATCTACTTCTGCCAGGTCCTGTCCTATACTATTGAAGTCAGACCTCACCCAATTGAAGACCTTAAGTCTAAAGTCCAAACTTATCCTTTCCCATGACTACCTTAAAGCTTACTGAATTGTGGTCACTGTTCGCAAAGTGTTTCTCCACAGACATTTCTACCACTTGCCCATCCTTATTCCCTAAAATACAACCAGGAGTACAACTCCCTTCCTGGTCGGACTCTCAACATACTGCTTTGAAAAACCCCTTCTGGATGCGTTGAACAAATTCTGCCCCTTCTAGGCCCATTACACAAAGGCAATCCCAGTCAACATTGGGAGAGTTAAAATCACCTACTACTATAATCCTATTGCATTTACAAGCTAGTGCTATATGTCAACATATTTGTTCTTCCAAATTCCATTGACTATTTGGAGTAGAATCCCAACAAAATGACCTTTCTTATTTCTAAGTTCTACCCATATAGGTTTTGCTGATCCCTCCAGGATATCCTTCCTGAGCACTGCTGTAATGCCCTCCGCACCCCCGATCACCTTCTCCCCTTTAGGAACACCCCTGTCGTGCCTGAAAATACGATACCCAGGAACATTGAGCTGCGATTCCTGCCCTTCCCTCAGCCATGCTTCCGCGATTACCACAATCCCATAATCCCAAGCGCTGATCCGCGCTCTCAGCTCATCCGTCTTACCTGCAAGGCTCCTTGCGTTAAAATAAATGCAGTTAAAGCCTACCAGCTCACTTATCTCTGCCTGCTCTACCCACTAGACTTGCCTGCTCCATTCACTATACATGCTTCATTCTCCTGCCACTCTGTCATTTTGGGGCCTACCCATCTGCTTCATTAAGTCTGCCCTTGTTTACAAATCTCTTCATCTACTTGCTCTTCAGTATCTCTGTAAAAATCCACCATCCCCACAATCCTCTTTGAAACCTGTTTATCGTCCCCAAATATAATTTCTTCATCATTTGTGGCTGTTGTTTCAGCTAACAATACTTGAGACTTTGGAATTCCTTCCCGAAGCACCTTCAGTTCCCTAGATTGCTTTAACGTGCTCCTTGAATCCATCTCTTTGATCATGCTTTTGCTCATTTCTCTTTATATGAGGCTAGGTGTCAAAATTGGTTTGATAATGCTCCTATGAAATACTTTGTGTTGATTTACAATGTTAGAGGAGCTATGTCAATAGATAATTTATTTTTTAAGTTACTGACATTAAGATAGTGTCATGAGGAATAGTTACATAGAACACTACAGCACAGTACAGGCCCTTCGGCCCACAATGTTGTGCCGACATTTTATCCTGCTCTAAGATCTATCTAACCCTTCCCTCCCACATAGCCCCCTATTTTTCTATCATTCATGTATCTATCTAAAAGTCTCTTAAATGTCCCTAATGTATCTGCCCCCACAACCTCTGCTGGCAGTGCGTTCCACGCACCCACCACTCTCTGTGTAAAAAAACTTACCCCTTATACCTTCCTTCAGTCACCTTAAAATTATGTCCCCTCGTGTTAGCCATTGTCGCACTGGGAAGAAGTCTCTGACTGTCCACTCGATCTATGCCTCTTATCATCTTGTACACCTCTATCAAGTCACCTCTCATCCTCCTCCTCCTCTCCAAAGAGAAAAGCCCTAGCTTGCTCAACCTATCCTCATAAGACATGCTCTCCAATCCAGACAGCATCCTGGTAAATCTCCCCTGCACCCTCTCTAAAGCTTCCACATCCTTCCAAAAATGAGGCGACCAGAACTGAACACTATGCGACCAGAACTGAACACAATATTAAAGAAAATATACCAGAAACACTGGGTGAGTTAAGAGTGAAGCCAAACAAGTGAAAACAGGAAAATAACATAAAACAATAATTGTTAAAATATATATTTAAAAAAAATAGGAAACTGTCTTACTTGGGCTGGAGAGTGACAACTCTGCTAAGGAGGCTTCCTTGATGTTTTGAGTTTCCCTCCTTTGTCCAAAAATTATGTAGCAAATAAAATTGACCAATGCCAAGTTGAAGTAGGTGGTGAGCATGGTATAGGTGAGGTGGGTGAGGAAGATGAACCACTTGAGATCGTTGGTCTGGACGCCACTGCAGATGCACCAGATCAGGCTGTACGCTGCCATGAAAATTCGATAGAACAACCAGACCACCGAGTGGATCCTCCACTGAAAGTTGGAAAGGAAAACATTCACTCAATAAGAGGCAAGAGTGGACTTGTGCCATCAGTAAGGTGAAGTATAATCACTGCTAAATAGTGTTGATAATGGGCACAACACAACGCAAATAGTGTTGAAACTGGCCACAACACACACAAAATGCTGGAGGAACTCAGCAGGTCAGGCAGCATCTATGGAGGGAAATGAACAGTTGACGTTTCCCCCATAGATGTTGCCTGACCTGCTGCGTTCCTCCAACATTTTGTGTGTGTTGCTCCAGATTTCCACAATCTGCAATCTCTCTTGTGTCTCCATTTGTATTGCCCCTTTCTCTGCTGCCTCCCTTGCAAGCTGAAATTAAACTTTCTGGTTTTCTTCTAATGGTACCGACTCATAATGGGTACAGTTCCAGGCTGCCTGCCACCAATAGGGTATCTTTTTCAAATTGGGTTTCCAGTGTGAACCTTGTCAGATAGAAACAGAGGGGTAAATATTGTCCCTGGCTGTGCTGAAGGTGTTAAATGTGCACTTATTGTAATGTGTGCACATTGCATGCTACTAGCAAAATTGTGTTCTATTTACAGTCCTTCCTTTTCCTTTACCGTCCCCTTTCTAAGGCACAGAAGTGAAACCATCTGTACACAAAGATTAAAGTATAATTTTATGTTAATTAGTTAATACAAATGAATTCCTCTTTGTATCTACTTTGAGCTTGTTTTCCTTGTGTCTCCATCTTTCCTAATGTGCTAGTGACGTGCTTATCCAGTGCGTGTGGTATAGTTGTACCTCTTCAATTTAGGGAACAAGAGGTGCTCTCGGAGGATGTCTTGAGCAGCTCTGAGACTTCAGACTGCTTCACCTTGGCCAGAGCTGTTCAGCTAACACAATGCCAAGGCGTTTGCGGGGATGTATCCAACCTGAGAGAGGATTGCTGATCTGTGCTCCACTAGAGCTGCTGCATTCCCCAGAAGCAGTACCACAGTGGTCTTGTTGATCTGTTGAATAACAAACCATTGGACTATTGTGGGTCACATTTGAACTTTGGTGTCAGCTGGTGACAGCAATCTGAATGTCAGAGATTACATTGCAATCCTGAAGCTTTTAACTGGAACCGTCTTTGCCGGAACAGAAGTTGGGATATAGGCCATTGGATGCTGGTGTACTTGTATAGGTATCCCATGTTGGAAAAGAGGGCCACACCTCTGTGCCTAATTGGAGCTGTACTATTCCATACTCTTTGGCATTGTGGGCAGACTTTTTGGCACAGTTCTCTCCTCAACTAGCGTTTGTTGTATAAATCCATCAGTAGCCTGGCCCATCAAAGTCCTCATGTATCCCCTGCAGCAGATCGAGTATGCAACCTTGACCTCTGGCCATCCTCTCCCTACGCCCTGACTTTTGTGCACTTGTGACTGGTGTTCCTCCATGTATGGACCCATCTTCTGCCACAGCCTCCAAAACATTCACAGTGTTGAACATGGAGCTGGCTGGCTAGGTCTCTTCACTCTTGAAGGCTTCCTCATTTTCCTTGGACAGGCAGGGCTCCAATTCTTGGAGATCTGGAATGAAGAAGGGACAAGGGTTGGGTTGTGGCGGGGGGCTGGGAGTGGGAGGAGCTGGTGATTCAGAGGTATGTCAGGATGAGGAAGAAATGGGAAGGAGGATTATGTCAATCCCTCCGGGCTCTTCGGTGGCCTTGACCTTTGCGATGCCCCTTCTCACGATGGTCAGCGTTGCTTTCCCCAGGAGTTCAGTGATAGAACATGCTTCAGCCCTTCTCCCCTGTTCAACCGGAGTCTACCATAATCTCCTGATAGTTAGAGGGAAATATGTCGGTGAGTGTCCTGAAAGGGTTATGTGGCTGTCATGGTTGAACGGCAAGTACAGGCTGTGGAGTGTGGGTCAGGGACACGCAAGAGTGCCAATTATGTGATGATACAGTGAAGCGTATCAGCTGCAAGGCTGAGTGCTTCTGATGGAGGCCTGTGGTAGATGGGAGACAGGGGGTGTGTGAATTGAGCAGTTGATAAAGCCAGTGATACAGAACTTGGCCACCTTGACAACTCCTGTCAGATCGTTAAGCTTCTTCCCACACTACACCCATGCTCTTTGAGCATTGGCTCCTGACATTACTTCTGTGACCACTTCAACATACTGCCTCTTGACTAAGCTGCCAGAGGAAGTGGTTGAGGCAGGCACAATAACAACATTTAAAAGGCACTTGAACAGGTACATGGATAGGAAAGGTTTAGAGGGATATGGGCCAAACCCAGGCAAATGGGACTAACTTAGATGGGCATCCTGGTTGGCACGGACGATTTGGGCCAAAGGGCCTGTTTCTGTGCTGTGTTACTCTATGACTCTATGACTGAGAGTTTCCAACCCACTCTGCAGAAACAGGAAATCTCTCCTTCACTGCATCTAAACTTTCACTGCAATGCCCAAAAGCCTCGATTCACTCTTTCTCTCATCCAATCAATCATTGTTCAGATCGCCAGCCACAAATTCAGTCTCTGAGTTCCCCCACCCCAGTCTTTTGCAGCTGCATTCAGTTTTGCCTTTAAAAGACAAAGGTCACCTTTCAGAGCACTCACGGTATCGGGATGCCTGCTGATGGAATGCAGCCTATGGACAGTGGAGAGTGGTACAGTTGTGTAAAGCAGTGGTGGGCAATGGCAACGAGATTGGGTGAGGGTTAATTACCACATGGCCATTATCGGTAATTATGCATTTAAGTTTTGAATCAGAGTCAAGTTTATTATCGCTGACTGATAAAAATATATGTCATGAAATTTGTTGTTTTGCAGCAGCAGTACAGTGCAAAGGCATAAAAATTGCTATAAATTACAAAATAAATAGTGCAAAATAAAGGAATAATGAATATTGCTCATGGATTCATGGACTGTTGATGGCGGAAGGGAAGAAGCTGTTCCTGAATCACTGAGTGTGGGTCTTCAGGCTCCTATACCTTCTCTCCGATGGTAGTAACAAGAAGAGGGCATGTCCCAGATGGTGAGGGTCCTTTGTGATGGATGCCGCCTTCTTAATTAAAGGCCAGTATATTCTGCATAGAGCATTGGAGAAAATCTGTTTTGCAATTAGTTTTGGCCTGGGAAAAGCATCGGAGAAAATCAGAGTCTTAGCAATTAGTTTTGGCATGGGATTCAGGGTGCTTAGAAGCAGAAGCCTCATCTCTCATCCTCAGGTCGGGGTGCTGCACATTGCCCAGCTGACTTCCAGTGGACGGGCAATAGGTAAACTTGCCTTCCACTTACAGAGTATTACATGCCCAAAACATTCTCACAAAAACACATTGCGTCCCTATTCTGGTTCTGACCTGGTTGATCAATTCAAAACTATATAGCTCTGCTACAGTAGTCTTCTTTCAGGTGAAAAGATTTGCAGGCATTGAAACCTGTCAGGAGCTCTAGATAAATCACAAACTGAGCAGCTTACTGTTAATACCACGGAAATATAACTTCTGTCCTACCTGTGATTGCAGAATTAATTGTGGTTGCCTGGCCTTCAAGGAAAACTTTTTCACTGTGAACTCCTGCGTAAGGTGCTTGATCCAAGAAGATCCCATTTTTTTTTAAACAGCCTGAGCAACGCTCTCACTGACTCCTGGCATTAGCCTGCCCTGTATTTATATGGAGGCATTTGGTTCTGGTAGTTGGAACTTGTTAAGAATGACTCAGTACTGATATCACTGCAAAATATGCTGGCAGTTGTTTGACTTCTCCCTCTCACAGCTTCCCCTCCCTCGCTGTAAAAGGGAAAAAAAAACGTCCAGCCTTATGTGAAATAACAGCGAATCTTGAATAGCAGAGACTTCCCAGATGTGTATCAGGCACTTTGGAATCTTGCTAAACAACTTTCCCCATTAAGTCCCACGTTTCCGATCTTGGAAGCTGATGACAAAATCATTCCTCTTACACTACTGTGGACTTTCTGCCTTAATCTCACCAAGCATGCACTGAGTGCACCCCTGCAAGGCACACCCACCATCCCCCCCTCGCCCCACCCCCGACCACCACCAGCTCCCTGACCACTATTTACTGAAGCAAAAACCACACCAGTAGAGGGATTTGTCTGAAGTTGGAATGCACCATTAAAATGCATGCCAGTATCTCAAAAACGTACAAGATGAATTAAACCCAGTACAGTGTTCACTGCCATGCCTGAATTAGTGATGTCAAAAGGACCACGCTTTGCCAGAAAAATATTTCTCTCTTAAAGCTCAGAACTCCGTTGTCAAAGACTTGTTTAAAGGGGGTTTTGTTTTTTGTCTGTGACCAGAAAGACCAGCATTTGTTGCCTATTCCTAATTGCCCTTGAGGAAGTGGCGGTGATCACCACCTTGAACTGCTGGTACACCATGCAAGAGCCCAAGAAAATAGGAGCAGGAGTTGGCCACCAGGACCCTCTAGCTTGCCCCACCATCCAATATGACCATGGCTGATCGATGCTGGCCTCAGCTCCTCTTCTGTGCCAGTTCCCCATAACCCTCAATTCCTCAATCTTTCAAATATTTATCTATCTCCACTGCTCTTAAGGGGCAAAGAATTCCAGAGATTCACTACTGAGAGAAGAAATTTCTACCCACCAGCCCCTTATTTGTAGCTATGTCCCCTAATTCTCAGTGCTGTTGAGGAGAGAGTTCCAGGGTTTGTACCCAGCAGTGATGAAGTATGTTTCCAAGTTGTGATGGTGTATGAGTTATAAAGTCTTAGAGCATGGAAACAGGCCCTTCGGCCCAACTCGTCCATACCGACCGTGTTGCCCAGCAAGCTAGTCCCAGCTGCCCGCGTTTGGCCCATAGCCCTCTAGACGTCTCCTAACCACATACTTATCATAGAATCATAGAACAGTACAGCACAATACAGGCCCTTCGGCCCACAATGTTGTGCCGACCCTTAAACCTCATCTAAGACTATCTAACCCCTTCCTCTCACATATCCCTCTATTTTAAATTCCTTCATATTATTTATCCAGTAACCTCTTGAATTTGACCAATGTACCTGCCTCCACCACCACCCCAGGCAGTGCATTCCATGCCCTAACCACTCTCTGGGTAAAAAACCTTCTTTTGATATCTCCCTTGAACTTCCCACCCATTACTTTAAAGCCATGCCCTCTTGTATTGAGCATGGATGCCCTGGGAAAGAGGTGCTGACTGTCTACTCTTATCTATTCATCTATTATGTATAATATTTTATACACCTCTATCATGTCTCCTCTCATCCTCCTCCTCTCTAAAGAGTAAAGCCCTAGCTCCCTTAGTCTCTCCTCATAATCCATACTCTCCAAACCAGGCAGCATCCTGGTAAATCTCCTCTGCACCCTTTCCAACGCTTCCACATCCTTCCTATAATGAGGCGACCAGAACTGGACACAGTACTCCAAGTGTAAGTACTCTTATCTAGATGGCTTTTAAATGTTGCTAATGTGCCTGCCCTGTAGGATGGGAACCTGAGGGGGGTGGTGTTCCCATCCCTTGTCCTAATTTATGGTGGAGCTTGCATATATTTTTATAGGTGCTTTCGGAGTAGCTGGCTAAGTGATTAAAGTGTACTTTGCAGATATGGGTCAGGGTGTGTTGGTCATGGAGTGAACGACTGTTCAGGGCTGCTTTGTTCCCGGGTGGTGTTAGCTTCCTAAATTGGAGCTGCTCGTATTGGTATTGGTTGATTATTGTCACTTTTACCAAAGTACAGTGAAAAACTTGTCTTGCATATTGATCGTACAGGTCAGTTCATTACACAGTGCAGTTACATTGAGATAGTACAGAGTGCATTGATGTAGTACAGGTAAAAACAGTAACAGTACAGAGTAAAGTGTCACAGCTACAGAGAAAATGCTCTCTAGACAAGCGTAGAGAATGTATCACACTCCTTCCTTGTGTCTTGTAGGTGGTGCAAAGGCTTAGGGGTGAGAGGAAGCAAGTCATTTGCTGCAGGATACTCAGCCTTTGATCTCCTGTTATGGCTATGGTGCTTAGTTCCTAGACAGCGGTGACACGCAGGACATTGAGAGTGATTTGTAATGGTGATTCTCCTGCCATACTGTGGGGATATTTCAGCTCATAGCTCTGGATTAGTCCAGTCTTTTTGCTTTATGGGCATTGTAATTGTGCCTGCCTCTACTACTTCCTCTGGCAGCTCGTTCCGCTCACCCACCACCCTCTGTGTGGAAGACTTGCCCCTCAGGACTCCTTTTGAATCCTTCCCCTCTCACCTTAAACCTATGACCTCTTGTTTCGGACTCCCCTACCCCAGAGAAAAGACTGACCATCTACCCTATCTATTTCCAGGCACGGTAGTGTAGCAGTTAGCATGACACTATTACAGTGCCAACGACCTGGGTTCAATTCCGGCCGCTGTCTGTAAGGAGTTTGTATGTTCTTCCCGTGTCTGTGTGGGTTTCCTCCCACATTCCAAAGACGTACGGGTTAGGAAGTTGTGGGCATGCTATGTTGGCGCCAGGAGCGTGGCGACACTTGCAGGCTGCCCCCAGAACACTCTACGCAAAAGGTGCATTTTACCGTGTGTTTCGATATACATGTGACAAATAAATATCTGGTATATCTTATATTTTGTATCTTTGTCTGACTCATATAAAACCAGTGTGGTGAAAATTCTCAGCAGGTCATATAGCATCTGTGGAAGGTTGCAGGTTGATAACCTTTCTTCAGAAGAGAGAAAAGCTAGAAATGAAACAAATGGCATCACCGTCTGGTATGGAGGCTCCAATGTGCAGGATCAAAAGAGGCTGCAGAGGGTTGTAGACTCAGCCAGCTCTATCACGGGCACAACCCTCCCCGCCATCGAGGACATCTTCAGGAGGCGGTGCCTCAAGCAGGCAGCATCCATCATTAAAGACCCAGGACATGTCCTCTTCACATTACTACCATCGGGGAGGAAATACAGGAGCCTGAAGACTCGCACTCAATGCTTCAGTAACAGTTTCTTCCCCTCCGCCATCAGATTTCTGAACGGTCCATGAACACAACCTCGTTATTCCTCTTTTGTACTATTTATTTTTGCAACTCATAGTAATCGGATCCGGTCATTTTCCAATCCGCAGGTTCTTTCAGGAGTCCAGGAATGAGTTGAAAACAACTTGGTGCTTCACAAAGTTTTATTGGAAAAGTTTAAAACAAAGAAACAGTCACAGAGCACGTGGCACTAGCTTTACTACTAGGAGATGAGCCAGACTAAAGGAACTAAAGATGAACTAGGGCTGGGGGTGGGGGTGGGGTTAAGAGAGCAAGAGAGTGATTAACAAAAAATGACACCTTTCATACCTGAGATATGAGGTACTTTTTAGCTAACAATAGTCCAATCAGGAAACCTATTAGATACCTGTGGCAAAACCAACGAGAAAACATGTATTCACCTGATGGATGAACCACTAAGCTAGGAAGCAGCCATTCCTTATACAGCCACTTGAGGTGTATTAAACACTATACATGTTAAAAAAACTACTTAAAACAGTCGAATCCAACAGTGGAGAGCAGAAGAGATGGTATGGTGTGGAGCTGGTGCTGGCTGAAAGAGATGGTGTGTATGAAGGGGATCTAAATGGAAAGAAATGAATGGAGTATGAACTACCAGAGGGACAGGAAAACGATACTGGGAATATGAGATATGAGGCTGGAAGAGCTGATTACCTGAAATTTTTGAATTCAGTGTGAGTCTTGAAGGATGTAATGTGCCAAGTTGGAAGAAGTGCTGTTCCTTGAGCTTAGTTAAGCTTTATCAGAAGAGTGTAAGAGCCCAAAGACAAAGGGGTCCAGTGGGAGTGGATGGAGATTTAAAGGTGACAAGCAATTTG
This sequence comes from Pristis pectinata, assembly GCF_009764475.1. Taxonomy (NCBI): domain Eukaryota; kingdom Metazoa; phylum Chordata; class Chondrichthyes; order Rhinopristiformes; family Pristidae; genus Pristis; species Pristis pectinata. The sequence continues at coordinate 9,566,531 of NC_067410.1, read as the reverse complement.
AAGCTCAGAGGCGTTATTTCGGGCTGCACGGAGAGTCCGATGTGAAAGTGAGCATTGAATGCAGTATACTGAAGTGGGAGAGGTACATGTAAATCGTTGCTTCATCTGGAAAGAGTATTTTGTGTCCTTAGATGATGAGAAGGGATGAGGAAAAGAAGCACAGGTTTTGCAACTCCTGTAGTTGCAGGGAAAAGCAGAGTGGGGCTTGGTGGAAATGAAAGTGTGGACCAGAGCATTGTGGAAGGAACGGCCTCTTTGGAATCTCAAGAGGGGTGGATGATGAAGATATTTCCATTGGTGGCATCACGTTGGAGTATTTCAGATTTATATTTCAGATTTCTGGCAACTGCAGTATTTTGCCTATGGATTAATCTATCTACAACCCCACTCTTCCCATAATAATGACAACAGTTTTGTTTTCTAAAGGAAGCCTTTTGCCTTTTAAAATACTGAGGAGCTAAATCAGATAGCCTTGGAATAAAGACACAACAGAAAAATTAGAAATCATTGCAAAGCCACATGGTAACTCCATTTGCTGGTCACTGGCACGGCAGAATGAAATGTAACCCACTACCTTTGTTCACACAATCTCAATGACTTCAAGATGGACAGAAAACTGTGAGGAGCTGTAAGTATCTCCATGTATAGTCTGGAAAATCAGACATATACAGATCCATTACCACAGGGACCTTGACAGCTACTGATAATGCAGTCTTTGCCCTGCTCTGAGGCTCAGTCATGGATGCAATTGGTGGCAGGTTTTGGTGAGGATATCATTATTACAGCATTGTGCAATGCTCCTTGCTGAGGTAGGCATAGGAGAACTGCTTACGGAACACTTGGACGGATATGGCCTCATGCTTGGACCCTTTCCCACTGTTCCTTCCTCTTCTGGCAGCTTATCCTGCTCTACGAGCCCATTGCTCAATCTCCCAACTACCCTGTAGTCCAAAGGAATGCCTACTTATACAAGACGCCACAGGCAAGAAAGTTCACCAGTGCCTCTACTTCCTCAGGAGGCTAAAGAAATTTGGCATGTTCCCTTTGACGCTCACCAACTTTTATCGATGCACCATAGAAAGCATCCTATCTGGATGCATCACGGCTTGGTACAGCAACAGCTTTGCCCAGGACCGCAAGAAACTGCAGAGAGTTGTGGACACAGCCCAGCGCGTCACAGAAACCAGCCTCCCCTCCACGGACTCTGTCTATATGTCTCGCTGCCTTGGTGAAGCAGCCAACATGATCAAAGACCCCACCCACCTGGGTCATTCTCTCTTCTCTCCTCTCCCATCAGACAGAAGATATAGGAACCTGAGGGCACATACCACCAGGCTCAAGGACAGCTTCTACCCCACGGTAATAAGACTATTGAAAGGTTCTCTTATACATTGAGATGGACTCTTGACCTCACAATCTACCATGTTGTGACCTTGCACCTTATTGTCTACATGCAATGCACTTCCCTGTAGCTGTGACACTTTACAGCTTTATTGTTTTTTTACCTGTACTACCTCAATGCACTCTGTACTAACTCAATGTAACTGCACTGTGTAATCAATTGATCTGTATGAACGGTATGCAAGACAAGTTTTTCACTGTACCTCGGTACAAGTGACAATAATAAACCAAAACCAATACCAATTACATTGGACATTGATACTTGCTTCACCTGGCCTGGCACATTTCCCTCAACTAAGACCAGCAAAGCTACCCTCCTTCTTGGGCTAGATTTCTAGTGATCAATAAAGTTCTCAAAGTCAAAGTTGAGTTTATTGTCATGTGCACAAGTACATGTATGCACAGGTGCAATGAAAAACTTACTTGCAGCAGCATCACAGGCATATAGCATCATATGAGCAGCATTCACAAGAAAAACGTAAACATAAATTCTACACAATTTTTACAAGAAAGAACACAATTTGAGCAAAAAATGTTCACTTTAGTGCAAAGTGATCAAAGTGGTCATAGGGTTGCTAAACTGTAGTGATTAGGGTTTTGCCAGTTGGTTCAAGAACCGAATGGTTGAAGGGAAGTAGCTGCTCTTGAATCTGATGGTGTGGGACTTGAGGCTTCTGTACCTCCTGCCCGATGGTAGCTGCGAAAAGATGGCATGGCCTGGATGCTGGGGATCTTTGATGATGGATGTTGCAGATCCTCCTGTAGATAGTACCGATGGTGGGGAGGGATATGCCAGTGATGTATTGGGCTGAGTCCACTACTCTCTGCAGATTCTTACGTTCCTGCGCATGTGAATTGCTGTACCAGACCATGAGGCAACCAGTCAGTTCTTAACATACTTCAGAAACTCTTCCCCACTCTTTGCCCCTTTGCTATTGCCATCCCAATCTATAATTGGATAATTGAAGTCCCCTATTTACACAACTCTGAACTTTGCATATCTCTGCAAATTCCCTGGAAGTTTGCTTTTGAATACCCTTCTCACTAGTTAGTGGGTTATGGAAAATCCCAGTATTGTAGTGACTCCTTTATTGTTTTTTAACTCTAAACACAACGACACAGTAGGGAGATCCACTCGTTCCAATCAGGTGACCCTGATCTTTACAAGAAATCAAGATACAACCACTGTGAAGCTATCAGAGAGGCCAAGAGACAATACCAGTTCAAAATAGAGTCCAGACCAGCTGTCAGTTGTGGCAGGGCTTACACGCTATAACGGGCTACAGAATGAAGTCAGGCAGCACAGCATCGTCAACAACAGCCCATCCCTTCCCGATGAGCCTAATGCATTCTATGTACGTCTTGAACAGAAGGGGATTGGTTTGTCACCACCCACCCTGGCAGCCTCCAATGCAACTGAACCTGTGGTCACCGTCAAGGACATAAGATCAGTCTTCCAGAGAGTGAACCCAAGGAAAGCATCTGGCCCAGATGGTGTCCCTGCTCATGTCCTCAGATATTGTGCTGATCAGCTGGCGGGAGTATTTGCAGACATATTCAACCTCTCCCTGCTTCAATTTGAGGTTTCCACCTGTTTTAAGAAGACCACTATCACCCTGGTACCTAAGAAAAACAAGGGAACGTGCCTTAATGACTACTGACTGGTGGCTCTGACATCCACCATCATGAAATGCTTTGAGAGGCTGGTCATGGCACACACTAACTCTAGCCTCCCAGATAATCTCGACCCACTGCAATTCGCCTACCGCTGAAACAGGTCTACAGTGGATGCCATCTCCCTGGCCCTACACTCATCTCTGGAGCATCTGGACAGTAAAGACACATACGTTAGACTATTGTTTATTGACTACAGCTCCGCCTTCAATACTATAATTCCAAGCGAACTCATCACCAGAATCCGAGACCTGGGACACAACACCTCCCTCTGCAACTGGATCCTTGACTTTCTGACCAACAGACTGCAATCAGTGAGGATAGGCGGCAATACCTCTGGCACAATTATTTGCAACACTGGTGCCCCACAAGGCTGTGTCCTCAGCCCCCTACTCTGTTCCCTATACACTCATGACTGTGTGGCCAGATTCTGCACTAACTCCATCTACAAGTTTGCAGATGATACCACTGTAGTGGGTTGTATCTCAAATAACGATGAGTTGGAGTACAGGAAGGAGATAGCGATCTTAGTGACATGGTGTTATGACAACAATCTTTCCCTCAATGTCAGCAAAACAAAAGAGCTGGTCATTGACTTCAGGAAAGGGGGCGGTGTACATGCACCTGTCTACATCAATGGTGCTGAGGTCGAAAGGGTTGAGAGCTTCAAGTTCTTAGGAGTGAACGTCACCAATAACCTGTCCTGATCCAACCACGTAGACGCCATAGCCAGTCAAACTCACGAGCACCTCTACTTCCTCAGGAGGCCTAAAGAAATTTGGTATGTCCCCTTTGACATTCATCAACTTTTATTGATGTACCATAGAAAGCATCCTATCTGGATGCATCACGGCTTGGCATGACAACTGCTCTGCCCGGGACCGCAAGAAACTGCAGAGAGTTGTGGACGCAGCCCAGCACATCACAGAAACCAGCCTCCCTTCCATGGACTCTGTCTATACCTTTCGCTGCCTTGGTGAAGCAGCAGCATAATCAAAGTCCCCACCCACCCGGGTCATTCTCTCATCTCCCCTTTCCCATCAGGTAGAAGATACAGGAGTCTGAGGGCACATACCACCAGGCTCAAGGACAGCTTCTATCCCACTGTGATAAGACTATTGAAAGGTTCCCTTATATGATGAGATGGACTCTTGACCTCACAATCTACCTTGTTGTGACCTTGCACCTTATTGTCTACCTGCACTGCACTTCCTCTGTAGGTGTGACTCTTAACTCTGTATTCTGTTTTTGTTTTTACCCTGTGCACTGTGTAATGAATTGATCTGTATGAATGGTACGCAAAACAAGTTTTTCATTGTACCTCGGTACAAGTGACAATAATAAACCAATACCAATACCAAAATTCGGTCTCTTGAACTGACTATCAGAATCTGTCATTGATTGTTCAGCAATCTTCAGCACTGCAGTACTCTCCTCAATCAAAGTTACCCCTCTGCCTCCATTCTTTCCCTCCTTATCTTTCTGAACACCTTATACCCAGGAATATTTAGAACACTTTCTTGCCTTTTTTTTTAACCTTCCAGCTCTCACCTGGACTCACCTATCACCTGCCAGCTCGTACTCCTCCCCCTCCTCCTACCTTCTTATTCTGGCTTCTGCCCTCTTTCTTTCCCGTCCTGATGGAGGGTCTCGATGCAAAACGTCGACTGTTTATTTCCCTCCATAGATGCTGCCTGACCTGCTGAGTTCCTCCAGCATTTTGCCTGTGTTGCCCCACATGGTAAATGGTGCCTGCAGCTCGCCAATATACATGCACTGTAACTCTTTCTTTGACCTTCTTGTACGCTCACTACATCTGCAACACTATGACCACTTTGCACTGCAATGGACTTTTTTTTTGTTCTAATTGTGTTCTTTCTGGTATAATTTTGCATAGTTTAGTTTATGTTTTTTCTTGTGAATGTCATGCCTCTAATGCTATGTGCCTGTGATGCTGCTGCAAGTAAGTTTTTCCATTGCCCCTCTGCATACGTGTACTTGTGCAGATGACAATAAGCCCCACTTGTCTTGACTTGGTCCAGTCTATTTCTTGTCCCAATGTTTTTCCACCTTTTTTTTCTACTTTCCTGTGAACATTTCACAGCCAAGTCATGTTAATCTTCCCACCACAAGTATGGGAGAACCTCCTCACTAGGTTGTGCCAGATCTGTTGAGGTGAAAAACATTGGGTCCCAATGCCTTCCCACCCCTACAGCCACACTTTCATTTGCATTATCCTCCTCTTTCTACACACTGAGGCTTCTTTCATCAGCTCGGAATGTTCCTATCTCCTGCTTATCTTAATCCAGTCTACTTGACAGGTCATAGAATGAACCAAACAATGGGTGCCAGTAACCTTTATTTTCTCTCAACCAGTTGCAAGATGTTGCAAATATTGCTCTCTTCCTTGAACATTACAAGCTTTTCTGGTGTGCGGGGGATGGAGGAGTGCAATAGATATTCCTTCCTCTTTAGATTGAAAATTCCATAAGCAGTATTCAAACTGCAGGAATATTCACATCTTCTTCTTCAAAGCTAAAAGATCAGAATGTTCCAATATTAATATTATGGGCTATTAATGAGAATGGGGTTAAGATAACCTAGAGAAGAGAACATTCCAAACTTACTAGAGACAATGAGTACTTCAGTAAATACCTTGTCAACTTTACATTGAAAGTTAGTCCACAGGGACGAACGAGCAAAGCAGAAAAAATGCAGGAAGTGAATATAAAATGTGTTTATTTCTAATTATTTCTTATTCCTTTGTGGCAACTTGTTCTGTGAGCATCATGAGATACCCATTAAAATCTTCACTCGCATTAAAATTAGTGCATTGCAAATGCCATTAATACTCCTTCAGTGTCAGTCCATTTCTGTTACCATGCCCTCAGGGTTAAAATTTATTGGCATTTATTGGCAATTTCTAATCCTATCATATCTATAACTTATTTTTATTTAAATCATTGTCGGCAGTTTAGAAAAACAAATTATATAATGGTTACAAATCCTAAAAATCCCTGTCGTTGCTTAATGCTTTTAGTTACCAGTACAGGTATAGCGCTTATGACATGTGGGTTTTTAACTCAATATTAGATGAGTTATGTGGGAAATAGTACAAGTATTAACTGCATGTGTAAATCCTGCCGGGGAAATATTGTACAACAAAGGTTACAAAAGAAGCACTTTTATTTATTTGGGTTAGATTAAATTTCTAAGTGCTGCTTTGACTGGAATTAGGGGCCTATGTTTGGATTTATGTCAGGCTGGCTAGCATAGACTTGCAGACTAATTATATCAAGCATACTATTACAACTAGTTAAAGGCAAACAATATTGACAAGATCTTTAGATGGTGATAATATGTTCCTTACGGAAATGGATTTATGTCCTAAAATCATATCATGGATATATCCTGACATCCCAGACAGTCAAGAGAAAAGTGCTTTAATTAATTGTTGGACCTTTGGTTTGCAATAAGTATTTTGCTAACTTAAGTATAGCATAAGTCAGCAGTAATTAGGCTCCTTTTCCCATATGTTGGGTTTCACATCCATCTCTTTACTTCAGCATTTCCAAAACCAAATAGTGAAAGCATGGCTGTTGTTTTATAGCTTGGCTCCCACCCTACTTCACCACTTTGTGATCTGTCAGCCATTCTAGTTGCTTGTGTAAGGCGGTGACACGATAGTTAAATACAATACACTTATCCAGAGATGCGGACAAATAATCCAAAGACATGAATCCAAATCCCAATTTGGCAGCAGTGAAACTTAAGTAAAATTAAAAGTCTGGATTTTTCATTTTAAAACTAATAGTCTCTGTTTCAGTAACCATGATAATACTTTGGGGGAAGGAAGTCTGCCCAAACATATTTGATTTGGCCTGTACTTGAACCCAAATCCACATCAATGTGGTTGACTCATAACCACTAGCTGCTCAGTTTCTCTAATATTTCCTCATGATAAAGATGGAGGCTATTTGACCCTTCAAGTCTATGCCAGCTTTTAGAGCCATCCCATGAATCCCATTCACCCACTTACTTAGCTGCACGCTATACCTTCCCACATTCCCATCAATTGTCCTCCATTCTCTACACTAGGGGTAATTTACTCTAGAAAATTAACCTACGAACCAGCATGGCTTTGGGATGTAGGAGGAAACAGGAACACCCAGGAAAAACCCATGCAATCACAGGGAGAATTAACAAACTCCACGTAGAGAGCACTGGAGGTCAGGATTGAACCTGGGTTGCTGGAACTGTGAGGCACTGTGCTACCCCACTTGCATCATAGCTATTATTGTTACTGCAGCAGTTCAAGGTCATTTTGGGACATGCAAGAAATGCTACTTTACAAAGAAGTCATATCCTGAATAATAAATAGAGAAAAACAGTCCGGTGCCTCCAGCGGCTTAAATAGCTTGAGGCTCAAACATTATACAGCGTCCAATAATGAAATGGAGAAGGTTCTTTGTATTTCTAGATTGAACCAATTTTTTCTTTGCTTCCAGAACCACTTTCAGCTCCTCTGCCCTATTCTCCCCACTTCTGTAATCTCCTCTGGCTCTATAACCATCTGAGATTAAGGAGCTCCTCAGGTTCTGGCTTCTTGGTGGTCCCCGAATGTGATCAAAGACCTGGACAAGGAAGTAGCCTGTAAGGAGGGTCTTAAAGGAGTGAGTTGTGGCAAATAAGTGGGAAGGTTTTGGGAAGGATGTCCGAGGTTTGGGGTCCTACCAGCTGAATACATGACCATTGACTGTAGACTTTAGATAGTTGAAGAGGCTTGAATTGCAAAAGTGATTTAGAGATATCACTATAGAGATTTACTAGGCTTGAAGGACATGACAGAGATAGGATGGAGTTGGTGGGACTTAGTTTAAAGAAGGTGCTGGTGATATTGTGATCAGGGAATCTGTCCTGGGCCCAACACATTGATGCGATCACGAAGCAGGCACGCCAGCGGCTCTACTTCATTTGGAGTTTGAGGAGGTTTGGTCTGTCACCAAAGACTCTTGCAAATTTCTACAGATGTACGGTGGAGAGTATTCTGACTGGTTGCATCACAGCCTGGTGTGGAGGCTCCAGTGCACAGGATCGTAAGAGGCTGCTGAAGGTTGTAGACACAGCCAGCTCCATCACGGGCACAATGCTCCCCACCATTGAGGATAACTTCCAGAGGCCGTACCTCAAGAAGGCAGCATCCATCATCAAGGACCCTCACCATCCAGGACATGCCCTCTTCACATTACTACCATCAGGGAGGTGGTACAGGAGCCTGAAGACCCACACTCAATGATTCAGGAGCAGATTCTTCCCTTCCACCATCAGAATTCTGAATGGTCCATGAACACTATTTCATTATTCCTTTTTTTTGCACTATTTATTATTTTGTAATTTATTGTCTTGCACTGTACTGCTGCCGCAAAACAACAAATTTCATGTCGTATAAGACAGTGATAATAAACCTGATTCTGATTCTGAGGGGTGTGAATTCTGGCTGTATTCCATTCCAGGAACCAAGAGCCTCTGAGACTATTCAACTTCATCCGATTCATGTAGACCAATCAATCTGTAGGGCTCAGTTGCTAAATGTTTGGGGTAAAAATAAATGTATTCCAGTTGCTGTAAATCTGAAATGAAACCAGGAGATGCTGGAAAATGCTCAGGAGGTTGTGTAGCATCTGTGGAGAGAGTAGAATCAGAGTGAATATTTCAGGTTGATGGCCTTTCAACAGAACTGGGAAAAGTTAAGAGTTAAATAGGTTTAAACAGGAAGGGAATAGGAGAGGACAAAAGGGAACATCTGTGCTCGGGTGAAAGAGAGGTTAAGTAATGAAAGGGATAATGGTGAACGTAAACTCAAGAGATTGCTGATGATGGAACTCGGAGCAATGAATAAACTGCTGGAAAAACTCAGTGGGTCATGCAGCACCTGTGGAGGCCAAGGGATGGCTGACGTTTTTCGGGTTGAGACCCTGTATCAGGACTGACTCTCAACCCAAAACATCAACTATGCCTTTAACTCCACCAATGCTGCTTGCTCCATTAAAGTTCCTCCAGTAATTTGTTTTTGCAGATGGTGAATGTAAGGGAGGGAAATGATGGGAAAGGTGAGATCAGTTTGGCAAAGGTTTGCACGGGTGAAGCAGAATCATTATCTCCAATACATTGTGAATGCTGGAAATCTGAAATTAGGATCAACATACTAAATAGCTGAAATTGTTAAACCAAAGTTGATTCTAAAAGATTACAAGCCATTCAGGGAAATAATTCAAGGTTTAGAATTGCATGAAGTTATCAAGTATCTGCAAAAGTCTCTGAACTTTATTGCATGTCTATAGGCATTCTGCATAAGGACTTCCTCAGTTGGCGATCTTCTTTAACAGAGACTGGTATGAAATGAGATTGGCCCACGAAATGGCTCTTGGCCGATATTAGGAACAGAACATCTGAAGAAACCATTGGCAAGAGCTTTCTTCTACAACACAATACATTGCGAAATGTCTTGCTTCCTTTGCTGCTGGAAGCATTCCGGGAAATTTTCTCAGAAGTTGATGTTAGCTGTGTAGAAACAGTCTCTACTTTTAAAGTTGGAAGTGAGTCAAGGGTCATATTAAATCAACAATAGTAAATCTGACAGCAATGCTGGTTGGAAAATGGAGGAGAAAAACAATTCCATTTTTACGTTACCAGTTTCAAGTATTATTCTTGGATTTTGCTCAGTCACTCAAAAATGATTGTGATTTTTATTTTTCATATGTACGGGTATTTCAGCTGTTCTCCAGACCCAGCCCTAACTTGGAGCAAGATCTGGTGCAGCAGGGATTCAAAATTAAAAGAGCCATGAGTGGAAATTTGAGCAGAAAATTGCTGGGAGTGTTTGGGCTTTGCAGGGAGAGGGAAAATTGGATTAGTTGAAGCTTCTGAACTTGCTTTGCAATGAACTTCCATCCTACCTACCTGCTCACTCTAGAAGTTAGAAAGAAAGAGAGTCATAGAGTCATACAGCATGGGAAACAGACCTTTCGGCCCAACTTGTTGATGCCAACCGGGGTGCCTTCCTGAGTTAGTCTCATTTGGCTGCAACAGTCTGCTGGAGGAACACGGAGGGTTGAGCAGCATCTGTGGGGGGAAAGGAATTGTTGATGTTTCAGGTCCTGATGCAGGGTTTCTACCCAAAACGCCAACAATTCTTTCACCCCCACAGATTCTGCTCGACACAATTCCTCCAGCAGATTGTTTGCTGCTCCAGATTCCAACGTTTGCAGTCTGTGTCTCCATTTGGCCCATATCCCTTTCAACCTTTCCTATCCACATACCTGTCCAAGTGCCTTTTCAACATTGTAGTTGTACCAGCCTCAACCACTTCATCTGGCTGAAAAACAACCCTCCACTACCACCTTTGACTCCTTCCACCAAGCAAATTTTGTATCCAACTGGCTAGCTCACCCCGGATCCCTTATGATCTCACTTTCCGGACCAATCTACCATACCAGACCTTGTCAAAAGCCTGGCTAAGGTCCATGTAGACAGATTCTAGCATCTGCAGTCTCGTGTCCCTACTTGGCCCATGTCTCTAAACCTTTCTTATCCACGTACCTATCCAAGTGTCTTTTAAACATTGTAATTGTACCTGGCTCTACGTTTTCCTCTGGCAGTTTGTTCTGTACATCCACCACCCTCTGTGGAAAAAACTTGCCCCTCAGGTCCTCTTTGAATATTTCCCCTCCCACCTTAAGCTACACATTCTAGTTTTTGATTCTTCTGTCTTGGGAAAAAGATTGTGACCATCCACCTTATCTGTGCCCCTCATGATTTTGTAAATCTCTGTAAGGTCAACCTCAGCCTCCTTTGCTCCAGAGAAAAAAGTCCCAGCCTATCCGGTCTCTCCTCATAACTCAAGCCCTCCAGTCCCGGCAACTCCCTTGTGAACTTTTTCTGCACCCTCTTTAGCTTAATCACATCCCTCCTATAGTATGGCGACCAGAACTACACACAGTGCTCCAGGTGTAGTCTCCACCAATGTCATCCTTGTCATCTGCAACATGTCATCCTGAGTCTTGTACTCAATGCCCCATTCGATAAAGGCAAGCATCTTCTTCACCACTTTGTCTACCTGTGTGGCCACTTTAAGGGAATTATGTACTTGTACCTCTAGGTCTCTCTGTTCTACATCAGTCACCAGGGTCCTGTCGTTTACTGTGTAAATGTTGCCTTGGTTTAACTTCCCAAATTGCATTACTTTACACTAGTCTGAATTAAATTCCATTTGCCTTTCCTTTGCCCACTTTCCCAGTTGATCTAGATCCTGCTATAATCTTAGACAACCTTTTCCACTGTCCACCACACCACCAATGTTGGTGTCATTCGCAAACTTACTGACCATGCCACCTACAGTTTCATCCACAATGTTAATATATATCTAACAAATTGCAGAGGACCCAGCACAAATCCCTGTGGCACACCACTGGTCACAGGCCTCCAATCTGAAAAACAACCCTCCACTACCACCTTGTGACTCTTTCCACCAAGTCGGTTTTGTATTGGCTAGTTCACCCTGGATCCCATATGATCTCACATGCCGGACCAATCTACCATGTGGGACCTTGTTAAAAGCCTTGCTAAGGTCCATGCAGACAGATTCCAGCATCTGCAGTCTCTTGTGTCCCCATCTGGCCCATGTCTCTCTAAACCTTTCCTATCCATGTATCCGTCCAAGTGTCTTTTAAACATTGTAATTGTACCCAGCAATTGGCTGAACTTCAGAGTGGTTAGCACTATAATTTCTCTAATTGTAATTGTATTTGTAATTGTATCAATCCTCTTTGTCAACTCTTCAAAAAACTCAATTAAATTGGAGTGGAAAGTTTACATTGAAATAGCACCCTTCACGTCCCTTTCAGAATGTCCCAAAGCACTTCACACCAATGAAGTACTTCTGAAGTGCAGTCACAGTTGTAGTGTAGGAAATACTCAAGTCAATTTGTACACGGCAACCTCCCACAGACAGCTCTGTGATAATGATTGGGTAAACCATTTCTGGTGATGTTAATTGAAGGATAGGTAGTGGTGTAGGCACTGGCCCTAGCTCCCCTGTTCCTCTTCTAAGAAATGCCATGTGGTGATTTATCAGATGGGGTTTCAGTTTAAAGATGGCACCTCCATCAGTGCCGAACACCCTCGGTACTGCACTGGATTGCAAACCTAACATACCTTGGACTTATTAAGCCTGCAACTTTATATTCAAGCATTGTCCGCAGAAAAGAGTGGATTGAAATTAAAGAACTTCCAAGTTTCAAGTAAACTGGGAACATTTTACCTCCTATGATGTTTCCAGTTATACCACCTCCACTGCCAAATCCCACTGAAAGACCAGGGCATTGCCAGTCAGCTTGAGTGGTCTCCTGAATATGCTCCCCAGAGACAGATAAATACCTTTGGCTAACACAAGACAACAGGAAAGAACTTTTTGTTCTTTGGCTAAACTTCCAGAGTGGCTAGCACTATAATATTTCCTAAATTCCATCAGCTTTATTGCACTTCTGCACAGAATGCAAGGTAACATTTAGCATCTGCTAACTTGCCCTCCTCTCAATGTTACTGAATAAATTCATAACGGCCAACAGAACCAAGGGTTGTAGATGGAGGTTAAGTACAAACTAGCTGATTCAGCTAGCCAACTAGCCAGCAATTAAATGCCTTGAATTTATAGTCATGGAAGTTTTATTGCACAGAGGGAGGCCATTCGGCTCATTAAGATTATACTGACTAGTTGCATCATGGTCTGGTACAGCAATTCAAATACACAGGAATGTAAGAAACTGTAGAGAGTAGTGGACTCAGCCCAATACATCACAGACACATCCCTCCCCACCATCAGTAGTATCTACAGGAGGCACTGCCTCATGAAGGCAACATCCATCATCAAAGATCCCCACCATCCGCGCCATGCCATCTTCTCGCAGCTACCATCAGGCAGGAGGTACAGAAGCCTGAAGTCTCACACCACCAGGTTCAGGAACAGCTACTTCCCTTCAACCATTTGGTTCTTGAACCAATCAATAAAACGCAAATCACTACAGTTTAGCAACACTAGGACCACTTTGATCAGTTTGCACTGAAATGGACGGTGTTTTTTTTGTTCTAATTGTGTTCTTTCTTGTAAAAATTGAGTATAATTTATGTTTAATTTATGTGTTTCTTGTGAATGCTGCTTATATGATGCTCTGTGCCTGTGATGCTGTTGCAAGTAAGTTTTTCATTGCACCTGTGCATATGACAATAAACTCGACTTTGACTTTGGCTACTGTTAGAGCAATCCCTTCAGTCCCATTCCAGAGCTCTTATCTCACAGCCAACAAGTTATTCTCTCTCAAGTGCATCCCCCGCTCCCTTGTGAAGAAACAGTATCAGTGACTTCATAAGGGAATTTGGTAAGTTTGAGAGAGAATACTTTTTAGGACTGCAAAGAAAGAGTGTGAAAATGGGATTAACGGAATTGCTGTACTGGGAATTGCCGTTGATTCAATGGACAGAATGGCCTTTCTCTCTGTCATGGAGTCATGGAGATATACAAGCCCAACTTGTCCATGCTGACCGAGTTGTCTACCTGAGCCAGTCCCATTTTCCTGCATTTGGCCCATATTTCTCTAAACCTTTCCCATCCATGTACCTGTCCAAATGTCCTTCAAATGTTATAGTTATACCCGCCGCTACCACTTCCTCTGGCAGCTCATTCCATGCATCTACCACCCTCTGTGTGAAAAAGTTGCCCCTCAGATCTCCTTTAAAACTTTCCCCTCTCACCTTAAACCTATGCCCTCTTGTTATAGACTCCCCTACCCTGGGAAAAAGATTGTGAGCATTCACCTCATCTGTGTCCCTCATGGTTTTATAAGGTCACCCCTCAGCATCCCAGTGTACACTCCAGGGAAAGAAGTCTCAGCCTATCCAGTCTCTCCTTATAACTCAAGCCCTCAGTCCCGGTAACATCCTCGTGAACTTTTCTGCACCCTTTCCGGTGCCTTAACAATTTAATAATTCTAACAGGCTAACGGAGCAATGAAATAAGCTTGAGGGGTTAAATGGTCTACTTCAATTCCTATGTTTAGCTCAGTGTTACTCTAGTCCTTGCAGCTATCTTTCTTCAATATTACGTTTATGTTTCCACTGAATCTTTTCTCTCCTTTTCCTTTAAAGTTCCAAATACGATATCTTCCTAATATCAACCAGAAAATGTTGGAAGCAGATCAGGCAGCATCTATGGAAAGAGAAGGAGTGTCTTTCACCTGAAACACTGACTCTATTTATCTTTCCACAGATGGCGTCTGATCTGCTGAGGGTTTCCAGCATTTTGTGTTTTAGTTTCAGATTTCCACCAATCGCAGTTTTTCCAGTTTTCCTCTTCCTAATATCAAACCTTCGCTGTGTTGACATGAAGTTGCACAGCGTTAGCTCCTACTATAAATTGGATTGCTCTGGGCCTTTCAATTGTAAGGAAAGACTGGATTGGCTGGGTTTGTTTTCCCTGGAACAGAGGAGGCTGGGAAGTGGCCTGATTTGCAAAACAGTAAGGGGGATAGATAATAAGAATCTTTTTCCAACGGTTACTGTGTCCTGGACAAGAGGACATAGAGGTGAGAGGTAGGAGTTTTAGAGGGGATCTGAGGGGGATTTTTTTCACACAATCTGCAGCAGCAATGCACTGCTCAAGGAGAAGGTGGAGGCAGATACTCTCACAACACATAAGAAATGCCTCGACAAGTGGTTAAAACGCCAATGCATGGAAGGCTATGGACCTAATGTGGGTAAAGATAAGATAATATAAGATATCTTTATTAGTCACATGTACATCAAAACACACAGTGAAATGCATCTTTTTGTGTAGAGTGTTCTGGGGGGCAGCCCGCAAGTGTCGCCACGCTTCCGGCGCCAACATAGCACGCCCACAACTTTCTAACCCGTACGTCTTTGGAATGTGGGAGGAAACCAGAGGACCCGGAGGAAACCCACGCAGACACGGGGAGAACGTACAAACTCCTTACAGACAGTGGCGGGAATTCAACCCGGGTCGCTGGCGCTGTAATAGCGTTACGCTAACCGCTACACTACTGTGCAGACGGGTGTTATGGTTGGCAAGGACAAGATGGGCCGAAGGGCCTGTTTTTGCACTGTATGACTCTGATTCTCTGACTCAACTCTAAAGTACGTGCTTTTATCAGGTTGCATGACTGACATGCATTATTTTGACACAGTGCAGGCCACAAGCAATTATTTCAGCATTTAACCAGCACTATCTGCACTATTTATTGCTTTAATACTTTGCCTGTAGGTCTAAATACTTTTGTGGCCAACAAGCTCCAGACAGCTAGCACTGATTAAAGCCAGCTAGCATCTCTTAAAAGGGGAGAGCATTGTGAATGCAGTCGGTGGTGGAAGTCATTGCTACAAACAACAAGGTGGTGTGAAGCAGCGTGGCTTCCATGGTCTTCCACTTGGCCTACAAGGCAGAGAGGAGGAGTGACACATCATTTGGAAAATGCTGGAACCCCTCATCAAGGACCCCCACCACCCAGGCCACGCTCTCTTCTCATTGCTGCCATCAGGCAGGAGGTACAGGAGCCTGAAGACCCCACACCTCAAGGTTCAACAGCACCTTCTTCCCCTCTGCCATCAGGTTCTTGAACCAACCTGAAAAACCCTAATTCTACCTTGGACTATATTTCCCTCAACTTGTACTAATGTCGTTATGTTATTTTTAAGATTTCTTTATCAGTCACATGTACGTTGAAACACTCAGTGAAATGCATCTTTTTGCATAGAGTGTTCTGGGGGCAGCCTGCAAGTGTCGCCACGCTTCTGGCGCCAACGTAGCATGCCCACGACTTCCTAACCCGTACATCTTTGGAATATGGGAGGAACCCGGAGCACCCGGAGGAAACCCAAGCAGCCAGGTGGAGAATGTATAAACTCCTTACAAGAATTGAACCCGGGTCACTGGTGCTGCAATAGCGTTACGCTAACTGCTACACTACCGTGCCTGCCCATTATTTTATGTCGTGTAAGTTATGTATAAGTTATGTTAATTTAAGTTTATGTAATTTCTATGTGTCATGTTATAATGTACTGTGCTGCTGCTGCAAAAAGCTAATTTTCATGGCATTTATACCCTGGGTGATAAGACTATTGAATGGTTCCCTTATACGATGGGATGGACTCTTGACCTCACAATCTACCTTCTTATGACCTTGTACCTTATTGTCTACCTGCAATGCATTTTCTCTGTAGCTGTGACACTTTATTCTGTACTGTTATTGTTCTTACCTGTACTACCTCAATGCACTCTGTACTAACTCAATGTAACTGCACTGTGTAATGAATTGGCCTGTACGATCAGTATGCAAAACAAATTTTTCACTGTACCTCGGTACAAGTGACAATAATAAACCAATACCAATACACATAACAATAAACTTGAACTTGATAAACTTGGACTTAAGAAGGTAATCACGGGATACTTTGAAAATTATAAGACACTGAAGCTGAGCAAAAGGGAAGTTGTGGATGACAAATTTGCCCGAAGATCTACGACGATGTACGAAACAAGGAGGATTAAGGGGAACAAGTAGATGTAGTATATTTGGATTTCCAGATGGCATTGGAGCCATGGAAATTGAGAGATGATCTTATAGAGGTGTATAAAATCATGAGGGGCATAGATAGGGCGAATGCACTTTTCCCCATGGTTGGGGAATCAAGAACTGGAAGGCAGAGGTTTAAGGTGAGATGGGAAAGATTTAATAGGAACTTGAGGAGCAACTTTTTTACACAAAGGGTGGTATCTATATGGAATGAGCTGCCAGAAGAAGTGGTTGAGGCAGGTAGAATTACAACTTTTAAAAGGCAGTTGAACAGGTACATGGATAGGAAAGGGATATGGGCCAAACACAGGCAAATGGGACTAGCTTGGGTGTGCACCTTGGTCGGCATGGACCAGTTGGGCTGAAGGGTCTGTTTCCATGCTGTATGACTCAAAACAAGACTCTCTCAATTCAATAAGGTGCCCCATGCAAAGGCTACTGCACAAGATATGAGCACCCAGCATTGGGTAATACGTTGGTGCAGATAAGGGGGTGGCTAGCTAACAAAAAGGCTGGAATAAATCTGTAATTTTTCAGATTGGCAGTCAGTAACTAATGGGATGCCACGGGGATCAACCATTTATAATCTATATTAATGACTTGGATGAAAGGACTGGGTGGACTTTAGCCATATTTGCTGATGATGCAAAGATAGATCGGTTACCATGTTATAAGGAGGACACAAAGAGCCTGCAACGGGATATAGATAGGTCAGGTGAGTGGGCAAAATGTTGGCAGATTTGGAAGGAAGAATAAAAAAAAAGTAAAATTTTTAAGTGGATTTAAACCACAAAATGTCACAGCACAAAGGGATCTGGGGTTCCAGTGCATGAAAAGTTAGTCTGCAGGTACAGCAAGTAATAAAGAAATCTAAAGGAATATTGGTCTTTATTGCAAGAAGGATGGAGTATAAAATTAGGGAAGTTTTGCTGCAACGTTACAGGGTGCTGGTGAGACTGCACCTGGAGTACCATGCACAGTTCTGGTCTCGGTATTTAAGGAAGAATGTACTTGCATTGGAGACAGTGTGGAAAAAGTTTTGGGATAAAGTTGTTGCTCTATGAAGAAGGATTGAGAAGGCTGGGTCTACACTCATTGGTTCAGAATGATGGGATTTTATCTCATTGAAACGTAATATTGTAACGGGGTTAATGGGGGAGGTACTAAGAAAATGTATCCTGAATGGGGGATTTAGAGATGTGGGGGATGGTGGTGGTGGAGTTTTAGTATAAGGGGGTCACCCTTTTGGGATATTAGAAGTAATTTTTCTCTTAGAAGGTCTTGAATCTTTGGAATTCTGTCCTCCAGAGATCTGCAGAGATTGAGTCGTTGAATGTATTCAGGCAGAGATTCACAGACGTTTGAACTACAAGGGAGTCAAGGGTATGGAGTGGTGCTGAGGCCTAGACTGGATCAGCCTTGACCGTAATGAATGGAGGCGCAGGCTTGAGGGGAGGAATGTACCTGTTTGTGATGTCTTTATGTTCTATGCACAGGGTAACCCGAGGGTTTCCAGACACTGTGAAATGGCAAGGGGAAGAGACAGCTGCATGGGTTAAAATGAGAAGCTAACTCCAGTTTAGCTGAGAAACTAAAGTGAGAAACTAATCCCTGGATTAATTTTGGCAAATCTCTTCTACACCCTTTTCTAAAGAATGGCACAGAGAACTGGGCACAATATTCCAAATTGGCCAAGCCATTGTTGTGTAAATGTTGGTCATGAAGTCTTTGCTCTTGAACTCTATTTCTCTTTATGAAGCCTAGCACTCTGTAAGATTTTTTAAAACACTTTATCAGCTGACACTTTTACTCGTCATATACCCCTACATCTCCCTGATCTTTTACCCGCTTTTAGAATTGTGCCATTTTATCGCCTCCTCTCCTACTTCTTACTAAAATCTAACACTTCACATTTCAACCCCACCCCTCCACCATCTATTTGTTCTTTCCACGACCTTAACTGTATTTCCGTAAAGTTGATCACGATCTTCCTCACAGCGCACTATGCCTCCAAGTTTTACATCATTGTCATGTTTTGTGTGCTATTTTGATCTGTGTATTCTGCAACTTGGAAGTGCGTCAGAGTCAAAGTCGAGTTTATTGTCATATGCACAAGTACATGCATACACAAGTGCATTGAAAAAATTACTTGCAGCAGCATCACAGGCACATATAAGCAGCATTCACAAGAAAAACATTAATGAAACACGATTTTTACAAGAAAGAACACAAGTAGAACAAAAACAAACGTAATTCATTTTAGTGCAAAGTGATCAAAATGGTCATAGTTGCTCAACTCTTGTGATTTTAGGCCAGTTGGTTCAAGAACCGAACGGTTGAAGGGAAGTAACTGTTCTTGAACCTGGTGGTGTGCGACTTCAGGCTTCTGTACCTCCTGTCCGATGGTAGCTGCGAGAAGATGGCATGGCCCGGATGATGCGTGTTAGTATTCCTACTTTTCAAGGACACACATTGCAACAAGTGGATAAAGATTGGCACCTTCAGATTGTAAATAATGGTACGACACAGCTGAAATTTGTGGTCTGTGTTTTTCTCACCCTGATTAATTCCTTCAATCAACAGGCCTAGAAAACCAAGTCAAGAAAAGTCTTCTTGGACTTTCCCTCTTTTTTTCCCCAATGGGATACAATGATTTGAATTTTATTCTCAATTCATAACAGACTGACATAGCACTAACCTTTACCAGAAATTGGCAATTCTTACTCAAGCTTGTTAAATCCCAATCCATTACCTCACCACGTACTTTCCGAAACTATGATTCATTCCTCCCGGACCAGGTCAGTGTACTTTACTCAAAGGTTTGAACTGGAAAATGCTATCTAGTTAAAAACAGTACAAATCATTACAAAAACTTGAAAAAATAAAAATAAAATAGGTTTATTTAAAATTGGATAGTTACAGTAAATTAATTAAAGAAGATAACTCTTATGTGAAATAAAGAGAAATTAAAAAACTTCCCTTATCTTTTTAATGAAAGTCAGTGACCCCAATTAGATCAAAAAACAATCTGCAGGTCAGGCAGCATCTGTGGAGGCAGAGGGATAGCCGATGACTCGAGTCGAGACTCTGCATCAAGTCTCGATGCTGGGTCTCAACTCGAAAAGTAGAACATCCCTCTGCCTCCGCAGATGCTGCCTTACCTGCAGAGTTCCTCCAGCAGTTCAATTTTTGCTCCAGATTCCAGCATCTGAAGCATCTTGTGACCCCATTTAAGTGGGGGAGGTTGTGCCAGATACTCCAGCCTACTCTATTGCCAACTCCATAGGTTGTGATTTGATAGTGTGCAGAGCAGGGAGATTATTACATCAGTCACTCCATGACCCTGGCTTAACATGGTGCTGACAAACAACAGCTCAACTTGGATCCTGCAGTTGATGTACTGCACATAGTGGAGTCAATGTAGGATCATCTGACCATCTGCTCCACCACTAAGTCCATGAGCAGCTGTTGAACATCCTGAGGTGACCAACGGGATAGAAGGTTCAAATTTATTCCCCTTTGCACAGATGTTGACAGGCATCTCAACCCAAAATGTATGTGGCCTGTGGATATTTCAAAAGCCATTTACAGGGCAGATTTCCAATATCATCTTCAGATGATGTTCAAATGAAGTGGAAAATTGGGATGAGGACAAGTAATGTATAAATTAAGAAAATAAATTTGCCCTCAGCTTGGCTCGACAATTGTTGAAAGGAGGCTTTTATGCCACTAATTTTAACTGTTTTTCTTGGAGTTATGTCATTATGATGAAAGCAACTTTAAAAGAAAATAACCTTATGAAGAATAAAAGGCGTTTTTTGTTGACTGTGCTTTTCCACTCAAGGCATGGAGTGTTCAGTCCTGCCTCTTGACTTTTAAAAGCTGAAATGCTCACAATATTGGGTTGGATCATGTCTACCTTTGGTCAGCAGTTAATGGTAGAACTGCCATGTATGTCCTTCTCACAGGTCAATGAGTCTATTATTGCAGTGCAGAAGTGCTAAACACACTCAACACCAAGTGCCAGTGTTTCTAGCCTCTTGCTCAGCCCCTGGATTCACCACAGAATCTAGGGGCTGTCCCTGGCTATCCTGAAGGGCCATTTGCATTTCTCATCTTGCCCCTTAACCTTTACACTTGTCAGTGCCAACATATCTAATGTGACCTCATTCATTTGAATGGAGTTGCTAAATAGCTAAATGAAGATTTTTTTTGTTTCTTTTTTTGCTATTTCACTTTTTATTTACGTTTTAACTGAATTACAATAATTTAGTGTATTTTTATCGAAACATATTTTAACCAACTTGTTTTGAAACTATTTATTATTGTTTTAAATTAAATGTATCCCAGCCATTCCTGATCTTTAGAGACACTGACAGCAGATGAAAAGCCCAAGCTGAGAGCAGACCATTAGGGAGGTCTGGACACAGGACCTCAGATTCCATCACTTAAGTCTGAGTGTTCCACCTGACATCTTGGCTGAGGCAGCAAGGCCATGACAGCGTTGGAACCACTCAAAAACAGAAGTTGTGACCTTGGGGCTGACACAGGAGGCGAACGTGAGGTCTTTGCCTTAGGCCTTGCTTCCATGGGGACTAACAGTGTGCCTGCATTGCCGGGTCCATCAGGAAAGGGTCAGTGTTGATGTAAAGAATAGAAGAAAGAAAAAGCTTGAATTTATACAGCACCATTCACAATGTCAGGACACCTACATCAATTAATTACTTTTGAACTGAAGTCCCTTGAAGTGGAGGAAATGTAGCAGTTAATTTATGCACAGAAAGCTGCCACAGCTAACAATGAGAATTAACCAGCATTCTGCTTCCTTAGAGCTGATGGTTGAGGGTAAGCAATGTTACTAATTTATTTCACTGTAGTGTAACTGGAAGAAAAAGCTCCAACTTTCTCCATGAGCCCTTTAAAGAGGCAAACATGTCAGAGTCATAGAGTACTACAGCACAGAAAATGGCCCTTCAGCCTATCTAGTCCATGCTGACCTGATCTTCTTCCTAGTCCCATCTACCTGCACCCAGACCATATCCCTGCAAACCCCTCCCATCCATGTACCTATTCAAATGTCTTTGAAATGTCACAATTGAACCTGCATCCACCACTTCGGCTGGCAGCTCGTTCCACACTCGCATCACCCTCTGAGTGAAGTAGTTCCCCCTCAGATTCCCCTTACTGTATATATTTCACCTTTCACCCTAAACCTATGACCGCTAGTTCTAGTCTTACCCAACCTTCAGGGAAAAAGCCTGCATGCATTCACCCTATCTATACCCCTCATAATTTTGTATACCTGTGCTCCAGATGTGAACTGTATCATTAATTCTGACAAAGTTCTGATAAATGGTCTTCAACCTGAAATGTCCAGTCTTTTTGTCTTCCCACAGATGTGGCCTGACTTGTTATTTCTCGCATTTTCTAATTTTTTTTAATCATTAGTGTTACTTTGATTGACATCATGTATTAGAACCAAACAAGATCGTTGCAAGTGAACTAAATTAGAACAACCTACTTGTAGAATAACTTATTTTCATTCAGAAGGTGCAGGAAGGCCATTCAACACATCTTGCCAACCTAAGAATCCTTTACCTTTTAGCTAAGCAGTATTGAGTGAAGTCAATGAGACTGAAATTCCGAGTGGAGTTCAATATACATTGTCCTACAGCAAGGAATCAGGTCCTTTGGCCTGATTCACCTTTGCCAACCAAAGTGTCTACCTGAGCTCGTCCCATTTGCCTGAATTTGGCCCATAAACCTATCCATCCATCCTATCCATGCACCTGTCCAAATGTCTTTTAAATGTTGTTAATGTACCCACCTCTACGAATTCCTCTGGCAGCTTGTTCCATCTATGGACCACCTTCTGTGTGAAGAACTTGCCCCTCGGGTCCTTTTTAAATCTTTCCCCTCTCACCTAAACCTATGCCCTCTAGCTTTTGATTCCCCAACCCTGGGAAAAAAGACGATGACTATTCACCTTATCTATGCTCCTCATGGTTTTATAAATGTCTATAAGGTCACCCCTCAGCCTCCTTCACTTCAGGGGAAACAATCCCAGCCTATCCAGTCTCTCCTTATAACTCAAGCCCTCCAGTCCAGGCATTTTTTCTGCATCCTCTCCAGCTTGATGACATCCTTTCTGTAGTCTGGGAACTAGATCTCCGCACAATACTCCAAGTGTGGTCTCACCAACACCTTGTACAGCTGTAACATGAAGTCCCAACTCTTGCACTCAATGCCCTGATCAATGAAGGCAACCATATGTTGATACAGGGCCAAGACCAATGATGAGTTCTTATCCCCTTTCTCTCCCTTCCACCGTCTTTCAGCATCCAGCTGCCTCTCTCTGAAGCTGTTGTTCCACACCGAAGTGTTTCAAGACTTCAGTCAATTTTCATCCATGTGTGTTGCCGTTTAAACTTAATGAAAAGCTGTGGATTAAATATTATAATCTTGTATAATTCCATTATAAATCCTGCATTCATCTTCTTTGAAAACTTAATTCTCCTTGGATTGTCTGAGATTGCTATCAATCTGCGAGCTAGGATTTAAATGAGGACTCTGTGGAACCTGATTTGATTGCATCAGAGTTTGTTCATGGACTAAGAGTCAAGTGGAGTTTATTGTCATGTGCACAAGTATGGTGAGGTACCAGTATATTGAAAAACTTGTTTGCAGCAGCATCACAGGCACGTAGGTTTGCTCTTAGCTTTAAGTTTTCTTTCTGCTTATTAAAGGGAGAGGTGTTGGGGTTTACAAACATAACTCCGACAGCTCAGTGTTGTCACAATATTACACTGGAGCATCAGCCTAGGTTTTCATACCCAAGTCTCTGGCACAAGAAGATGCATGTTTCAATCTAATCTCTTCTCACTCTTCTAAACTCCAGGGGGACACAAGCCCAATCTGTCCAACCTTTCTTCCTTAAGGACAGCTTCTACCCCACTGTGATAAGACTATTGAACGGTTCCCTTATACAATGAGATGGACTATGACCTCACGATCTACCTTGTTGTGACCTTGCACCTTATTGCACTGCACTTTCTCTGTAGCTGTGACACTTTACTCTGTACTGTTATTGTTTTTACTTGTACTACATCAATGAACTCTGTACTAACTCAGTGTAACTGCACTGTGTAATGAATTGACCTGTACGATCGGTATGCAAGACAAGTATTTCACTGTACCTTGGTACAAGTGACAATAATAAACTAATACCAATACCAATACCAACCTACCCATTACAGGTATTAGTCTAAGAAATTTCCCACATTACAACATTGTGTGCATTTCAAAAGTACTCTACAGTACTTTGGAACGTGCTGAAAGGGATGTGACAGGCGGTAGAGAAATGTAAATCATTTTTATTCATCGATAAGAAGAATTTGCATTTCAACTCTATGTAGAAGAACCAGAGCTGATAAGATATATAAGATCCTGAGGGGTCCTAACAGGGTGGATTTTCCTCTGGAACCAGAGATTAGTTTTTAAAAATATTGGCTAGCCCATTTAAGACAGAGATGAGGCAATTTTTTTCTTCTCCTTGGAGAGTTGTGTGTCTTTGGAACTCTTTCTCTCAAAGAGGACTTGGAAGCAGAGCCTGTAAATATTTTTAAGGCAGAGAAAGATGGATTCTTGGTAAAAGTCAGGAGGAAATGTGAGAGTTCAGATTATAGATCAACCATAATTTATTGAATGGCAGAGCAGGCATGTGAGTCTGGCTCCTGATTCATATGTCGGCATGTTCCAATAAATGTATTATATCTTTCACAGGCTTTATAGCTAAGTTCTTTTGAATTTTCGTCACAGCTGTAATACTGGAAATATTTGTGAACGTTTGAACCCAGATACTGGGGCAATGCATTAGAATCACAGCATCAAATTCTGGTTGCATGGATCCACAGGAAAATTAAACATTATATTCTGAGGTGATGCTTCACTGTCAATGTAACTGTCAGGTTCAGAGCGGAGACAACAATAGCATTGTTAATTACAACAGTTGCTTCATATCTTGTAGGGTGACAGATCTTGGAAATCCATTGTTAAATTAACAGCAACCGCAATCGTTTTCATTCTATTATCAACTGGCTTGAAAGTTGTTGGTAAAATAAATTACAAGAACCACATTTTGTTTTGGAAATCTGGATTCATGAGATTAGGGATCACACAACAAAATGATTTTAATCCTTATGGATTTAAGACAGCTAATATCATAATGCACAAGCATTCCTTCAAGTAAACAGCTCCACTGTAAGTCAGAGTTGGATAGGATTAGGTTAAAATGCAGAAACCTCCAAGTGAAAGGAAACTGAGTCTTTTCCTGCTGACCAAATACTTTGCTGGATATTGTTGGTTTAAGCAGCAAAAGTGCTGTTCTATGCCATCTTCCCCTCAGTAATGAGATCCAAGCTAAACTTGGCTGAATTAAAACTGCAAGATCATCAGAAGAGTTCTCGAGCTGCTGTTTAATCGAAGCTGCGGTCGTCCAGAGCATGTTCTCCAGTTACATGGCATCTGTGTGTGGTGCAACTGTTATAACTCTTTAAGACCAGGACCAGGAGAATAAAGAAACATATAATCAGGATATGGGAAGACATAGCTACCCAAGATGGATAAGTATGGAGTCAGGCTGTCGGATACATGGAGTCAGGAGCTGGAAACAAACAGCCCGAGACAAGAGCAACTCAAAAGCAGGGATGGAGCCCGGAAGTGTGAGGTGTAGAGTAAAGAGCCACGAATTGGTTTGAACTGGAAGATCACGACATGGTGAAGTGTTTACCGAAGCTTATAGAATTCAATCGTCGTGGTATTGGTATTGTTTTTTTTTCCCTTTTCTAAAGGAAGTTTATTCAGTGATTATGGCATCACATCGTTACAATACTACAGCATTCCACATTTCACACTATTTACAGTCAATAAGATAAGATATCTTTATTAGTCACATGTACATCAACACACACAGTGAAATGCATCTTTTGTGTCGAGTGCTCTGGGGACAGCCCGCAAGTGTCGCCACACTAATAGTTTATCCTGGTCCAGCCATGTTGATGCTACAGCCAAGAAAACACACCTGCGCCTCTACTTCCTCAGAAGGCTAAGGAAATTTAGCATGTCCCCGATGACTTTCACCAATTTTTATAGATGCACAGTAGAAAGCAGCCTATCCGGATTCATCACAGCTTGGTATGGCAACTGTTCTGCCTGTGACCGCAAGAAACTGCAGAGTTGTGCAGGATGAGAGGTGACTTGATAGAGGTGTACAAGATGATAAGAGGCATAGATCCCAAGGCACCAATGCTCAAGACAAGAGGGCATGTCTTTTAAGGTTATGGGTGGGAGGTTCAGGAGAGATGTCAGGGGGAGGTTTTTCACCCAGGGAGTGGTTGGTGCATGGAATGCACTGCCTGGGGTGGTGGTGGAGGCTGATACATTGGACAGGTTCAAGAGTTTGTTGGATAAGAACATGGAGGAATGTGAGATAGAGGGATATGCGGGAGGAAAGGTTTAGATAGTGTGAGGGTAGTTTGATGGACGGCACAACATGGTGGGCCGAAGGGCCTGTTTTGTGCTGTATGGTTCTATGGTTCTATGGTTCTAGATCGAGTGGACAGTCAGAGACTTTTTCCCAGGGCAAAAATGCCTAACACAAGGGGACATAATTTTAAGGTGATTGGAGGAAGGTATAAAGGGGATGTCAGAGGTAAGTTTTTTACACAGAGAATAGTGGGTGTGTGGAATGCAATGCCGGCAGAGGTTGTTGGGTCAGGTACATTAGGGACATTTAAGAGACGCTTAGACAGCCACATGAATGATAGAGAAGTGGGTGGGGCTATGTGGGAGGGAAGGGTTAGATAGATATTAGAACAGGATAAAATGTCAGCACAACATCGTGGGCTGAAGAGCCTGTACTGCACTGTAATATTCTATGGTCTATGTTCCTGCTGCCTTGGGAAAGCAGCCAACACAATCAAAGACCCCTCCCACCCTGGACATTCTCTCTTCTCCCCTCTCCTCTTGGGCAGAAGATACAAAAGCTTGAGAACACGTACCACCAGATTCAAGGACAGCTTCTATCTCGCTGTTATCGGACCCTTGAACGGATCTCTCATACGCTAAAAGATGAACTCTAGATCTCCCAATCTACCTCATTGTGGCCCATGCACTTTATCTGTCTACCTGCACTGCACTTTGCAACTACAACACTACATTCTGCATTCTGTTTTCTTCTTACTACCTCGATGTACTCATGTATAGAATGATCTGTCTGGATGGCACGCAAACAAAAGCTTTTCACTGTGTCTCGGTACATGTGACAATAATAAACCAATAATACTTCTTCAACTGCACCTCCCAAACCTATGACACCTGTTGCCAAGAAGGACAAGGGAAGTATGTGTATATAAATGCCACCTCCTGCAGATTCCCCTCCATGTTAACCACTGGTTCTTCATCATCACTGGGTCTAAATCCTGGGAGTATCCCACACTCCCTTCAGCAGCACTGAGGGAGGACCTTCAAGAGAAGGGCTGTAGTAGTTCGAGAAGGAAGCTCGTCGCCATCTTCTCAAGGGCATTTAGGGATGGGCAATAAATGCTGCCCAGGCCAGTGATGCCCACATCCCATGACTGAATAAAAAGAACATGTGACCATATGTGTTTCTATTTTAGCTGGTCCAAGGCAAGATTATCCATGGGATATCTGGTTGAGAAGAGAAATACACATATAAAAAAGAATAAATGTTTGCAGCAACTTTAGGACCAACTCTCCACTATCTTTATGACTTAATCTAAGGTCCAGGAAATGATTGTCCCCTTTGAGCATCCAGTGGAGAGCTCAGGGGCTTCTCTGCTCAATCTGCTTCCACAGGGAGAGATGGTGTTTTAGCTGCAGAGAAAGTGAAGTGCAGGTAGACAAATAAAGTACAAGGGCCACGATGAGGTAGATTGGGAGATCAAGAGTTCGTCTTTGAGCATATGAGAGGTCCGTTCAAGAGTCTGATAACAGCGGGATAGAAGCCGTCCCTGAATCTGGTGGTACATGTTCTCAGGCTTTTGTATCTTCTGCCCAAGAGGAGAGGGGAGAAGAGAGAATGTCCAGGGTGGGAGAGGTTTTTGATTATGTTGGGTGCTTTCCCGAGGCAGCGGGAAGTGTAGACAGAGTCAATGGAGGGGAGGCTGGTAATTGAGATGGATGGGGCTGTTTCCCAACTTTCTGCAGTTTCTTGCAGTCTTGGGCAGAGCAGTTGCCGTACCAAGCAGTGATGCATCTGGATAGGATGCTTTCTATGGTCCATCTGTACATGAATGCAGTTGGGTTACTGTACATGAATGCGAATGAAAAACACGATGATGCTGGAGGAACTCAGCAGGCCAGGCAGCATCTGTGGAGAAAAGCAGGGGTCAATGTTTCGGGTCAGGATCCTTCTTCAGGTCTGAAGATAAGAAAAGGGGAAGCCCAATATATAGGAGGGAAAAGCAGAGCAGTGATAGGTGGACAAAAGAGGGGAGGTGGGGTGGGCCGAAACATAGACCGCTTGCTTTTCTCCACAGGTGCTTCCTGGACTGCTGAGTTCCTCCAGCGTCATCGTGATTTTCATCTGGATTCCAGCATCTGCAGTCCTTTGTTTCTCTTCTACATGAATGTGACACTGTCTCCTGAGACTGGGATGAGCACTGATAGGCAAAGACATTGGAACTGCTCAGGAGAAAGGAGCCACAAAACAGAGGCATGTACAATGGAATGTTGGTATAGTGGCTAAGTAACTGGATTGGCATCCAGAATCCCAGACTCATTGATTCAGAGACATGAGTTCAAATCCCACTGTGGCAAATGGGGAATTTAGGTTCAAGTAGCTAAATAAAGCTGGTAGCAGTAATGGTGACCATGAAACTATCAGCCTCATGGTTAAAAACTCTTCTGGTTCACCAGTGTTGGTTATGGATCCTCCAACGTAATTGACTCTTAACTGACTTCTCAATTCCAGGGCCAGTAGGAATGGACAATAAATGATCAATTGTTTCTCATTAGGTCAACCATTTTATCAATGCAGTGAATCTTCCTTGGACTTCTGAAATGCAAGGTTATGATGCATCTCTATAGAACTCTGGTTAGGCCGCATTTAGAGTATTGCGTGCAATTCTGGTCACCTCACTATAGGAAGGATGTTGAGGCTTTAGAGAGGGTGCTGCCTGGATTAGAGGGCATGTGCTATCAGGAGAGGCTGGACAAACTTGGACTCTTTTCTCTGGAGCGGTGGAGGCTGAGGGGTGATCTGTTGGAGGTGTTTAAAATTATGAGGGGCAGAGATAGGGTGGACAAGCAATATCTTTTCCCCATTATTGTGCGATCCAATACCAGAGAGCATGCATTTAAGGTGAGAGGGGGTAGGTTCAGAAGAGACGTGAGGGGTACGTTTTTTACTGAGAGAGTGGTGGATGCCTGGAATGCGTTACCTGATAGGGTGGTGGAGGCAAATTCATTGGGGGCTTTTAAGAGGGGCTTGGATGGGCACATGAATGAGAGGAAAATGGAGGGATATGGGCAATCTGTAGGTAGGAGGGAATAGCTATGTCAGCACAACCTTGTGGGCCAAAGGGCCTGTTCTGTGCTGTACTGTTCTATGTTCTATGTCCCTTGTTAAATAAGGAAACCAAACCTGTTTGCACTACTCCAAGTGTGGTCTCAGCAACACCCTTTAGTTGTAGCGAGACTTCCCTACTTCTGCATTCCATTTCTTTCACAGTTAAGGCCAACGTTATATTGTGTGTGTGTGTGTGTGTGTGTGTGTGTGTGTGTGTGTGTGTGTGTGTGTGTGTGTGTGTGTGTGTGTGTGTGTGTGTGTGTGTGTGTGTGCGCGCGCACATATATCTGTGGAGTACCAGTGGTGCATTCATGTGACTGTAACACTGGTGATAGACTATCTCGATTTTAATTCCATTGATGTCGATGTAAGAGAGGCAACCAATTCACTTTCACTCTTTTAAAGCATCACATAAAGTCAAAATAACCCTTTCAGTGCCAATGAGTGAGAGGAACATTTGCCAAGAAAAATTAATATGAAAAGAATTATTTCCAATAGCATCGTCATGGAATAATACAGCACGGAAACAGGCCCTTCGGCCCAACTCATCCATGCTGACTATGGTTCCCACCAAACTGGTCCCATTTACCCGCACTTAGCCCATAGCCCTCTAAACCCCTCCCATCCATGTACTTATCCAAATGTCTTTTTGAGATAATTGCAGGTCCAAGTCCAAACTTAAGGGAACAAGAATTTATGCATCCTCTTTTCAGTCAGAGTAATACAGCATTGAAACAGGCCCTTCAGCCCAACTCATCCATGCTGACCAGGTGCTCTGGTTTCCTCCCACATTCCAAAAGACGTACAGGTTAGGAAGTTGTGGGCATGCTATGTTGGTGCCGGAAGTGT
Organism: Pristis pectinata; assembly: GCF_009764475.1. Taxonomy (NCBI): domain Eukaryota; kingdom Metazoa; phylum Chordata; class Chondrichthyes; order Rhinopristiformes; family Pristidae; genus Pristis; species Pristis pectinata. Next base: position 9,536,378 of record NC_067410.1, on the reverse strand, counting down.
GGCAACACTTGCAGGCTGCCCCCCAGCACACTCTACGCAAAAGATGCAATTCACTGTGTGTTTTGATGTACATGTGACTAATAAAGAAATCTTATCTTATTTTGAATAAATATTATGTTGGTTGAACGGTGGAATGAATCGCCATTCTTGGATCCAGAGTTGATTTCAGGCGGGGCTGAGGTTAGATGTAGGGCCCCTCAAAAATATGAAAATTACAATCTCGAAGGGGCAGCCTTCAGATCAAACCGTTGCTATTTCCTTTCCCAGTGAACCTGCCAACATTGCTCACTCCTTACACATTAGGGTCAGTTCTGTTTCTGTTGCTCAGAACCCAGCTTGAGATCACTTCAGGTTGATTTCACTTCTGATTCCTGTAACTCTGACTAATGGAAGATCGTGGGTGTAAGCCCAGTCTGCGACAAACACCCATTCCAGGCCAACACAGATTTCTCATTGAGCATTGCACTGATGGTGGGATGAGAAATGAAACTGAGACGTTGTCTTCCCTCAGGTAGATAGAAAAGGTTCCCTGTGCAAATTTGTAGTGAGGCAGGGCCCTTCTGCTAACCATCACTGGTCATTATCCCATTGCTCTTTGTGGGAGCTTGCTATGTCCAACTTGACTGGTGTGTTTCTTTCATTAAACATAGAATGTAGACCAGTACAGCACAGGAACAGGCCCTTCGGCCCACGATGTCTGTGCCATCCAAGATGCCAATTTAAACTAATCCCATCTGCCTGCACATGGTCTATGTCCCTCCATTCCCTGCCTGTTCACATGTCTGTCTGAATGTCTCAAACGTTGCTGTCATATCTGCTTCACCTCCCTTGGCAGTGTGTTCCATCTCTTGGGAGCGACCTACCATCCTCTGTGTAAAAAACCCTGCCTCTTAAATCTCCTTTAAACTTTCCCCCTCTCACCCTAGAGCTATGCCCTCTAGTATTTGAAATTTCCAACCAGGGAAAAAGACTTCTTGTCTACCCTATGTATGCCTCTCATAATTTTATATACTTCTATCTGGTATCCCCTCAGCCTCGGACGCTCCAGAGAAAACAACCCAACTCTGTCCAACCTCTCCTTATAGGACATACTCTCTAATCCAGGTAACTTCCTGGTGAACCTCTTCTGCACCCTCTCCAAAGCCTTCACATCCACATGGTTATTACAAACACACTTACGGTGATCTCCAATGTTCTACTTTCTAAAATGATGCTATGTAACTGCAAGTTATTTTGTTTTACAAGTAAAAATATTATACGTTAGTGAATTGTAACTGACACGAAACATCTGGCCAAAGACTGTCCTAAGTGATCAAAGATTGACATGTGACAGATGTGCCCAGTAAATTTAAGAAATGCAACACACAAAGTGAACTGTTCCGTATTGCCACATCAAAGCCTTGCCAGAGTTGATAAAGACTTACGACAGTTAATAAATAATATTGATAAAAAGTCATTCCCTCCAGCTCACAGTGACGTAAGATTGATTCTCTGAAAGTAATTAAAACCAAACAGAACAACTAAATAGATTGTAAATGTCCAAAGGGTGATGATTTTGTTCCAGAGCCTGTTTTTTGTTTGCTTTGATATTATCCAGTAGATTTTTAAGACTCTACAGTTTTGGGCCAAATGCTAATCCAAAACTCAGTGGAAGGAACATTTGTTCCTTTGTACAACATCGCACTCTGCTGGTGGGCTTTGAGAAGTGCGACAGCAGAATTTAAACATGACCCCTCTGAGTGTTGTTCACATACATAACCTTCATTATTGAGTCTGCTTTGGCCCCAGCAAATTAAAATTGTTTTTTTTTCAAACAAGCTCTTTATTCTCAAAGCTACTCTCAAAGTCTGTGAAGCTGTATGGTAGCTAGTTAGCAAATCAGTACTTTTAACAAAAGCAGTAAAATGTCGGAAAAACTCAGCAGGTCAGGCAGCACCTGTGGAAAGAGAAGCAGTCAACATTTCATTTCTGTGACCCTTTGCCGGCATTGCTAGTGGAATTAAATTGAGGTGGAACGGTTGTGTACCTAGTAGGGCTGCTACCTCATAGCTCCAGTAACCTGGGTTAAGTGTCGACCTTGGGCGCTGTCTGTGTGGAATTTTCATGTTCTCCCTGTGACTGCGTGGGTTTCCTCCAGGTACTTCAGTTTCCTTCTGCAGACGTGCGGTGAGGTTGGTTAAATGGCCACTGTAAATGCCCTTCGCGTATAGGTATGTGGTAGAATCTTCGGGAAGTTGACGGGAACGTGGGAAGTATAAAGTAAGATTGGTGTAAGTGGATTCTTGATGGTCAGTGTAATCTTGGTGGACCCATTCTGTGCTGTATTACTCTGGTTCCATGACCCTAAATTCCGCGTTAGCCTCAAGGCTGAAACAAGAGTAGTGCAGGGACTTCAGTGACCTTTGGCATGGAAATCATAGAATTGTACAGAATGGAAACAGGTCATTCGGTCTAACTTGTCCACACTGACCAGTGGGCATCCGTCCCATCGCCCAGCACGTGGTCCACCGCTCTCGATGCCTAAGTTTTTCAAACGCTTACCTAGACTTCTTAAATGCTGTCAGCAACCCAGCTTCAAGCACAATCTCTCAGGCAGTGCATCCCAGGTATGTGTCAGTCTCTGGGTGAAGAAGGTCCCCCTCATTTCCTTTTTGAATCTCTTCCCCCTTACCCTAAACCTATGTCCTCTCATTTTTTCTACATCTGATCAAAGAGTTAAGATAGAAAAGGAACAAAAATTTAATGGCTAGGCAAGTCACGGTACCTGTTCTTCCCTGACATGATTCCATTAAGTTCATGATTACTCCAAGCAGCCGCTGAAATGCCAATGGTTTTAGGTCAGAGTCTCACACTTCGTCACCTGCAGAGAAAGTCAAACAATTGTGCATCGTTAATGCCAAACATTCGATTGCAATCATCACTGTTACCTGCATCAGCCACACTCAGCTCCCCTCAATGGCTCATCACGGGCACAGCCCTCCCCACCATTGACAGCATCTACAGGAGACGCTGCCTCAAGAAGGCAGCATCTATCATCAAGGATCCCCAGCATCTGGGTCATGCCCTCTTTTCACTCCTACTGTCAGGCAGGAGGTACAGAAGCCTGAAGTCCCACATTATCATTTAATCGACCAAACAGCACTTCATTGTCATCCACACTTCAGAGAGGACAGACCCAGTTTCTCCATTCTCTCGTGACTGAACTGCTCCATCCCAGGCAACATCTTAACCTCAAGAGGAGAGAATGGAGAAGCTGAGTCTGTTCTCCCTGGAGTGGTGGAAGTTAAAAGGGGACATGATTGAGGTACATAAAATTATAAGGGGCATAGATTGGGGAGACTGCAGGAAACTTTTCCCCATACGAGAGGTCAAAAAAACTAGAGGACATGAGTTTAGATAAGGGGGAAGAGATTCAGAGAGGATATGAGGGACCTTATTCACCCAAAGAGTGGTGTGTACCTGGAATGCACTGCCTGAGAGAGGAGATGAGATATCTTTATTAGTCACATGTACATCAAGACACAGTGAAATGCACCTTTTTGCGTTACTGAGACTGTGCTGGGGGCAGCCCGTAAGTGTCGCCATACTTCCAGCGCCAACATAGCATGCCCACAACTTCCTAACCCATACGTCTTTGGAATGTGGGAGGAAACTGGAGCACCCGGAGGAAACCCAAGCAGACATGGGGAGAACGTACAAACTCCTTACAGACAGCGGCTGGAATTGAACCCGGGTCACTGGTGCTGTAAAGTGTTACGCTAACTGCTACAGTACTGATCTACAGGGATCGCTCTCTCCGCTACTCCCTTGGCCACTTGTCCTTCCCCACTGACCCTCTCTCAGCACTTATCCCTGCAAAGCATTACACCTGTCCTTACACCTCCTTCCTCACCACCATTCAGGGCCCTAGACAGCCCTAGACAGGCAGCGCTTCACCTGTGAATCCGAGGGTATCATTTATTGAGGGACAGAGTTATAGGGAGAGGTTGGACAGGCTAGGACTTTATTCCTTAGAGGGTAGAAGACTGAGGGGCGACCTTATAGAAGTGTATAAAATCATGAGGGGCATAGATAGGGTGAATGCACTCAATCTTTTTCCTAGGGTTGGGGAATCAAGAACTAGAGGGCAAAGGTTTAAGGTGAGAGGGGAGAAACTTAATAGGAACTTGAGGGGCAACTTTTTTACACAAAGGGTGGTATCCATGTGGAACGAGCTGCCAGGGGAAGTGATTGAGGCAGGTACATTAACAACTTTTAAAAGACATTTGGACAGGTACATGGATTGGAAAGGTTTAGAAGGTTATGGGCCAAACGCTGGCAAATGGGACTAGCTTGGATGGGGCATCTTGGTTGGCATGGACCAGTTGGGCCGAAGGGCCTGTTTCTGTGCTGTATGACTCTATGACTCTAAGAGAGAAATGTGCAGAAATTCAAAATTGAGCCCTTGCCCGGAATCAAAGGCTGAAGGAAAGTGACCCTGAGGTAGCGGGTCAGCAAGGAGCAGGCATGAGGGCCTGAATAGCCTTCTCCTGCTCCTATCTCTAATGTGATGCAGGGCTCTGTCAGAAATTTGGCTCCTTTGAATGGAGTACAACATTCAACATAATGTGGAAACAATTAAAGACTTGGATTATCCATTGAAGGAGTGGACCCATGAGACGCATTAATATTTTAGGGATCTAATTAATTGGATGGCATTTTGGACCTGTAACTCTTTCCAATGTTCCTGGGAGGGAATTTCTGACTCGAATGCAAAGTCTTCAGATGGTATGTATGCAGTGAGTTGAAGCTGCAATTGAATTGAGGCACGCAGATCCTTGTATGTGGAGTGACAGATACCTGGCAGTGATTATTTAGTAATAAACTGATGTTCATGGTGGGAAGGTTTAATGTATGACACAGGGGTCCTCATTTAAGTAATCCAAACAGTCAGGAGCCTGAATAAATTGGCACAGGTGCTCTGATTAGAAGGGGAAGAAGCCGCTGAGAAACATTTGCAGTAATTAAATAGAAAGATTAGTTCCATGGATGGGAATGACTTTGCCATTTGAACTCAGGTTGTTCTTCAGGATATTAGCTTTGCATGGTTTGTTTAGGGAGCCCTTCATAAAATGATTCGTCAGTAAATGGAAATAAAAAAGCTACAGATGGTGAAAATCTGAAATAAAACCAGAAAGAGTTGGAAACATTCAGTATCTGTGGAAAGAGAAACTGTTAAAGTTTCATGATAAGGGTTCATCTTTGTTGAAATTATTCACTTACTAAAGGTGGTGTTTATCATTGCATCTAATTATTGTGTAACTCTACGCTCATGGCTGTATGAGAAACAAAGGAATGCAAATGGTGGAATCTAGATGAGAAACATGTTTATCGATGCACCATAGAAAGCATCTTATCTGGAAGCATCACGGCTTGGTACGGCAACTGCTCTGCCCAGGACCGCAAGAAACTGCAGAGAGTTGTGGACACAGCCCAGTGTATCACGGAAACCAGCCTCCCCTCCTTGGACTCTGTTTTTACCTCTCGCTGCCTTGGCGAAGCAGCCAGGATAATCAAAGACCCCACCCAATTGGGTCATTCTCTCTTCTCTCCTCTTCCATCAGGTACCATAGAACCATAGAACCATAGAACCATACAGCACAAAATAGGCCCTTCCGCCCACCATGTTGTGCCATCCATCAAACCACCCTCACACTATCTAAACCTTTCCTCCCGCATATCCCTCTATCTCACATTCCTCCATGTGCCTATCCAACAAACTCTTGAACCTGTCCAATGTAACTGCCTCCACCACCACCCCAGGCAGTGCATTCCATGCACCAACCACTCTCTGGGTGAAAAACCTCCCCCTGACATCTCCCCTGAACCTCCCACCCATAACCTTAAAGCCATGTCCTCTTGTCTTGAGCATTGGTGCCCTGGGAAGGAGGCGCTGGCTGTCTACTCTATCTATTCCTCTCAATATTTTATATACCTCTATCATGTCTCCTCTCATCCTCCTCCTTTCCAGTGAATAAAGCCCTAACACTTTAAGTCTCTCCTCATATTCCATATGCTCTAATCCAGGCAGCATCCTGGTAAATCTCCTCTGCACCCTCTCCAATGCATCCACATCCTTCCTATAATGTGGCGACCAAAACTGAACACAGTACTCTAAGTGTGGTCTAACTAGAGTTTTGTAAAGCTGCATCATCACTTCGCGGCTCTTAAACTCAATCCCACGACTTATGAAAACTAACATCCCATAGGCCTTCTTAACTGCTCTATCCACCTGTGAGGCAACTTTCAGTGAACTGTGAATATGAACCCCCAGATCCCTCTGCTCCTCTACACTGCCAAGTACCTTGCCATTTACCCTGTACTCTGCCCTGGAGTTTATCCTTCCAAAGTGTACCACCTCACACTTCTCCGGATTGAACTCCATCTGCTACTTGTCAGCCCAGCTCTGCATCCTATCAATATCCCTCTGTAAGTTCTGACAGCCCTCCACACTATCCACAACACCGCCGATCTTAGTGTCATCCGCAAACTTACTAACCCAGCCTTCCACCCCCTCATCTAAGTCATCTATAAATATCACAAAAAGTAGAGGTTCCAGAACCGATCCCTGCGGGACACCGCTCGTCACTGCCCTCCAATCCGAGGGCACTCCTTCCACTACAACCCTCTGCTTTCTACAGGCAAGCCAATTCCTAATCCACACAGCCAAGCTTCCCTGGATCCCTTGGCCTCTGACCTTCTGAAGAAGCCTACCATGAGATACCTTATCAAACGCCTTATTAAAATCCATATAGACCACATCCACTGCACTACCCTCATCAATCTTCCTCGTCACCTCCTCAAAGAACTCTATCAGGCTTGTGAGGCAAGATCTTCCCTTCACAAATCCACGCTGGCTGTCCCTAATCAGTCCATTATTCTCCAGGTGTTCACAGATCCTATCCCTTAGAATCCTTTCTAACAGCTTACCCACCACAGACGTAAGGCTCACCAGTCTGTAATTCCCTGGACTATCCCTATTACCTTTTTTGAACAAGGGTCCAACATTCGCCACCCTCCAGTCCTCCAAAGGTAGAAGATACAGGAGCCTGAGGGCACGTACCACCAGGCTTAAGGACAGTTTCTATCCAACTGTGATAAGACTATTGAATGGTTCCCTCATACAGTGAGATGGACTATGACCTCACGATCTACCTTGTGACCTTGCACTTTATTGTCTACCTGCGCTGAACTTTCTCTGTAGCTGTAACACCTTACTCTGTACTGGTATTGTTTTTACCTGTACTACCTCAATGCACTCTGTAATACCTCAATGCACTCTGTACTACATCAATGCACTCTGTACTAACTCAATGTAACTGCACTGTGTAATGAATTGACCTGTACGATCGGTATGCAAGACAAGTTTTTCACTGTACCTCGGTACAAGTGACAATAATAAACCAATTCCAACACCAATATCAATGTTGGAGGAATTCAGCAGGCCAGGCAGCATCCATGGAGAAAAGCAGGCAGTCAACATTTCGGGTCAGGACCCTTCTTCAGGACTTCAGGTCCTGACCCGAAATGTTGATCGCCTGCTTTTCTCCACGTACGTTGCCTGGCCTGCTGAGTTCCTCCAGCATCATCGTGTTTTTCACTCATGACTGTGTGGCTAGGCACAGCTCAAACACCATCTATAAATTCGCCGATGACACCACTGTTGTTGGCAGAATCTCAGATGGCAATGAGGAGGCCTGCAAGAGTGAGATAGATCAGCTGGTTGAGTGGTGTCGCAACAACAATCTCGCACTCAACGTCAGCAAGACCAAGGGACTGATTGTGGATTTCAGGAAGGGGAAGTCAGGAGAACACACACCAGTCTTCACTGAGGGGTCAGCGGTGGAAAGGGTGAGCAGCTTCAAGTTCCTGGGCGTCAACATCTCAGAGAATCTATCCTGGGCCCAACACATTGATGCAGTCACAAAGAAAGCATGCTAGTGGCTCTACTTCATTAGAAGTTTGAGGAGATTTGATCTGTCACGAAAGACTCTTACAAATGTCTATAGATGTGCAGTGGAGAGCATTCTGACTGGTTGCATCACAGCCTGATGTGGAGGCTCCAATACACAGGATCGCAAGAGGCTGCAGAGGGTTGTAGACTCGGCCAGCTCCATCACAGGCACAACGCTCCCCACCCATCAAGGACATCTTCAAGAGGCGGTGCCTCAAGAAGGAGGCATCAATCATTAAGGACCCTAACCACCCGGGAAATGCCCTCTTCACGTTACTACCATCGGGGAGGAGGGACAGGAGCCTGAAGGTCCACACACAAGGTTTCAGAAACAGCTTCTTGCCCTCCGCCATCAGGTTTCTGAACAGTCCGTGAACCCATGAACACTGCCTCGTTATTCCTTTCTTTACACTATTTCTTTTTGTAATTTATAGATTTTTATGTCAGCACTGTACTGCTGCCGCAAAACAACAAATTTCACATCATAGAAGTCAGTAATAATAAACCTGATTCTGATTCTAACTGTGGAGAGGGGTCACTGTGTGGCGAGTTGTCTGTGTGGGGAGGGGTCACTATGTGGTGAGGGGTCTGTGAGGGGAGGGGGTCTCTGGGGAGGGGTCTGTGTGAGGAGGGGTCACTGTGTCAGTCTGTGGGGAGGGGTCACTGTGTGAGGAGGGGTCACTGTGTGGGGAGGGGTCAGTGTGAGGAGGAGTCACTGTGTCGGTCTGTAGGGAGGGGTCACTGTGTGGGGACGGGTCACTGTGTGGGGAGGGTCACTGTGTGAGGAGGGGTCACTGTGTTGGTCTGTGAGGAGGGGTCGCTGTGTGAGGAGGGGTCACTGTGTCACTGTGGTAAGGTTGAAGAATACCCACTTCCTATTGCAATCTGCTTGAAGAATCAAACTGGCATGAGAAGAACAAGCCTCCCTGACAGTGTCCATTCTGGGGGAAACGGCCGGTGGTGTAATTCACCAAGCAGAATTGAAGATCATACCAGCAGAAACTGGCTCCATTTACACCGAGGTATAACATGGAAGATTACCTGAGGTAAGGAAAACCTGTTTGGTTCATTTCCTTTCAAAAGCTTTGAGCACATTAGCCTGCCGTGCCAGAGACCAAAACAATTCTCTCCTTATTCGGAAACTGTTTGGCTGCAGATTTCGGCCTGTTTTTACTTTGTAATTACAGAACAATTTCGTTTTGGCAGAGTGGAAGGCATGTTGCTGGCTCCTGTGACAATGGGCATCTCTGTGCAGGCCTTGTTGGCTCAGTATTCCCACTGTCGGGGTAAAGTGGTGATATCATTAGATACCGGCAGTGCACGCATTGGGCTGTGACCTTAGTGCAAACTGCTTGCTCAGCGGAACAGTGACTGCATACAGAGGACAGGGGGATGAGTGGGAAAGGAATATCAAATGCATGAGAGTCCTGGTCGCTGGCAAAGTTATACCAAGCCAGTTTCATTCCTGCAACGATCTCCAGAAAACTTTAATACTCGGTTCCCTAGTGACTTTGGTTCTGATCTGTGAAAATACAAGGCCTCAGTGAATGCGGAACTGCCCTTGAGAAGATGGCCATGAGCTTCCTTCTCGAACTTCTACAACCCTTCTCTTGAAGGTCCTCCCTCAGCGCTGCTGAAGGGAGTGTGGGATACTCCCAGGATTTAGACCCAGTGACGATGAAGAACCGGTGGTTAACATTGAGGGGAATCTGCAGGAGGTGGCATTTATATACACATGCTTCCCTTGTTCTTTTTGGCAACAGGTGTCATAGGTTTGGGAGGTGCAGTTGAAGAAGTATTATTGGTTCATTACTGTCGCATGTACCGAGATACAGTGAAAAGCTTTTGTTTGCGTGCCATCCAGACAGATCATTCCATACGTAACTACATTGAGGTAGTACAAAAGAAATAAAACCAGAATGCAGCATCTCGTGTTGCAGTTGCAGAGAAAGTGCAGTGCAGGTAGACAAATAAAGTGCAAGGGTAGATTGAGAGATGTCAAAGACCATTGGAATCTCTCCATTCCCCTCACTGCAACTTTATTGAAAAGAACAATTTTACCCCAACTGTTTGGGGCAAAATTCAGTTTAAATTTACATTTTGACCAAAGTTTGTCTTCCAGCATTGTTCCAGATTTATGTTTTCACAACTCCCTACGTAGCTTTTTTTTCTGTGGCCCATAACAGTGTAAATACATAGAATAAGTGAAGGGAAGGGAAATAAAGGACTGCAGATGCTGAGATCTAGATGAAAAAACAGCAAGATTCTGGAGGAACTCAGCAGGCCAGACAGCATCCGTGGAGAAAAACAGATGGTCAATCAATGAAGGGAAACTGTTTTTGCTTGCTATGAGAGCTGAGTAATCAAAGACAACAATTGTAGTTAATGGGCAAAAAATTCTGAGAGACAGTGTGAATTTCTGGAGAACCTAAAACTGCAGATGCTGAAAATCTGAAAACAGAATCTGCTGGAAACACTCAGCAGGTCAGGCAGCATCTGTGGAGAGAGAAACAGAGTTAATGTTTCAGGTTGAAGACCCTTCCTCAGAACTGGGAAAGTGAAGGAAAGAAAATTGCAGACAGGATGGGGAGGGATGGGAAGCACAAGGGGAATAAAGAGCCATTTTAACATGGAAACAGGCCCTTCAGCCCAACTGGTCCATGCCAACCAAGATGCCTGTCTAAGCAAGTCCCATTTGCCTGTGTTTGGCCCATATTCCTCTAACCCTTTCCTATCCATGTACTTGTCCAAGTGTCTTGTACCTGTCTCAACCACTTCCTCTGGCAGGGTGAGACCAGGATTGTCCAGGCCCATCACTCTCTCACAGTGTTCTTTATAACTCTTTATAAGTTACTCTTTATAACAAAGTTATTTTCTCAATTTTCTATTGTATGAGTTGTTCTACTCTAACGTGGTCATGTGTCACCAGTCCAACACTAAATCCTTCAGCCTTCTCGCTCCCACTTACCAGCTTGTGATCTGGTTCCCAAGGCAATAGAAACAGGGATTCTTGTCAATTTTCAGGCCAGGCAGCATCAATGGACTGCACAATTAAAATAGAATTTAATACAAATACCTCTTGATGAATGTTGCCTCATTTAAATGGATTTAGGGTTAAGTTAATGGTTTTAAGTAAAGATTTCTGAGGAGAATAATTAAATCTGATTATGTTCCAGAAATTCTCCAAACAGTGTTGAGTATTTAATTACAGGAGGACAGAACTGAGAGATCAAATCCATATTGTTATTTTTTAGCCTTTGTGTGAAGTAATTACGTAGATTGTTTAATATCCAAAATATTTTTTCTCTGGTCCCAGCCTCCTGGAATTCTCAGTCCTCGGACGGATGTGGATGTTAGATCATTGGATGTATTTAAAGAACGGAGAGATAAAGTTTTGTATTGAGGGCTTTGGGGAACTGGTACAAAAGAAGAAATGAGGGCTGGGGCAGAGCAACCAAGATCACATTGAATGGCCGGACAGGCTTGAGGTGACCTACTCCTGCTTCTTACTTTTTATGTCATTTTGTTCACACCCTCTGGAAAAATTGAAAACCATTTCACTGAAGGTATTGATGAATGTTGTTTGTTAAAGTGGAAGATGTCTGAAGGTTCTACAGTGCAAACTACAGGAATATCAACAGTGTTACCTCACCCCTGCGTGTGTTGGATACCTTGTTAGCCAGGTTCCACATGCTCTTCCAACATGTCTCTAGAGCAATAATCAATGGCTCTAAAGTAGTGATGGCTCATCTGATCAGGGTAAACATAGATTCAAGTGTAGGCTCCAAGGTGTGATGTACTACCATGGGTGAAGCGAAGGATAACAGAACAGGAATACATCTGTTGCCACAGGGTTTAGTATTGAGCTTTCAGTTATTCACAATTTACAAGTTTTTTTTATACCTAAGTCAATAATATAACAAATCTAAGCTTTCTGGCAATAGAAAGCTGGTTGGGAAACATTTTCTAATTTATTCACAGGACTTGGACTTGACTGGCAGGGTCAGCATTTATTGCCCATCCCTAATTGCCCCCCTCAAACAATTAGCTTCCTGGACCATCGAAGAAGGCAGTTACCAGTCAATCACATCAGGGGCCCAGGAGTCACATATAGGCAGGAATAAGTGAGGGTAGTAGATTTCCTTCCCCAAAGAAGATTAGTGAACAGTTTGATAATCATGGTCACCATTACTGATTCTAGATTTTTAATTACTTGCTTATTTAGTAACTGGAAAGTAAACTCTGTGGGGATTTGAACTGTCGCCGGATCTATCGTCCAGGCCTCTCTGTCCAGTACTCCAAACCAGCATGCCACCAAGTGAACTGTATACAGGGTGCAAAGGATCTGCCAGGACAGTTTAACAAAGGGGCAAGAATGGAGAGTGAGAGGTGAAAGTAGGAAATGGAGCGTGATGTGGGAAAATGTGAGGTGATTCATATTAGCAGGAAGAATAGGAACATTATTGTTTTAAAAATACTTCAAACAAGTAAGTGTGGGTGTTCAAAGGGATTATGGTGAGCTGGTTCATGAAATATAGAAAGTAAGTGTTGTGTATACCTTGTTAACGACACTATAAGGAACTATGTGAGCACTATGGTTTGATGTTTGATAAGTTCTTGTAGCAGCCAGTGCTGTTAGTTTGATGTTCTCCACTACTGATGAAGGATGATTGGTGAGAAATTATTGAGTCATAAAGTTGTGCAGCGCAGAAGTGGGCCCTTCAGCCCATCAAGTCCATGTTGACCTTTATGCCCACCTACACTCATCCCATTTGCCAGGATTCCGTCCGTATTCATCTATGCCGATTTAAATGTCTCTTAAACTTAGTGATTGTGTCCGATTCCACCACTTCTTCTGGCAGCAAGTTCCCAATATCAACCACTCTCTGTGTAACAACAAACCTTCCCCTTCAAATCCCCTTATAATTTTATATTCCTTTATCAGGTCACCATTCAGTCTCTTTCACTCCATGGAAAACAAGCTCAGCTTATCCAATCTCTCTCCGTAACTAAAATCCAGGCAACATCCTGGTGAATCTCCTCTGCACTCTCCCCAGTGCAACCCAAATCCTATTACTTGACTTATGAAACAGCAATATAGAGGAGAATCTGTGCATGTGGAGGTACAGAAAGCAATGAAGGCAATTAGTATAAGGGGCTTAATTGAAGGGTGATTGAAGAACAAGAATAAGGAAATCTAGCTGTAATTGTAAAAGGCCTTGTTGACATTATATCTGGAGCATTGTGTGTAGTAATTTTCTCTGTACTTAAGGAAAAAAAATACTTGCCTTGGAGTATATCTGACTCTAAGGTAATACTTGGCTTGGAGTCAGATCCATGACATTGATTCCTGCGGTACGGCAATTGTCCAATGAAGCAGGATTGATGAAGATTGGCCTGTACTCAATGGAGTTTAAAAGACAGAAAAATTATCTTGTTGATATTTGCAAGATTCTGAGTGGGGATGTTGAGAGGCTGTTTCCTCAGGCTAGAGAATCTAGAACTTTGTGGTTTAGCCTCAGGATGAGGGATGAGAAATGAGAAAAAAAATCTTTTATCTTTAATCCCTGAAATCCTCCACCTCACTATGCTGAGTTGGAAGTTGTTTTCTGAGGTAAAATTGAAATATGTTTGGACAGTTGGAAGGCTTGGGAAAAGAACAGGCCAATGGGAGAGTTAGAAGGTCTGCCATACATTAAATGTTGGAGAAAGCTTGAGAGGCACAATGGCCGACTCTTGCTTTTATTTTATGTTGTGGGTCATCTGAGATGAAAGTGTCTGCTCTTCCACTAAGGAGCTCAACAAAGCCCCACATCATCACTAAAGCTCACTCAGAGCCTTTGGACCCATGCCCTTGATATTCAACAATGGAAATTTAAACCTGAACAAACTCACAAAGCTGAATGGAGCTTACAAGGAGTCTCAAACATCTTATGGTGGACCCAACCATCTGCAAATCTCAGGGTCAACTCTAAATCACATCCCCACAAAGCATGAGAGATTAGCCTGTTTGATGCCTAACTAAAGAATTAAGTGTGTGACTCTTGTTACTCAGGACAGTCTGTAGAATACTCAATGAACAATCCATGGATATGATGAAGTTATCACAGCAATATATTCTTGTTAATCCTGTCATCCCCAAACATCTTGGTACAACATTATAGTTCTTCAACAATTTTGGCTTTGTGAATGAAGACCTACAAGGGGGCTTACAGAGGGTGAAGGGAAGATGTTCTCTCTCCTTCCCACTCCTCACTACTGTTTTCCCCTGCCCTGCACACCCTCCGACTTTCTCCATGTTCCATAGATGGAATGTCTGCTTTGATAAGGCAAAGAGAAAGTCTTACATTTCTGAGTGTCTTTCATTTCCATGGGATGTGACAAAATTCTCTGCAGAGGATATATGGTTGGAAATTCATCCTCAGTTGAAAGTGATAAAGACACAAGAGACTGAAGATGCTGGAATCTGGAGCAGAAAACAAATGGCTGGAAGAACTCAGCAGGTCAAGCAGCATCTGTGGAGACAGAGGGAGGTAGAGGCAAAGTCTTATATAGTTGTGATTGTGTGTTGCACCCTCACTAAGTTTCTAGGCAGTCACTAACTGTCACACTTACAACAATCTGTGGAAAGTAAGCTTCCACAAATAATACTATGATTATACTATGATCTGCCAATGATTGCTGGGTGCCAGTGTGTCGGAGAATTCTCCTGCTTCTTTCTCCGGAGTCTATCTCTTGGGCCCTTGGTATAAAGTCTCATCCAAAGCACAGCACCTCTAACAGTGCTACACTCTCTCAGTACTGGCCTTGAATTATGGGATCAGATGTCTGGCATGGGTCTAGGAACTCACAACTTTCTCACTTGCAGGTGAGCTCTCTACCTGAGCCACAGCCAGTACCAAATACACATAGAAACAGGACAGGCAGCAGTGTGATTGACTCTTCCAACTGGTGCAGGGACCTGGGTCCAGACTGAATTTAACAGGACAGCAAATGTGCCCTTTAAGCAAGTTAAATGAAGTAATAAATGAGAGGCATTGTGTTCTGAAAGTTATTCAGCACAGGCCAGAGAGTGAAGTCATCTCCTCTGGTTGACCTTCGTGGGTGAGGTCCATTTTATCATCAGAAGCGGTGAGGGGGTGGAGGGGGTTAATTACTGAAGCCGTATCAATGGCAGGATGAAGAGCAACTAGCTTCAGACTCTGAAGGATGGATGTGGGGAGGGTGGTGGTGGGAAGGAGAATATAAAGGCAGTGGAAATGTCAACTCTATTTATACATACAATAGTAGGATTCAGTTAACATGATGAGCAAAACATAATTATGGCCAAAATATGTGCACAACAGGGTGGGGCACTGCATGTAGCAGTTAGCGTGTCCCAGACACCTGGTAGTCTTTGCTTCTGCCTGCTGTTGTTACCCTTTGGAGCCATTTGAACCAATCTGATTGCAACACTTTGAGGAGTCTTGATGGGATGGAGGTGGCGTGGTTGTTCCTCCTTGTGGGAGAACCTCGAGCTGGGGATCTCTGCTTAAAAATAAGGGTTCTCTCATTTTTAATACAGAGATGGGGAGATTTCCTTTCCTTCAGAGGGTCATAAGTATCTGGAACTCTCTTCCTCAATGGGCAGGGGAAACAGAGGTAGATAGATTCTTGTGATAAGACTATTGAACGGTTCCCTTATACAATGAAATGGACTCTGACCTCACGATCTACCTTGTTGTGACCTTGCACCTTATTGCACTGCACTTTCTCTGTAGCTGTGACACTTTACTCTGTTACTGTTTTTACCTGTATTGCATCAATGCACTCTGTACTAACTCAATGTAACTGCATTGTGTAATGAATTGACCTGTACGATCGGTTTGTAAGACAAGCTTTTCACTGTACCTCAGTACAATTGACAATAATAAACCAATACCAATACCAATACCAATCTTGATAAGTAAGTGGATGAAGGGTTACTGCGGATAGGTGGGAATATGTTGAGGTTACAGTCAGATTAGCCATGATCTTATTAAACAGCAGAGCATGTTTAAGGGGCCAAGTGGCCTACCCTTGGTCTTAAATTACAGAGTCATACAGAACGGAGACAGGCCCTTTGGCTCAACTGATCCATATGGACCAAGAGGCTGGTGCTGGGTGGGTAGGGGTGAGCAGAGAGGCCGCTCAGCACTCGGATGTATCGATAGAACACTCAGATCCAACAGTCTCTCTCACCCTCTCTGACGGATGCGGTGGTAGCGGTGTGAGCTTGTTGTCATAGAGAAGTCCCCAAGCTGGGGGGAGCTGTGCGGCCGAACAAAGAGCTTCCATCACATCCGCCAGGGACAGTAGAATCCAGGCGGTCTGTTAACACATGGAGCAGCTCCCAACCAGAGCTGAACAGCCATACCGCTTGGCTCAGACTGCCCAACATGGATACAACTTCTCCACAAGGAGCCGTTGGTGATTCATTGCTGGGAGATTGCCGGCGGAGAGCTGGGATTTAGAGTCATAGAGACATTCAGCATGGATTCAGGCCCTTCAGCCCATTGAGTCCATACTGACCATCAACCACCCATTAACCTTAAACTTACATTGACTATTTTTTATTCTCCCTACATTCTCGTCCACCACCCACCACCCCGCCCCCCCCCCCCCCCCCACCCAGGTTCTACTGCTCACTTACACACCAGGGGCAATTTACAGTGGACAATTAACCCACCAACCTGCACATCTTTGGGAAGTGGGGGGAAACTGGGGGCACCCAGGAGAAACCCATGCAGGCACAGGGAGAACATGCAAACTCCACACAGAGTGCACTGAAGGTCAGGATCGAACCCTGGTCTCTGGCACTGTGAGGCAGCAGCTCTTCTAGCCATGCCCTGTGCACTGGGTTCCGAGCTAGTGGATATCTTTTGTTTTGATGTAATAAGATCTACATACCAGTAGGTATTCATACTGGAGGACCAAGAACACTTTGTTGCAGTGCTAAGCAAGGCACAGTGTAGCAGTTAAAATGACCTGTAATTAGAATGGCCAGGAAAAGGTTCAGAGTTTCTGTGATCAGATTATAAACCCCTGGTTCTCATCCAGTGCCAGGTGCCATTAACATCCCTTCCCACCCTCACATCAATGATACTCTGAATGTCACAAATCTTAATCTAAAGAATAGACATTTTTATGTTTATTGCAAGATTATATTTTGTCACTGGAATCTGTGATAATTCAGTTTCAAAGGTCTTATTTTTGCCAATACAAAATAAGTTCACTGAAAGGCATCTTATATTCCAATTTTCTTTTTCTCCAAGCCTGGCAAGGCATCAGAGGGAGTCATGTGACAAATATTCCTGAAGAAACAAACTGGGAAACTGTTTGATTCAGGAATTGTGGCCTTTAAGGTTAAAAATCTGTATCATTACTGTTTCAGAATATTGACAATGTTTATAGGCCGGATGAAAGGATGAATTTAATAGGATTTGGGAGCAATTTAGATGTGTATCAGCCAGGGAAATAATGCATCAATAAGGCTGAAGATTAAGAATTTTTTTAAAAACCCTTGCATGAAGTTGGATTGTCCTTACTTTTTGATTAAATGAATTCAACATTTGGGACCTTGGGGCAAAATGGAATTGTATTGTCTGTTTCATATTGTAATGAATATATGACAATATAACTTTAAATAACTTTGACCATAAGTCACTTTAGCCTGAAGCAAGGAATTCTGGGCAGCAGAAGCTTAGTCTGGCCTTTTCTTTCCTTATGTGTTTACTTAAGTCTGTGAGCATAGCTCATTTGTTTGAAAGGCAGGGAGTTGTGTTACAGTGAAGTGCAGCCCATTTGATCTGCTGTTTGGGGATAATGGCTAAGTAGATGCCACACTATAACCTTTACTGAGGTGATGTGGATTTGGGGGATGGGAGCGATTGTTCCCCATCAAAACGCCTTGTACCTGAACATCCATACGTCTGAGGAATGTCTAAGAATGTCTAAGACCTCCATTAAAGTGAGATTTACTCAGACATTTGGAAAGGTACCAATACATTGGAGACTCCCAACACTGGGGTTGTAGTTTAAGGATTAGTTTAAATTGATTGAAAGTCAAATGTGCAACTAATTCTCTGAAGGTAGGAATCACTTTAGTGAGGTATTGAATTCCAAAATGTCTTTCCCCTCAATACACACCATCTGCTTCAGGCAACCCTGGTGCTACATACTATCATTTTTTTCATTGGAGCATAGGAAAATGAGGGATGATCTTAGAGAGGTGTATAAAATCATGAGGGGCATATAGGGTCAATGTGCTGAGTCTTTTTCCCATGGTTGGGGAATCAAGAACTAGAGGGCACAGGTTTAAGATGAGAGGGGAGAGATTTAATAGGAACCTGAGGGGCAACTTTTTCACCCAGAGAGTGATCATTGGTATGAGCTGCCAAAGGAAGTGGTTGAGGCAAATACACTAACAGCATTTAAAAGGTACTTGGACAGGTACATGGATAGGAAAGGTTGAGAGGGATATGGCCAAATGCGGGAAAGTGGGACTAGCTTATGTTGGAATCTTGGTCAGCATGGACCAGTTGGGCCGAAGGGCCTGTTTCCATGCTGTATGACTCTATGACTGTATGTAAAGATCTTCAGCCATCCGATCAAGTCAACAGCCTGCTTCCTTAACTGCATACATAAGAAAGAATGAAAGTACACTTTCTTTAAATGCACCACCTATACTGTCCAGGAGGTTAATCTTCAGTATTCTTCTTCTACTTGGGATCAAGGTTGACCTGCTTTCACTCGTTATGCAGGTTCTGAGCTCGCTGATGAGGCCAATGTGGGAAATGCAGATTATGTCACTTAATGGGGCATGAGGTGCCTGATGGGGTGGGTAGGTGGGTAGGTGGGTAGGTAGGTAGTTTGGGAGCGCACAGAAGCTCAGCATAAGTGGCAGAAGGAGCAGAGCACCTCACAATGTATGGAGCTAAGAAGAATGCTTCTTCTCCACTCTGAGGGATTATGGGTCAGGGATTCCCAGGGGATGTTACATTTCTTCAAAGAGGGCTTTGAACACATCCTTGATTCTATTCCTCTGTCCACCCAGTAATCCCTTACCATGGCAGAGTTCGGGATAGAAATAGTTCTGGGGGCTGGTGTTGGGCTTGTGAATGATGTGGCCTGCCCCAGGTAGCCAGCTAGGTCCTCAATGATGGTGATTGCTGTCTGGGACGGCATACTGACATTGGTTCACTTATCCTTCCAGAGGATTTTGCAGAGACTTTATTGTAGTATCTTTCCATTGCCTTGAAATGCCTCTCATAGGCAATCCAAACCTCAGATGCATTTAGAAGTTCGGGGGCCATTGCTGTCCAATACACCATGAGTTTTGTGCAAGTCCAAGCTCCTGATCTTCAAAGACTGTGCAGGTTCATAGTGTGATGGTGAATTTCATCACCGATGTATGCCTTCACCAAATGGTGGCTCCTGAGGTAGGCAGAGTGGTCTAAGTTTTCCAGGGTCTTCCTATGGACCTTTATTTTTGGAGTGCAGTAGGGTAGAGGACCTTTGTCTTGTGAATGTTGGTTGGGCTGGCAACATTGCATCTGCCAAGATAATAGTGGCCTCGCAATATGCGCCCCCTACTCCACAGTGCAGTGCATTTACAGAAAAAAACTCCAGGAATCCTAACTTAATCCTGGCAGGTTCTGTCTGTTTGGAACTTCCATGTGCTCTCTGTAACTGTCTGGGTTCACCTGGATGCTCTGGATTCCTCCCACATCCCAAAGGTGGGCTGGCTGGTAGGTAAATTGCCCCGGTGTAGGTGGTTGGCAGGAGAATTGGAGGGAGTTGATGGGAATGTAAGAGAGATAAAATAACTTTATTAGTCACATGTACATTGAAACACACAGTGAAATGCAGCTTTTGCGTAGAACATTCTGGGGGCAGTCCGCAAGTGTCACCACGCTTCCGGCGCCAACATAGCATGCCCGCAACTTCCTAACCTGTACGTCTTTGGAATGTGGGAGGAAACCGGAGCACCCGGAGGAAACCCACGCAGACACTGGGAGAACGTACAAACACCTTACAGACAGGGGCCGGAATTGAACCCGGGTCACTGGCACTGTAATAGCGTTACGCTAACTGCTGCACTACCGTGCCTGCCGAGGACATGTTACTGCAAAATAATTGGGGAATAGGATTGATGAGATTGTTCTGAGAGCCAGCCTAGATTCAATGGGCTGAATTACCTCCTTCTATATTGTGGGAGATATGAAGTATAATGAAACCTTCTTATCTCTGAAATTTTTGTTCTTTATAGAAGATGGTTTGTCAATGATACAACACAGTAAACATTTTAGCTCATCAAGATCCAAACTTTCTAGTGTTCATTCATGGAAGATTGGGCATCACTAATTGCCTGTGAGAAGGTGGTGGTGAGCTGCCTTCTTGAACTGCTGCAGTCCTTCTGGCGAAGGGTTGTACACACTCCCACAATGTAATTTGGGTAGGGCATACCAGAATTTGGACTCAGTGATCATGGACCATGAATAAATTTCCAAATTGGAACTTGTGACTTTGAGGAGAACTTGCAGGCCAATTGATGATTGTCTTTGTCCATTTAGACCTCATAGATTGCAATGTGCTGTTGAAGTGCCCTTGATGATTAACTACACTTTATTGTGTAGACGATGCCCATTTAGTCATAGAATGCTGGCAGAAGTAGTGAATGTTCTGGGTGGTGGATTTGAGGCAGTCAAGGAGACTTGGATGATATTGAGCTTTCTGAGCATTGTTGGGATTCCTGCCATCCAAGCAAGTGAAAAGTGTCTCATTGCTTTCCTGACTTGTGGCTTATAGGTAAGGAAAAGCTTTGGGATTTGCAGCTAAATACCCACGTTCTTTCAAGTTTATTATTGTCATAGGCATACATACACAGGGTAAAAATTAGCTTTTTGCAGCAGCATTATAACATGACAAACATAAGTTAACATAAACTTAAATTAGCATAAATTATACGTAACCTATACATATGGAAAAACAAACAACAAAATAAACACAACGACACGTGCAAGATCAAGAGAGAAATAAAGAAATATGGTTTGAAGATGATGAAATATGAAGATCCCTAATATATAGTGTTAGGGATTTTCAGGGCAGTTCAGGAACCTGAAGGCAGTAGAAGAAGCTGTTGTTGAAACTTGAGGTCTTGGGGTCTTCAGGCTCCTGTACCTCCTCCCTGCTGGCTAGAAGGACTCAAGATCTCCAGATCAGCTAAAGTTGAATGAGCCAGAGACAGTGGAAGCAGACAAACTAAATGTCTTTGTTCCTGCCATGTGGGCAAAGGAATGGAGGCTGCCATTTTGTAAGACTGTTCTTGCGGCCACCATTTTGTGAACTTCTTTGTGAACTGGTTCTTGCTCCGAGATGGCTTGATCAGAGCAATTGAACGTAGACACAGTGAGGTCCCTGCTGATGATCTGTTAAACCTGAGATCATTTCCAAACAAGGAGCTGTTTATTTGGTTAGGTAGGAATGGCAGGCTTGTAGAAAGAACAGCCTTATGTCCTGAGGTAGCCTAAGCCCAGTGTTTGGCTGACCTGGCTAAAGTGGTTTGAACTGGTCTGATTCAGGGAGATCAAAGAGAGTGACTTGAGACACAAGCCTGGCGGAAAAGCAATAAAGTAACACTGCTTGTAGCCTTGGGCCAGATCCATTGAGGAGGTGACACAGGCTAGTCTGATAAGCCTGAGCCAACGAAATCAAAACACAACAGTACGATCTGATAAGAAAGATGATAAGAGTGGAGGGTTTCGGGTGTAGAAGCAGCGAAAACTCTGGAGACCAACCATCGAAGAAGTGGATGACACCACATCAGAAACGTGGAGATTACGTCGGGATCAAGAGGAACGCCTGGCCAGTGTGAACTCCTATTCCTGGGTATTACCCTTTCTATTCTTTGACCGTTCACAGAGGGTCAGAGAAACTCAGTGGGTGTGCGCGCAGATATTTAGTTTTGTATGACTTGCACGTTTGTTGTTAACTGAACCAACAAAGGTATTTGTCAGTTAATACAGATTGTCTCTGTGCCTAATCAATGATTGTTGTTGAGGGTGAATACCTGCAACATATCTGATAGCAGCACTGAGACAAGTTTTTGTATTTATGTTGTCTCTGGTCAATGTTGGGCCCCAAGATATCGAGAACAAGGTATTCAACGATAATAAGGCTGTTCATTGTTAACCAGACTAGGATTTTGGTTTCTTCTTCTATGTTATAAGTCTTGATAGGGCAGGCATGGTAGTGTAGTGGTTAGCGTAACGCTGTTACAGCGCCAGCGACCAGGGTTCAGTTCCCGCCGACATCTGTAAAGAGTTTGTATGTTCTCCCTGTGACTGCGTGGGTTTCCTCGAGGTGCTCTGGTTTCCTCCCATATTCCAAGGAGGTATGGGTCAGGAAGTTGTGGGCATGCTATGTTGGCACTGGAAGCGTGGCAACACCTGCGGGCTGCCCTCAGAACACTCTACGCAAAGATGTATTTCACTGTGTGTTTTGACGTACATGTGACTAATAAAGATATCTTGATGGCAAATTGTGTTTGGTAACATTCCCATGAAACATTTTGTGTTGTTTTATTATTTTAACAGTGCAAGTTGTTTTCTCACAGCTGTTTTTGAGAGCCTTTTTTTTAAATGGGCTGCCACAATCCCTACATTTATAAAAGGGGACACGCTTCCAAAATATTTCATTGACTGTAAAGTATTTTGGGATGTTCGGGAACGAGAGGCGGAGGGGGTTAAAAAGGGGATTTTGTATTTTAGAGCCTAGACAATTGAATGTGTGACTTTTGACTAAATAATCTGTTTTTGTGTAGTTGGCTGAGTGATTAAATATTGGCCCAGAACACCAGGGAGAACTCCAAATCTTTTTGCAACTGGTGCCTTGGGACACTTTATGTCCAGCTACTGAGGGCCTCAGTTTAACATTTCATTTGACAAACAGCACAGAAGTATCTCTGTGCAAAAGGCTGTACAAATCCAGAGGTTGTGAGAAGGTGGGGGTATAATCAAATTCAAATATTTATATACAACAATGACAGTTAAATAATAAAGATACTGCAATTTCTCAAGGTGCAATGTTGTCCTCAAGGTGTGCAATGATAAATTCTGTGATTTAATGTGTGACTGTGTAACTTCATAGACTGAGTACCTTCTGGTGGAAGAATAAGGAAGAAAAATCAACCCTGGGTAAGTCTATCACAATGGCTTCAAATGGGTTTGATGAATTTATAACAGAATTGAATTTGGAGTTAAGATTGGTCTTGCAGTCTGTGCAGATATCCCTCTATCCAATGGCCAGGCATCTCAAGTTTATGCAGGTCCCTATTATGTTTTTGTGGGATTTTCTAGCACAAGTTTATACTGATCAACTATCTCTCCTGTTTCACCATTGGACTCCCAGAAGGGGTAGATTTTCATTACCTGAGCTCAGTGGGAACCAGATGGACGGAGTGTTCAATGACAATGCCATATGATTTACCTCATGGTTGTTTCAGCATCAGGTGTTTCATTTTGTTTTGCAAAGTGGGAACCTTATGTTTTCATCTAACAGCCGATGTCCCATAGACTTCACTGTGGATAGTTGAGCTACAGACACAAGGCAGAAACAGAAGCCCGAAAGGTGAGCTTAACACCTATCATTGTGTGTTGAGGAGGAGTTGGGATATTTCTCCTGCCCCCATGAGGAACATATGGGCCTCTGGTGCCTCAGGATTCTGCTTTTTCAACTCAGTCTTTCCAACTCCAGTCTGTGGAAGCAGCTGGCCTGTGCAATATTAACGAGGCCTGGTCATTAAACTTGACCAAGCTTCCTGTGCGGGCATCCAGTGCTGACTCCCTCCACTGGTCCCCTCCCCTTGTCCATCTCATACCACCTACCCCTCACACCTCCCCAATGCCCCCAAGCTATCGGGTAAGGTTTCTGTTTGGGCACTAGTTGGGCAGCAAGTGACTTGCATCTGTTAATGCATTGTTAGGCCCAGTATTGTAAATGCAGGCACAAGAGACTGCAGATGCTGGAAACAGGAGCAACAAACAAGGGGTTCGGGGGTCGAGCAACATCTGTCGGGTGGGAGGAATGAACTGTTGACATTTCGGGTGGGAACCCTGCATCATGCCTGCAACCCTCCAGCAGATTGTTTTTGTTGGCATTGGAAATAGTTGGAGAGGGCTGGGAAGGGATAGGAAGGGAATACTTCTAAGGAGTGATCGGAAGTTCGTGAACTGTGACTTTCACGTTGGTTATCAGATTTTGCTCTCTCATGTAGTCACTTAACCTTTAGTAAGCTCATAGATTAAATATAATAATATAAAAAGCTCATAATATTATAAACTGATAATATTATACCCTCCCCACCTTCCTCCCTTTATTCCAGGCTCCACCTTCCTCTCCTATTAGATTCCATCATCTTCAACCCTTTTGTCACTTATCACCTCCAGCCTCTGGTACCAGCTCCACTCTCCCCTCCCCCATCTACCTATCACCTCCACCGCCGCCCCCCCCCCCACCTGGATCCATCTATCACCAGCTCCTGCTCCACCCCCTTCCCTCCACCTCTTTATACCGGCTACCTCCCCTCTACTCTTTCAGTCCAGATGAAGGGTCTTGACCCAGAAAGTGGACTGTCCACTTCCCTCCACAGCTGCTGCCTGAACCGCTGAGTTCCTCCAGCGTTTTGTGTGTTGCTCTTAATATTAACATATTTCAACCTGCCATTATCATTTTGCTGGCAATAATACAAAGAAAATCCCGCAGCTTGGTGTGGCAAATGTTGTGACCCAGGTGACGGAGTAATACAAATCCCCTGTTTGATGGTCGCTGAAGGTGAGCTGGTGTAAATGAAGAGAGTGAGAGGCTTGGATTGAGGAAGAGTGCCTGGGGACACCACTAATAGCTCTTTCACTGGCAGTGCCAAGCTACACATAAACTTCAGATTCAGATTAGTTTATTGTCATTTACACCAGGGTGCAACGAGATTCCTTGCTTATGTGAAGCTCATAGAGTAAACAGTATACATGTCGTGATGTTTGTGATGTGAGGTACAGAAATGGCCTGGATGAGTATGTTGATGGGTGGGTTAGTAAGCTTGCAGACGATACCAAGATTGGTGGAGTTGTGAATAGTGTAGAAGACTGGCGAGGGATACAGCGTGATATAGATCAGTTGCAGATGTGGGTAGAGAAATGGCAGATGGATTTTAACCCAGACAAATATGAAGTGTTGCACTAATGTCAAGAGGCAGTACACTCTTAAGGGCAAGACCTCTTAGATAGGAGGGATTAGCTATGTCGGCACAACATAGTGGGCCGAAGGACCTGTTCTGTGCTGTACTGTTCTATGTTCTATGATAATAATAACAATATAGATGATAATAATAAATACGGCAAGGAGCACAAAAGAGCAGAATGGTGCAAAGACTGTAGTGCGATCTGAAGTAGTGCGAAAAGAAATACAGAATGACCAAGAGAGGTAGAATTAGTAGCCTGAGAACGAGGCAGCACCACTGGGAAGGGGATGTGAAAGAGGTGATTTGTTCAGAAGTCTGACAGCAGTGGGGAAGAAGCTGTTCTTGAGTCTGAACTTTCAAGCTCCTGTATCTTCTCCCAGAAGGTAGATGGGAGAAAAGGGAATGGCCAAGGTGGCAGGCATCCCTGACGTTCCACAAGGGACTGTGTGGCTGCATCTGCTGACTTGGACTTTCACTGTCTTAAAATGCCACTGATAATCAGAGAGGTAATCAAAACTGAAATAAAAGAATAAATTATCTAAAACAGCTTTTTCACTGTATATTTATGTTTTTAGAAAAAGGTAAAGAAATGAAGGTAGCTAAACATGGTTCTAATGAAGGTGTGAGGGATTGTGATGTCTGGATGCCCCAACTAATGGCTTGTGTATAGCTGAGGGGTCAGATGTGAAGTGTATATTCAGCCCTTCAGTTGAGTAAGTTATGGAATTCTTCTGACTCAGTGATGGGTCTGCTTCTGACCTCCAGCATATTCTATGTCGCAGCATGCAGGTGGAGAAGTCCAAGACGTGCTAACACACCACCGCAGCTTTCTGGCAATTCTCAACTGACCCATTCAGCTGTCAGTCAATCCGCCCCAGTATTCCAATTCTGTGGCCATCTGAAAAAAATGACTCTGCCATTGAATGGCATGGTGCAAAAGATGACTTTGTTTGTGCCTGGATGGGCTACCTAAATGGTTGCACTCATCCTATTCTCTATGGCCGTGTTAATCTTTCCTCATCAAGCACAGAACACTCTTTCAACATTGCCACTGAATTATTCATTTCAGCAGGGTATTCCAATTGTAACATCTCAATATATAAATTTAATTTCCTCACTTTATCACTGGTTTCTTTAGTAGCTAATTTTAAATCTGTGCCCACTGATTACTTTGTGGACTTCTGACCATAAAGTGGTAAAAAGAAAGGAACTGATGAAGCCTTCAAATGATGTTTTAATCTGAGGTGCAGAGCTCTTTAAATTTCATAAACGTATCTCAGCAACCTTGTAAAACACTGGGAGATTATCTGGATTATAAACCGTGTAATCAGTACCCAATGATAACATTAACTGAAAATGAATTGGTGCTTTTGACAGATGCTCAGCTTCTTTGAATTGCAAATGAAATTCTTCGTTGATTGATTTTTCTTTAAAAAATCCAGAGCTACCATATTGTTGTCTTTCTGATTTCACTGTTTTGAACAAGGCTCAAGGGAAACTTCTGTTTTGAGCAACCCTTTCCAATTACAATTCAAATTGTAATACCTTCAATTCTGACACCTACATCACTTCCTCTTGATGGGAAATTTGTATTATTTGTTCAGAAAATTGACCCCATCATATTCACACATTCTCATACCTAAATAATTGCGCAAGCTCAGAATGATATGTCATGGATGAAGACCATTCTGCCCATCATGTCCTTGGTGGCTTCATAACACCCCGTGCTTTGAGGTGCCTGTTGTAGGTAGTCCACATCTCAGAAGTCTACAGGAGGGCAGGGATCTCTGCTGCTCAGTAGTCCATGAGTTTTGTGCTGGATTTGAGGTCCTGATCCTCAAATATTCTTTTCCTCAGATGGCAAAAAGCTGCACTGCCGTACTGAAGACAATGGTGAGTTTTGTCAACAAGGTCTGTCTTCACTAAGAGATGAATCTGGCGATATGAGAAACAGTCCACATTTTCCAGCACTCCTTAATTGTCAGGAGTGTTAAAGTGATTACAAAGTGGTGCCAACATAAATTTGAAGAAAGTGAAAAAACAAGTACATTTATGGAATAGGAGTTGACTTATAGCCATGCAATTGGCTGTAAAATCAAAACAAAGGAGTTATGCAAAGAAATGTATAAAAAGGTGCCTCATAGGATGATCAGGGGCAACCATTCTGGAGAATAACCATCACAGAAGACCCTGAGGCAGTACTTGCTGAGTCAAACCCCAGCCAGATTCGTGTGGAACAGGTAATATCCAAATGCAAGTAGTCAGTTTTGGAAGTTGTGAAACTAAATGAAGAGTTGTGTAACTCAAGAGGTAATGACTTTTGTTTGAAATTACATTGTGAATCCTTGAGTTATTTGAACCAATTACGATTGATAAAGTATTGTTTTTAGGCAAAGGCATTGTCTGGTGTGTTCTGTCGTTAACTGGCAATATTTTCAGTGCTTAAGAAAAATACTTTGATAGTTCATCACACTCTTACATGACCATGAAAGCAATTCTTTGTCTAGAGTTGCAAGTGAACTGTCAGAGGACAAATCTGATGCAGTTTCTGCCACAGATTGATCAGGTGGTGATTCTGATTGTGGGATTTTGACTGGCTTTTTTCAACCAATGGAAGTGAAGTAACTACTGTATCTAAAGCAAAACTGCTCCTCACTCCAGCCGTAACTGAGACAGGTCACCCATTTCCATGCTACACCTGAACATTATCTTAGCTCTGAATGAATTATAGCAGACAACCCAATCTCGCGTGGAGTAGTTTCCTGTGTTTTTGACTGCAGACCGACAATCCATAGAACCTAATTGGTTGCACTCAGCTCCATGTGCCTATCCAAAAGTATCTTAAAAGACCCCATCGTATCCACCTCCACCACCGTTGCCAGCAGCCCATTCCACACACTCACCACTCTCTGAGTAAAAAACTTACCCCTGACATCGTGACATCTCCTCTATACCTACTCCCCAGCACCTTAAACCTATGTCGTCTTGTGGCAACCATTTCAGCCCTGGGAAAAAACCTCTGACTATCTACCTGATCAATGCCTCTCATCATCTCATATACCTCTATCGGGTCCCCCCTCATCCTCCGTCGCTCCAAGGAGAAAAGGTTTCCTAGCAACATTCAGTTGCTTGTTCGATGATGTCTCAGTTCTGTAGACCTGGTTCATGTCTGCTGATCTTTTACTCGGGAATCTCAACATAAAATCTGGCTTCTCTCCCTTGACAGGAAGTCCCCAAGAGGTACCATAGCTATATGCATCAATAATGCATTACTCAAAGCAGTTGTCTCTTTAATTGTCATGATGAGAGATTATTTCAGAAGGCAAGCAGGCAAGTTTTATTCAATGCAACACACAAAACGCTGGAGTGAATCAGCGGGTCAGGCAGCATTAATGGAGGGAAATGGACAGTTGACATTTCAGGTCGAGACCCTTCATGAGGACCCTTCACCAGGAGTCTAGATGAAGGGTCTCAACCCCAAACGTCGACTGTCCATTTCCCTACATTGATGCTGCCTGATCCGCTGAGTCCCTCCAGCATTTTGTGTGTTCCTCCAATTTCCAGCATCTGCAGTCTCTTGTGTCTCTTAAGTTTTAATCAGTGTCCTAACTAATATTTATCCTTTGGCCGATGATACAATAGAACCTCAATCGTTCCGTGGGAGCATGATTTGTGTAAATTGGCTGTTACAAAAGTGATCACATTTCAAAATTATTCCATTGGCTATAACTGGATTTGCTTGTCCTGTGTCCATTTCAGATATGAGATAAATGTTTCTTTTTCTTTTCAGACTTTTGCCTTTATTGATATGCCAGATTTTGTATAATTGCAATATTTTATGCAAAACATCTTTTCTGGCAAAACTCTGTAAAATTAATTGAAATGACATTGGGTAAACAAGTGGCTGAAGGTTATTGGCAACCTGCTCATCGTTTTTTCAATACATACTTATGAATCTGAAGATACTCCACCCGAAATGTTTTTTACAGACTAAGAGGTGAAAATACTGAATTCAGCCAATCAGAAAGATGTCATCTCAGGTTTAGCGAGTCTCAGGATACAGGGTAATTCATTTAGGACTGAGGCAGGTAAGTCATAGAATCATAGAGTTATATAGCATGTAAACAGGCCCTTCAGCCCAACTTATCCATCCTGACCAAGTTGTCTACGGAGCTAGTCCATTTGCCTGCATTTGGCCTATATCCCTCGAAGCCTTTCCTATCCATGTACTGTTCAAATGTCTTTTTTAAATATAGTAATTGTACCTGTCTCAACAACTTCCTCTCGTAACTTGTTCTATACACCCACCACCCTCTGTGTGAAAAAGTTGCCCCTCGGGTCCCTTTTAAATCTTTCCCCTCTCACCTTAAATCTCTGCCCTTTAGTTTTGGACTCCCCAACCCTGGGGAAAAGACTGTGACCATTCACCTTATCTACTCACCTATTGATTTGATATACCTCCATAAGGTCACCCCTCAGCCTCCTTCGTTCCCAGCCTATCCTTATAACTCTCAAGCCCTCCAGTCCCGGCAACTTCCTCGTGAATCTTTTCTACACCCTTTCCAGTTTAATGACACCTTTCCTATAGCTGGGTGACCAGAAGTGCACACAATACTCCAAGTGTGGTCTCACCATTGACCTGTACAGTCGTAACATGACGTCCCAGCTCCTGTACTCAGTGCCCTGCCTGATGAAGGCAAGTGTGCCAAACACCTCCTTCACCACCCTGTCTACCTGTGTCTCCACTTTCAGGGAATTATGTACCTGTACCCCTAGGTCTCCCTGTTCAACAATACTCTCCAGGTCCCTAACATTTACTGTGTAAGTCTTGCCCTGGTTTAACTCACCAAAGTGCAACACCTCACACTCGTCTGTGTTAAATTCCATCCGGCATTCTTTGACCCACTGCCCCGGTTCATCTAGATCCTGTTGTAATCTTAGATACATAGTCATAATCAAAGACCCCACCCACATGGGTCATTCTCTCTTCTCTCCTCTTCCATCAGGTAGAAGATACAGCAGCCTGAGGGTATGTCCCACCAGGCTTAAGGACAGCTTCTATCCCATTGTGATAAGACTATTGAACAGTTCCCTTATACAATGAGATGGACTGTGACCTCACGATCTACCTTGTTGTGACCTTGTACCTTATTGCACTGCACTTTCTCTGTAGCTGTGACACTTCACTCTGTACTGTTATTGCCTTTACCTGTACTACCTCAATGCACTCTGCACGAACTCAATGTAACTGCACTGTGTAATGAATTGACCTGTACGATTGGTATGCAAGACAAATTTTTCACTGTACCTCGGTACAAGTGACAATAATAAACCTGTACCAATACCAACATCAGATAACCCTTAGATAAGTCATGATACCAACTGACCACAGGTGCAATGCCAGTGCAGACTGAGCTGAAGGAAAGCTATGTCATCACTCCAACTCTTTTCTCAATCTTCCCTGCCACAATATTGTAGCTCCTTCCAGCAAGCTACCTGCTGGAGTGAAGGTAAGCTGTTCAACCTTTGCCTCCACTTCAGAACTAACGTCACTCCAACCTCCGTTGAGCTTGAGTTTGTGCAGACTTGGAGGCCAAGCCCCAAGTCATCATGAACTTAGAATCACGGAGAGATACAGCACAGAAATAGCCCCATCAGCCCACAGGATCTGCACCGGCCATCAAGTATACAATTTTACACTAATCCTACCCTAAAAGTTTTTATTCTCCCCTCATTCCCATCAACTCCTCATAGAATCTACCACTCACCTGCAGACTAGGGGCAATTTACAGCAGCCAATTAACCTACCAACCCGCACGTCTTTGGGATGTGGGAGGAAATTACAACAACCAGCACCACCTGGTCACAGGGAGAACGTGCAAACTCCATGTGGACAGCACCAGAGGTCAGGATTGAATCTGGGTCGCTTGATCTGTGAGGCAGTGGCTCTACTCACTCCACCATCCTTGTGAAGAGTATGGGAAAATGGATCTGACTGAATCCAGAAAACAAGACATAGGCCCTCTACCCACCTGCCCCACTGTAGTATACGGCCCATCAACAACAAAGATCCACCTTCAGACCTTGGTAAACCTCACTTTCAAAATCTCAAGGCCATCACTTCATGTAGACAGACATTGACAGCGAAGTTCACAACTGCCTCCAGTGAGCAGAACAGCCTTTGTCAATCAGAGGAAAATGAATGTTCAAAGATCAAACTTGTTAAAAGCTCATGGTTTACTGGGAGGCAGTGATCCCCATCCTCCCATATGAACATACGTAGAACAGAGAACAGTACAGCACAGGAACAGGCCCTTCGGCCCACAATGTCTGTGCCGACCATTATGCCAAATCAAACTAATCCCATCTGTCTACAGGTGGTCCATATCCCTCCATTCCCCGCATGTTCATGTACCTGTATAAATGCCTCTTAAACACCACTATTGAGTCTGCTTCCACCACCACTCCTGGCAGCCTGTTCCAGGCACCCACCACTGTCTGTGTGGAGAAATTTGCCCTGCACATCTCCTTTAAACTTCCACCTCTCACCTTAAAGCTATGCCCTCTAGTATGCTTTGCAGACCTGGGCCAGCTGAAAGCCCGGGAGCAGGACTAACAATGGAGTGTTTGCAAATCTCACAAATTTTTTGGCAGGGTAATTAAACCCATGTTAATGCCCTCTCCTTGCATCACAGCACTGAGGATCTGCTCACCGTCTGCCGGCTCAGACTGCTGGGTCAGATAATCTGCATGGCTGACACCCAACTGCTTAAACAGCCATTCTACCCCCAGCCCTGTCATGAGCGGATTTCTAGGAGGATAAAATGTTCTCAAATTCGAGTTTATTGTCATATGCTGGCCATTGATGTCAGGAAAAAGGGTGGTGTACATGCACCTGTCCACATCAATGGTGCTGAGGCCGAGAAGGTTGAGAGCTTCAAGTTCCTAGGAGTGAGCATCACCAATAGCCTGTCCTGGTCCAACCATGTAGACGCCACAGCCAAGAAAGCTCACCAGCGCCTCTACTTCCTCAGGAAGCTAAAGAAATTTGGTTTGTCCCCTTTGACACTCACCAACTTTTATCGATGCACCATAGAAAGTCTCCTATCTGGATGTATCACAGCTTTGTATGGCAACTGCTCTGCCCAGGACCACAAGAAACTGCAGAGAATTGTGGACATAGCCCAGCACATCATGGAAACCAGCCTGTAGATACTACCGATGGTGGGGAGGGATGTGCCCATGATGTATTGGGCTGAGTCCACTCCTCTCTGCAGCTTCTTACATTCCTGTGCATTTGAATTGTCATACCAGACCATGATACAACCAGTCAGGATACTTTCAACAGTACATCTGTAGAAGTTTGTTAGAGTGTTCAGTGACAAACCAAACCCCCTTAACATTCCAAGAAAGTAAAGATGCTGGTGTACTTTTCTTGTGATTACACCTATGTGCTGGGCTTCTTAGGAAAAAATGTAGCATCCTCACTGACTCACAGGAATCCCTGGCCCATGACTGCTCAAAGTGGTGAAGGAGCATCCAAAAAGGCACTGAGCACCTCATTTCTACAGGGAGCACATGGAGGTCAAGTGAGAATGTCCAAAGGGCCACAGGAACTTCCATCAAGCACCTCCCGCAGAGGTCGTGGATCCCACTTAGGCCTAATCATCCACCTCAGTACACCCGGAACTGGAATGGAAGCAAGTCATCCCCGACCAAAGAAGGAAAAGTAAAAGGAAATGAAGGGAAAGGGAACAGAAGAGTGAACAGATGGGTGGAAGGAGACTGGAGTGGAGCGAAAGGTTAACTGGCTGCCTGCTGCACATTTCAAGTGGAAATGAAAGTAAATCAGCTTGTGGTGGCAGCCGTCTCCTGTGAGCCTTTGCACTTGAGCACTCCAGAAAGGTTGTGAGTGACAGCTTAATTGTCAACTCTAAGGGGCAAGAGGAGAAGGAAAAATGTGATTGCACTACTTTGGGCAAACATTGCCCATTGTTTCCTTAGTCTGGAGAGCTTTCACAGGAAGAAACATTGAGCAAAGGCTTTGAATTAAAAGGAAAGTGAAAGAAAAGAAAAAGTAGATTGAAAGCTCAACCATGATTGCAAATGTACAGACCTTTTCTGTCAAGATGCATCTGCACATTCTATGGACTCTTGTACACAATTTGGAAGCAAACCTTTGAATAGTGACTCATGAATGTCCGTACTGAGAGATGAATCACTTATGCAGTAAGACTTAAAGATAAATTCTCTTTTGAATAATGGTGGATTAGACCTCACACACACTCTATTGAAGAGCATCTTTCCTGCTCCCACTCACAAACCCTTTTGTTGCTGATTCTGAGTCTTATTCACATATGCACT
Organism: Pristis pectinata; assembly: GCF_009764475.1. Classification (NCBI taxonomy): domain Eukaryota; kingdom Metazoa; phylum Chordata; class Chondrichthyes; order Rhinopristiformes; family Pristidae; genus Pristis; species Pristis pectinata. The sequence continues at coordinate 9,502,767 of NC_067410.1, read as the reverse complement.
CGGACTCAAAACAGTCATTTGTGTTTTGTCCTTCCCTTGTGAAGGACTAGCATGATGGACAAGGCACCGTGTGCGTTATTTCTGAAGATGAGATATTGCAGAGTTTGATTGAGAAGATGCCAGTGGTGGGTGACTTCCTTCTGCTTTTATTAATAGAAAAGCAGAATATTTGTAAATGAGTAGAGATTAAAATATGTTGGTGTTCAGATGGACCTGGGTATTCTTCTATATGAATCAATGAAATTTAACATGCAGATAACACAGCAATTAGGAAGGCAGATGGTATGTTGGCCTTTATCATAAGGGAACAAGGATAAAGGGCATCTTACTGAAATTATATAGCGTTCCAGTCTGATACAATTTTATAAAATGTTGTGTGCACAGGGTTGGTCTCCCTATCCTGAGATGGCTATACTTGCGATAAAAGGAGTACAAGGAAGATTTACCAGATTGTTCCTTGAGATGGGGAGATGGTTCCTTGAGGAAAGGTCGAGGAGACTAGGACTGCACTTCCTTGCATTTAGAAGAACGAGCGGTGACCTAATTGAAACATACAAAATTCTTATGGGACTTGACAAGGTAGACGCAGGGATAAAGTTACCCCAGGCTGGAGTTTCTAGAATCATGGGTCACAGGCTCAAGATAAGAGGTTGACCATTTCAGGACAGAGATGAGAAGAATTTTTTTTCACCCAGAGGGTGGTGAACTTTTGGAATTCTCAACCCACTGAGGGCCGAGGAGGTTCAGGCCTTCAGTATATTTAAGACAAAGACTGATCAACTTTTGGATACTGGGGGAAATCATGGGGATATGAAGTTAGGAAGAAAAGTGGTGCTGAGGTAAAAGATCAGCCATCATCTCATCAAGGAGGTGAGGGATCAAAGGCCTACTCCTGCTTCTGTCTCTTGTGTTTTTATCTGCAATAAAATAATAAACACCAGTTGACAGGTTCAATAGGTTTCTGAAAATGTACAAGTCGCGGTCAGCAAAGGTCCGTCTAATTAAAATTGCTTTGCCCATTGTAGTGAGTGGATTCCACTCTCACTTCCAAAACAATAGGTCTGGGTTCAAGTTCTGCACAAGAGGCGAGATCCAATTGAGGTATTCAAAATTCTAAGGAGCATAGAGTAGATAGTAGGACACTTTTCCCCATAACAGGTGTCAAAAACTAGAAGGCACAGGTTTACGGTAAAGAGCAAGGGGTTTATAAGGGATCTAAGGAAAACATTTTTCACCCAGAGGGTGGTTGGAATCTGCTATACACTGCCTGAGTAGGTGGTTGAAGTACAGACTCTCAATATGTAAGACGTTTGTCGATGAGCACTTGAATCACCAAGGTATAGGAGGCTCTGGACCAAGCGCTGGGAAATGAGAGTTGAGTAGATGGGTAATTAGTGTGGATATGGTGGGCCAAAGGGCCTATTTCTGTGCTGTATAACTCCGTGACTCTCTAATGTGGGTTGGCATTCAGCCTTGTACCAAGGGTGTGCTAAACAGTTGGTGATGCTGTCCTCTAAATGTGATGTTGAACTGCTGTCTGTTCTCTCAGGTTAGTGTAGCACAATGTGAAGAATTTCAAGAGAATTCTCCCTTGTGATGCAGGATAATATTTATCCCCCAACCAACATTACTAAAGGTAAAGCAACTGGTTATTATCCTACTGCTTTGTGTGGAAGCGATGTAATTAAATTGAATGCCATGCTTCATACATTACAGAAGCTGCACTTCAAAGTTCTTAGGGATGTGAAAGACAGCATATAAATGTGAGTTTCTTTTCATGTACCTCTTTGGAGTTCAGTTCTTATGGATTCTCTGAGCCAAAAATTGATAAAAGCATTGCAAGACGCTTAACAATTAGTAAGAGTGCCAGCTTGCTATTTTGCTAGCTTGCACAACCAAACAATGAGCCTTACTCAATGGAATTTTAGCTGCACATTGTCATAACTGTTAGTAAGAGAAGATCAGGTGAATCACAACTGCAATGTTGCCCCATTTATTTCTTAATGGTCCAACAACTAATTTTTACCCTCCGCAGATTCTAAATGAGCCCGTTCTTCCCTTCCATACTGTTGTCAGTGCGAAGTGCTCTTTGTAGAAAAAGAGCTTGCTTCTTAATTATCTTTGGACATCTTTGACTTGTCTATTGCCAGCCAGGGGAGGAGATAATGGAGATACCAAGACCTCCTTTGGGATCACCAATCCCTGCGAAGGCATGGTTCCATGGACACAGCCTGCTCTTCCATGCCTGATTTTTCAATGAAAGAAGAACTTTGGGAAGCTCCAATATACCTTATAACCAATTACAGTAAAACTCAGATAAGCTGCTGTCTGACAATTTGGAAACCCTGATTGTTCAGCATCTGGCTCACCAGGTAATGGATGGCTATGTTTCATCTCAACAGGGCTCCCGTTCCTGCACTTCCTTTAAAATTAGCAGGTTCGCCAGAAAATTTATATAATATTGTGTAAAATCTTGAAAAAAGAATTAAAAGCGTGTTAGGGCATTAATCCAATAGTCTGGAAAATCTACAAGTTCAGTACCACCAAAGTCCTGAGCATGCTGGATTATCGGAGTTTTACAGTAAATACTTTCTGAAGTGCTCTCACTGTTGTAATCTGGGAAATGCTGCAATGAGTTTGTACATAGCAATCTCCCAAAAATAGTAATGTAGTAATGACTTGATAATATTATTTTGATGGCACTGGTTGGATGATAAGTATTGACCAGCACACCTGGAATAACCCTGTATTTAAAAAGGAAAGTTCTATAGGATTTTTTACACCTTTCAAACAGAGCTGGCAATGTCTCATCTGAAGCACAGCACTCCTTCAGTACTGTACAGGGCTAAATTTTATTTTTAACTTAGAGATAAGTTATCTTTATTAGTCACATGTACATCGAAACACACAGTGAAATGCACCTTTTGTTGTTCTGGGGCAACCCGCAAGTGTTGCCACGCTTCCGGAGCCAACACAGGATGCCCACAACTTCCTAACCTGTACGTCTTTGGAATGGGGGAGGAAACCGGAGCACCCGGAGGAAACCCACGCAGACACAGGGAGAACGTACAAACTCCTTACAGACAGGGGCCGGAATTGAACCCGGGTCGCTGGCGCTGTAAGAGCATTACATTAACTGCTACACTACCGTGCCTGCCCCTACTGATGGATTATTTGACTGTGGTTTGCATGATATATGTTCTGCAATCACTGCGCAAGACATTCCATCAGGAATCTCGGAAGGCTGCAGATTCCTGTCAGGAATAACCCTTGCTGAAAATAAAAAAAAACTGCAGATGCTGGAAATTTGAAATAAAATACTGGAAGCAGTCATTAAGTCAGGCAGCATCTGTGGAAAGAGAAACAGAGTTAACATTTCAGGTCAAATACTCTTCATTCCTTATAAATAAGTCCTTTATAAAAGAAGTTTGCTTCTTGCAAACTTTGATCAAATGACCTCCTAGCATGATAAATTCCAGGGAATTCAATGCAAGTTGCTGGGGTAAGAGTATGCAGGGGGTAATGAGGTATTCTGCCTGAAATCTTTGAATGTGTCTCTCCATTTATTTAACAGAGTGAATAGAAGGCATTGCACAGTGATGAAGAGTGTTTGGAGAACCTTTGTGACCAGACACTTGTGGGCCAACATTGTCAGCTGTTTTAACAGAGTCATTAAACATTTAAAATAAACAGGTTTAAATCTCACGACAATATAATTTCAGGCTCTTCATAGCCATCGAAAGCATGTCAATACAGGAAGGTTTTTTGTGCATTGTCATGGTGGGGAGCAACAGTCAGGCTGTTGCCCTGGTTCACCCAGAGCATTTGGGATAAGGTTTCCATCTGTGTATGGGTAAACACAAACGGACAACTTAAGAAGGTTTCCTCCCACATTCCAAAAGACATACGGGTTAGGAAGTTGTGGGCATGCTATGTTGGTGCCGGAAGCGTGGCGACACTTGCGGGCTGCCCCCCAGCACATTCTCAGACTGTGTTGGTTGTTAATGCAAAAAGGACACATTTCACTGTGTGGTTCGATGTACTTATGACTAATAAATAAAATATTATTATTATTGTTAAGAAGCTCTCCCTGAGAGCTTCAGCCACTGGCAATGCAAATGCGAAGCTACCCACGGACAATTAAAAAATCACACACAATGTGAGCTAAAATTCCATTGAGTAGGGCTCTTTGTTTGGGTCTGCAAGCTAGCAAAATCATCCACCTGCAGCTTCAAATGGACTGAGGTTTGAACAGTATGCTTCAGCTGAAGGCAGTTTGCATGGATTTCTAGAGATAATGATACCTGATCAATTTAATGAGTGGGAGTATCTTGTACCAGTCAAGGTATCTGGAGACTTTAACCACAAAGAGATGGGCACATCTGATGCATTTGGGATTGCACACGAATAGAGACGGTAGTGTACGGCATGCACGTTAATGTAACGGTTAGCGTAACGCTTTACAGCGCCAGTGACCCGTGTTCAAATCCGGCCACTGTCTGTAAGGAGTTTGTATGTTCTCCCCGGGTCTGCGTGGGTTTCCTCCGGGTGCTCCGGTTTCCTCCCACATTCCAAAGACGTGTGGGTTCGGAAGTTGTGGGCATGCTATGTTGGTGCCAGAAGTGTGGCGACACTTGCGGGCTGCCCCCAGCACACTCTACGCAAAAGATGCATTTCACTGTGTGTTTCGATGTACATGTGACCAATAAAGATATCTTATCTTATATAGGTCCTCCCCTGACTTACATACAATGTGAACATACAAGCAAGTGTTTGAGAGATCAGTGGGATGCATTTACCAGCTGCTGCAGGCATCTTCTGCCATGTGGGAACTCGGTTCTTGGCTATATCTGAATGGTTAAGTTATTTTGCTAACTTGCACAACGAAACAATGAGCCTTACTCAATGGAATTTTAGCTCACATTGTCTGTGACTTTTTTAACTGTCTGTGGGTAGCTTCCATTTGCATTGCCAGTGGTGGAAGCTCTCTGGTAGGAGGGAGAGCTTCTTAAATTGTGTGCAATTCTGGTCGCCCCATTTCAGGAAAAACGTGAATGGCTTGGAAAGGGTACAGAAGAGGTTGCTTGCTGGATTAGAGGGTATGAGCTATAAGGAGAGGTTGGACAAGGTTGGGTTGTTTTCTCTGGAGCGTCGGAGGATGAGAGGAGACCTGATAGAGGTTTATAAAATTAAGAGAGGCATAGATAGGGCAGACAGTCAGAATCTTTTTCCCGGGATAGAAATGTCAAATACTAGAGAACATGCATTTAAGGTGAGAGGGGAAAGTTTAAAGGAGATGTGCGGGGCAAGTTTTTTTACACAGAGCAGTAGGTGCCAGGAACAGGCTGCCGGGCTGCTGGTAGAAGCAGACACAATAGTGGTGTTTAAGAGGCTTTTAGACAGGCACATGAATATCCACAGATATGGATCACGTACAGGCAGAAGAGATTTAGTTTAGTTTGGCATTGTGTTCGGCACAGACATGGTGGGCTGAAGGGCCTATTCCTGTCCTATTGTGTTCAATGTTTGAAACGCTCTGGTTTCACTATATATTGCGCTTGGTTGGCCTATGGTTTCATTTAAATACATAGCCAAGTGGCTGCAGTTCTGACTTGCGAATTGTTCGGGTTATGAACAGTTCTCAGCAACAGACCTGTCGTAACCTGGGGAGGACCTGTAGGCCTTCTTGTAGTTTTCATTTACCTGAATGATTTGATTTTCAATACTGGAAAAATAATATCAGTTTCCTGACAATGACAAATTGAATGGGACAGGCACTCCCAAAACTAGGGTTATAATCCAGGCAGATACTCCAGTGCAATACTGTGGGGCTGCTGCATTGTCATCCCAATGAGCTCCTTTCTCTTCTCTAAGGCAAGTGTTTGGAAAAATGCCATGGCACAATTTGAAGAGGGGCTGAGAATTCTATGGTTATCCATCAATCTACCACAACAGACCAAATGATCGTTCATCCAATTTTTAGGCGGGTGATTCTGTTCAGTCATAGAATCACAGAGCAGAAAATGGCTGACCATCGTACCCATTTTCCAGCACTTGGTAGCCGTCTATGCCTTGGTGATTCAAGTGCTCATCTGGATACTTTTGAATGTTGTGGGGGTATCTGCCTCCCCCACCCACTCTAGCACTTCTTCCTTGAATCCCCTTTAAGTCTCTTATCCCTTACTCTAAACCCATTCCCTCTAGTTTTAGACATCTCTGCAATGGGGAAAAATTTCCTACCATCCACACTATCTGTGCCCCTCATAATTTTGTATACAGTAGCTCTATCAGTCCCCCCTCAGTCTCCTCCTCTCTGAGTAAATTAAACCCACTCTATCAAGTCTAGCGGGTAGCGTAACGCTACTACAGCGCCAGCAACCTGGGTTCAATTCCGGCCGCTGTCTGTAAGGAGTCTGTACGTTCTCCCCGTGTCTGCGTGGGTTTCCTCCGGGTGCTCCGGTTTCCTCCCACATTCCAAAGACGTACAGGTTAGGAAGCTGTGGGCGTGCTATGCTGGCGCTGGAAGTGTGGCGACACTTGTGGGCTGCCCCCAGAACACTCTACACAAATGATGCATTTTACTGTGTGTTTTGATGTACATGTGACTAATAAAGAAATCTTATCTTATTACAATGCTTCATCCCAGGGAACATCGTCGTGAACCTGCTCCGAACCCTCGTCAGTGCAATCACATCCTTCCTTCAGTGTGGCAGCTAGAACAGCACAGAATTCCAGCTGTGACCTAGACAATATTTTATAAAGTTGTACCATAACTTCCCTGCTCTTGTCTTCCATGCCCCAGTTAACAAAGGCAAGCATCATCTGTCCCCTCTGTGCTACAGTTTCAGCGATCCTTGGACATAAACACCAAGGTCCTTCTGTCCCTCAGTGTCCTTCATGTTTGATTAATCTTTGCCTTTCTATGTGCACATTAATCCAGTCCCTCAGAATTTGTTCCAATAATTTCCTATTACTGATGTTAGACTCAGTGGTAATTACCTGCCTTATTCTTGCTGCCCTTCTTGAATAAAGGCACTGCATTTGCCATCCTCCAATCATCTGGCACCTCATGGATGCCTAGTGAGGATTTAAAAATCTCTGTCAGAGCCCCAGCAATCTCCTCCCTTAGCAGCCTGGGATATATTTCATCAGGCCCTGGGGATTTATCCACCTATAAGCCACTAAGACATCTAATACCTCCCTCTTTTTGATGATTAAGTTCTAGAAGTTCACCAGCCCCCTCTCTGAATTCTTCATCTACAGTTCTCGTTCTCCTTAGTGAATCAGAATCAGGTTTATTATCACCGACATATGTTGTGAAATTTGTTGTTTTGCGGCAGCAGTACAGTGCAAGACATAAAAATTACTATTAGTCACAAAAATAAATAAATAGTGCAAAAGAGGAATAACGAGGGAGTGTTCATGGGTTCATGGACCGCTCAGAAATCTGATGGCAGAGGGGAAGAAACTGTTCCATTGGGTGTGGCTCCTGTACCTCATTCCCGATGGTAGTAATGAAAAGAGGGCATGTCCCGGGTGGTGATGGTCCTTAATGATGAGAAGTAGTCAGTTAAGACCTCACGTTAAGACCTCAGGCTCTATGCACAGATTGCTATTTTGAAGGGTCTCGACCTGAAACTTTGACGTTTATTTCCCTCCATAGAAGCTGCCTGACCTGCTGAGTTCCTCCAGCACTTTGTGCGTGTTGCTCCAGATTCCAGCATCTGAAGAATTTCTTGTGGGTCCTACTCTTTCCCTGGTCACCCCCTTGCCCTTAATAAACTTACAAAATGCCTTGGGATTTTCCTTAATCTTGTCACCAGTGATATTTTGTGCCCTCTCTTTGTCCTCCTAATTTCTTCAAGTATCCTCCCCACACTTTCTATACTCCTGAAGGGCCTCTCCTGTTTTCACTGCTCTATACCTATAGGCTTCCTTTATTGTTCCTTATCCAGCCCTCAATAACATTGGTAAATTGGTTTATTATTGTTGCATGTACCGAGGTACAGTGAAAAACTTTGTTTTGCATGCCATCCGTACAGATCATTTCATTACAACAGTGTAGAATAAAGTGTTACAGTTACAGAGAAAGTGCAGTGCAGGTAGACAATAAGGTGCAAGGCCATAACGAGGTAGATTGTGAGGTCAAGAGTCCATTTTATCATACTAGGGGACCATTCAATAGTCTTATAACAAGTGGATAGAAGCTGTGCTTGAGCCTGGTGGTACATGCTTTCAGGCTTTTGTATTTTCTGCCTGATGGGGGGTGGGGGGGGGAAGAAGAGAGAATATCCCTTGACATCCAGGGTTCCTTGGATTTGTTAATGTTACCTTTCACCCTTAAGGGAATGCATTGGCCCTGAACTCTCATTATTTCACTTTTGAATGACTCCTACTTGTCTGATGTAGACCCAGCGGTAAGTAACTGTTCACATTGGCAAGGTCCTGTCTTATACTGGAATTGGCCTTCCCCCAATTCAGGACCTTAACCTTGAGGGGAATGTGGAGAGAATAAAATGGGATTAGTGAAGGATTAGTAGGGGTGCTTGATGGTCACTGTAGACTGAGTGGGACTGTGTCCTTGCTGTGTGACTTTGTGACCAACTTTGCACACACCTGTCCATCTCTCCAAAACTTATCAGCCCATTTTCTGGCTGGCTCATTTCTTTATGGATGGGGCCACACTCAACCATAACAGTCTCTTCTCCAACACCTCCACTTCCTCACTTCCAAGATCTTCTTAAAATTCTTCTTTCAGTCCCTGACTACTCAAACCTTTTCCTCCTCCAAATTCTGAGCTTCTGGTTCCATCTATGGGGAAAGAATGCTGAAATGCAACTGATAGGGTACAAGGATATCATGGACGTGGCAGCATAGTTGTTAATTGGACTAGGAGGCAGAGCTCTGGACCATTGATCCAGAGACATGAGTTCAAATCCCACCATGGCAGCTGGGGAATTTAAATTCAAGTAAATGAATAAATCTGGAATTAATATGAAAGCCAGTTTCTCTATCAAACTATCTAACTAATTAAATATTGCATTATCATAAAAATCCATCTGCCTCACAAATATCCTTCAAGGAAGGAAATCTGCTGGGGTTACCTGAATTGGCCTATATGTGTCTCCAGACCCACCAATACTGTTAGAACATACAAGACAGGAGTAAGCCGCTTTAGTCTCCTCCATCTTTCAACAAGATCACAGCTGATCTTCTGAATCAACACCATTTTCCTACCCTATTCCCTATGTTGATTCCTATGGTATCCCGTGATTTTGAATGCAGTCAATGGTTGTGCCTCCACATCTCTCAGGGACAGAGAATTCCAAGCATTCAGCTCCCTCTCACTGATCAAATTTCTCTTCATTCCAGTCTTAAATCACCTTCCCCTTATTTTGAGCCTGTGACCTCTAGCTCTAGATTAGTCCTTGACTGTCTCCTCACTTCAGGGCCAAACAGGGATGGACAATAAATGCTGGTGTTTCCCATGAAATCCATATCCTGTGAACAAATAAAGGAGCTAGCATAAACTCGATGAAACCAATGGCCTCCTTTGGTGCTGTAATGATCCTATAACAGACCGCAAGGAACTGCAGAGTTGTGGACACAGCTCAGCACATCACGGAAACCAACCTCCCCTCCATGGTCTGCACTTCTTGCTGCCTTGATAAAGCAGCCAGCATAATCAAAGACCTCATCCACCCCGGACATTCTCTCTTCACCCCCCTCCCATCGGACAGAAGATACAAAAGCCTGAAAGCGCATACCACCAGACTCATGGACAACTTCTATCCCACTGTTATAAGATTATTGAACTGACCTCTTGTACAACAAGCTGGACTCTTGATCTCACAATCTACCTTGTTGTGACCTTGCACCTTATTGTCTGCCTGCACTGCATTTTCTCTGTAACTGTAACACTTTATTCTGCATTCTGTTATTGTTTTCCCTTGTACTACCTCAATGCACTGATGTGATGAAATGATCTGTATGGATGGCATGCAAAACAAAGTCTTTCACTGTACCTCGGTATATGTGACAATAATAAACCAATTTATGAATTTACATTCTCAGATAGCTCTCCCTCTCTCTGGCTGTAGTCTAAACTGTAGAAGGGTAAGCCATGTCCATTTAAAAAATAATACAAGCATATGAATTAGGAATAGGAGTAACCATTCAACCTGTAAACTTTGTGTTCCTATCTACCCACGGTAACCTTTCAACCCCCTGCTTATCAAGAATCTATTATTATACTAGTTTTCTGAGCTTGCATAACAAACAGCTTTAAGTTAAACATTACAGGTTTTCTGTATCTTTCCAAAATTCCAGTATCTCAATGTAGCTACACACACCAATTGGTAACAAGACCCATTTATAGTTCATTAGACAATCCCAAATCTTAACCAATACCAATCCACAAATCAGATAAAGCAATTATTGAAAAGATAACTTATCGGTTGGAGAACAGGAACATGTTCTCTGTAACTACAACTCACAATTAACAACAGGGCATAGATTTAAAGTAATTGGCAAAAGCAATGGAGTAGGATTGAGGACTTTTTTTATTTGAACAAGTAGAGTCATAGAGCTATACAGTACGGGAACAGGCCCTTCAGCCCAACTCATCCATGCTAACTAAGGTGTCTACCTGAGTTGGTCCCATCTGCCTGCATTTGGCCCATATTCTTCTAAATCTTTCCTATCCATAAACCTGTCTAAATGTTTTTTAAACATTATAATTGTACCCGCCTCTACCACTTCCTCTGGCAGCTTGTTCCCTGCACCCATCACCCTCTATGTGAAAAGCTTGCCCCTCAGATCCCCATTAAATCTTTCCCCTCTCACCTTAAACCTATGCTCTCTAGTTTTAGACACCCCTATCCTGGGAAAAAGACTGACCATCCACCGTATCTATGCCCCTCATGATTTTATCAACCGCTATAAGGTCACTCCTCAGTCTCCTTCACTGGAGGGAAAACAGTCCCAGCCTATCCAGTCCCTCCTTATAACTCAAACCGTTCAGTCACAGCAACATCCTTGTGAATCTTTCCTGCACCCTCTTTACCTTAATCATATCCTTCCTATGGTATGGCAACCAGAAATGCACACAATATTCCAGGTGCATTCTCACTGACGTCTTGTACAGCTGTAACATGACATCCCAGGGCTTGTAGTCAATGACCCATCTGATGAAGGCAAGAGTGCCATACGCCTTCTTCACCTGTGTCACCACTTTCAGGGAACTATGTACTTGTATCTCTGATCTCCCTGTTCTACAACACTCCCCAGGGCCCTGCCGTTCACTGTGTTTGAAAGGGTGGGGAGGATAGAATTCTTCATAACGTCTAAAAAGTACCTGGATAAGAATTTAATATAGATCAACGATGGGCAAGTGGGATCAGTCCAAATGGATCACTTTTGGCCAGACTGAACACAATGAGCTGAATGGATTCATTTGTGTTTATCTAACTTTCTACGATTATATGAACTAAAAATGAACAGGCACAATGTATCGAAGAATAAGGGAACCCCCGGACCTTGGATGTGGTCAGAAACCTGTGCTGTTTAAAAGACAACGATCAAAGCCGAATAATTGAACATTGGAAGCAAGTTGCGGGCTGGAGTCCACTTGAGGGGTTCAGGTTGTGCGAGTCTGTCTAGAACAAGAGTAAGTAGCAGATTCAGATCTAAATGACAGACCAGACAATGCCATGAAGAATGAAGGTTGAACCATTTATAGCCTTCCATATACCTGTCTTCTTTCAAAAAATATGGCATGTATAAACAACATAATTGATGAAGGAGATTTGGTTCCATTAATAACACAAATTCATGTTACCTGTGCTGGTAATGAAGCTATTCAGACAATGACAGACAGTGTGTGCAAGCTGCATAAGAATAACCCCATGTGACTTGCAAAATGTTATCCATGGAGAGTATATAATTGATTCTATGGCCTGGTTACTTGCAAAGTTACAAATATACCAGTGGCAACTTCCCTCCAGGCATTTGTCTCACTGGTTGTGGATACCATTGGTATAATATGACTGAAGTGTCTGTCTAATCAACAGATAATACTTCTCAAAAAGTGATCGACTTTGCATGGAATTTCAGGGTCATAAGGCATTAAAATAACCATATGTTATACGGCCCAATCTGTTGTTGCAGATTATGTCAGTGTTCTCCAAGTAGAACTAATATTTGAGTGTTTTAACCAACTTTGTATTCAGTGTACTTAACCAGCAAAAAACTTGCTCTAACCATTAACATGAAAATATTAATTCTAACATTTATATTTATAACATTATATCCAACATTAATTTATAATTTATGTTGTGTTCTTTCTTGTATAATTTTATATAATTTATGTTTTTCTTGTGAATGTTTTGTTTCTAATGCTATGTTCCTGCGATGTTGCTGTGTTTTTCATTACTTACATGTACTTGTGCTTATGACAATAAACTCAATTTCCTGACTGTTTTCTCTTCACTGAATCAGGTGAATTTTCATGTAGTAATGTGTGAGGGATTATGAGACTGAAGTGTCCGTCTAATCAACAGAGAAATCCACGCCCACCCCCAATCAGAAGCTAATGGTTTTATTGTGTTTACTGAAGCCATTGTTAGTATTGCTCCAGGATAGTGGTTAACTACCCACAGCAATGATGGCCATGTTGCCCAGCAGGTAGGGTTGAAACAAAGTGCAGCACATTCCAATCTCTTTGCAACACTGACAGCTGAATTTAGAAGCACTTTGGATAAGAAACACACTGCAAACCATTTGCTTTAAAATGCTGACACAACCAATTGCAAAGAAATAGGAGCGGAGAGAGGCTATGGTCCCCTCAACCCTTCCCCGTCATGGCTGATCGTTGATCTCAACACTGCCTGATCCCTGTATCTGCTGATTCCCCTTCTGTGCAAAAATCCATTAATCTCAGTCTTGAATATTGTCAGTGACTGACCATCCCCTCTCCTCAGGGGAAGAGAATTCCAAAGATTCACTGCCCTCTGAGTAAATATTTCTCCTCTCCTCATCTCGTCAGCAGCCCATTATACTGAGACTGTGATCCAAACAAACAAGCTCCAAGCATCAAGCCTTTTTAAAAAAATGCTATATGTTTCTTCGGAACACCAGAAAACATTGTCCCACTTTTCTTAATCTCTCCTTGTAGGATACTCCACATTCCTAAAATCATCTAGTCTATTTTTGGTACACTTCCTCCAAGGCAAGTTCATCCTTCCTTAGGTAGGGAGATTCTTTTATTCCATAAATATACATTATTCATAGCAGATATAGTTATATCTAACATATATTCTCAACACTGGTGCCCCACAAGGCTGCATCCTCAGCCCTCTACTCTACTCCCTATACACTCATGACTGTGTGGCCAGATTCTGCTCTAACTCCATCTACAAGCTTGCAAATGATACCATCGTTGTAGGCCGTATCTCAAACAGCAATGAATCGGAGTACAGGAAGGAGATAGAGAGCTTAGTGGAATGGTGTCATGACAACAACCTTTCCCTCAACGTCAACAAAACAAAAGAGCTGGTCATTGACTTCAGGAAAGGGGGCAGTGAACATACACCTGTCTACATCAATGGTGCTGAGGTTGAGAGGGTTTAGAGCTTCAAGTTCCTGGGAGTGAACATCACCAACAGCCTGTCCTGGTCAAATCACGTAGATGCCACGGTCAAGAAAACAAACCACCGCCTCTACTTCCTCAGGAGGCTAAAGAAATTTGGTTTGTCCCCTTTGACATTCACCAACTTTTATCGATGCACCATAGAAAGCATCCTATCTGGATGCATCACAGCTTGGTACGGCAACTGTTCTGCCCATGACCACAAGAAACTGCAGAGAGTTGTGCTCTCAGCCCAGCGCATCACGGACACCAGCCTCCCCTTCTTGAACTCTGTCTTTACCTCTCGCTGTCTTGGTAAAGCAGCCAAGGTATGCAAGACAAGTTTTTCACTGTACCTCGGTACAAGTAACAATAATAAACCAATACCAATGCCAATATATAACATATATAGTCTGGTTGTATCATGGTCTGGTATGGCATTTCAAATGCGCAGGAATGTAAGAAGCTGCAGAGAGTAGTAGACTCTGCCCAATACATCACAGGCACATCCCTCCCCACCATCAGTAGTATTGACAGGAGGTGCTGCCTCAAGAAGGCAACATCCACCATCAAAGATCCCCACCATCCGGGCCATGCCATCTTCTCGCAGCTACCATCGGGCAGGAGGTGCAGAAGCCTGAAGTCCCACACCACCAGGTTCAGGAACAGCTACTTCCCTTCAACCATTCAGTTCTTGAACCAACCGGCAAAACCCTAATCACTAAAGCTTAGCAACACTCTGACCACATTAATCACTTTTGCACTAAAATGGACATTTTTTTGTTCTAATTGTATTATTTCTTGTAAAAATTGTGCATAATTTATGTTTCATTTATGTGTTTCTTGTGAATGCTGCTTATCTGATGCTATGTGCCTGTGATGCTGCTGCAAGTAAGTTTTTCATTGCACCTGTGCACACATGTACGTGTGCATATGACAATAGACTCGACTTTGACTTTACACAAACAAGACATTACATTAGCAGCGAACAATCTGCTGGAGGAACTCAATGGGTTGAGCAGCATCTGCGGAGGGAGAGGAATTGTCAACGTTTCGGGCCAGGACCCTGTATCAGGACATCCAGATTCCAGCATCTACAGCCTCTTGTGAGGACATTTCATTATCTTCCTTCATTTCATCATGCATAATATTAGGTTTGCTCACAACACCTTCATGTCACTAATACTTCATCCCAAAACATTCCATCGATGTTAAGGTTGAGACATTATTACACAAAGACCAGACGCTCAGTGTCCAGTGGTGGCAGGAACTGGTCCTTTCTCCACAGCACCTCTGTGGTGGCTGCACTGAGCTACAGTGGGTCCCTCAGCACGAACCCCTGCATCTTGGAATTGGCCAGTTGGCAGCATTTGCTTACAGACAGCAAGTACTGGAAGAACAGCAAGATTTTGGTGTACAGAGGGATCTTGGGGTCCAAATCCATAGCTCCCTGAAAGTGGCTGCACAGGTTGATAGGGTGGTAAAGAAAAGGAACGGCATACTTGCCTTTATTAGTTGAGGCACTGAGATCAAGAGTCGGGAAGTTAGGTTGTAGCTTTATAAGACTCTGGTAAGGCTGCATCTGGAGTATTGCATTCAGTTCTGGTCACCCCATTATAAGAAGGATGTGGAGGCTTTGGAGAGGGTGCTGAAGAGGTTTACCAGGATGCTGCCTGGATTAGAGGGCAAGTGCTATAGGGAGATGTTGGACAAGCTTGGATTGTTTTCTCTGGAGCGGTGGAGGCTGAGGGGAGACCTGATAGAAATTTATAAGATTATGAGAGGCACAGATAGAGTAGACAACCAATATCTTTATCCCAGGGTTGAAATGTCTCATACTAGAAGGCATACATTTAAGGTGAGAGGGGGTAAATCCAAAGGAGATGTGTGGGGCATGTTTTTTACACAGAGAGTGGTGGGTGCCTGGAATGCACTGCCAGGTGTGATAGTGGAGGCAAATACGATAGAGGCGTTTAAAAGACTCTTAGGTAGGCACATGAATGTGCAGAGAATGGAGGGACGTGGACCATGTGCTGGCAGAAGGGATTAGGTTAGTTAGGCATTTAATTACCAGTTTAAGTAGTTCGACACAACATCATGGGCTGAAGGGCCTGTTCCTTTGTTGTACTATGTCCTATGCTCTAAAGTTTCAGGCAGACCAAAGTGTGTTTTCCCACCATGATGATGACTTTCCATCAGCAGTCAATGTCTGTCCTTGGGACTATTCTGTAGAGCACAGAGTCCTGCGTTAACCCATGGCATACCTGGACACTTCAAGGTTATTCCCAGTACCAACTTAAAAACATGTAACATTTTCAACAACTCATGGGATTCCCTGACCCAAGACCACCCAAGAGCAAATGGGAAGCCAGTGAACATCTTGAGTGTCTTCAGGATCACATGGAAGCCAAGTGAAAATGATAGAAGAACTGCAGAACTTCCAAAGAAATTTGCCACCTCTCCTCCCACCCCTGTTAAGGCACCTCCTGTCCCACCTGTGGCAGAATTTGCAAATCCCACACAGGCTTCATCAGTCGTCTCGGAGTACATGGAACTGGAATGGAAACAGGCCACCCTTGCCCCCAAAAGTTTTCCTAAGAAGAAGAACTTAGAACAGCAACAAGTCATAAATGCACCCATCACAATGATGTAAAATACAAAGATAGTTATTTTGTGCTGGATTTTGGTGGCTTTGATTAAGCTGACCTTTTTTGCAAGAAGACAAGATTTTGTAATCAGTTACCAATGGAATGACTTTCTCTCAGAACACATGATTAATCTTTGTTGCCTCCTTGACCTTGCCTTTGGTCTTGATATCTCCTTATGTGGCTTAACATCAATATTTTATTTGATGATATTCTGCTGAAGCCATTTGTCTTTATGAAACTTGATGTATAACTCGATGGTGGTGGCGATGATTGTTGTTGTTAACCTCGTCTCAGGATGTGCCTATTTGGAGTATTGGTGAATTGAACTGCTGCCATTAAGGGAGAGGCTATTTTTGACATGTTTCCTCTAATCATTCTCAGAAACCTGAGGTATAACTAGAAATCAGCTAGTACAAAATTAATTAGGAGAATTGGCAAAAGAACCTGGGGAGATATGAGGGATTTTTATTATTTACAGAGCAGATTATTATGATCTGGACTCCACCATTTGACAGGGTGAAGCAAGACTCAATAGAAACTTTCAGAGGAGACTTAAAAACATATTTATAAAGGAAAGATTTGTAGGGCTATGGGGAAAGAGCAGGGAATAGAACTGTTTGGATATTTGTAATGGGAAACCATCATAAGTACAGTGGGTTGAATGGCCTTCTGCTTTGATGCAAAGTTCCTTCATGGCAATTTTGTTTCTAGGTATAACCTGTACATTAGTAACATCTATAATATAATGCGTAGTGAAGCCATGTTATTGCAGAATATGCGCGAAATTTCTTCTACTTAGTGCACAGTGCAAGAATTGTTTGCGAGAGGGAATGGAATGAGTTGACAAGAAATCCTTCAAAGCTTTTCCCAGAATTTCACATCAGCTTGTGTTAATGTTGAAGTCTGAGTAAATAATGGAAGGCAACCCAGTCCCACAGCATTAAACCAGGAGTTCCAGTCTCAGTGTTTGGATGTTGTGATTGATGGTGGGGAAGGTTAAGTTTAACCAGTGGTTGGCAAGCCTGTTTAAACCAAAGGAAATGCCACAAGTCTGGTCATAGTTATTTAATGAAGGGCAGGAAAAAACAGCTCCAACTCACCAGTATTGTTTTAACATGCAAAGTGGTTAATCTGTCCAACAAACTCAAATTTTCCACTTCTCTTGCCTACTGAAGGTGTTGAGGCAGGGGGGTGGGGAGGGTTTATATCTTCTAATTCCATGCCTAGGCTTCCCAAAGAGCTTTCCAGCCAATGAAGTGCTTCGCGAAGTGTCCTCAGTATTCTGATGTCGGAAAATCAGCGGCTAATGCACACACAGCAAGATCCCAGAGTTGGCAGTGCGATAATGACCTGATGGTGCGTTTTTCTACATTGATTGAGGGTTAAATATTGGTCAGTGCACCAGGAGAACCTTCTGGCTCTTTGATTAAAGCCAAGTGAAAGTGTTTACATTGAGCTAATAGGGCAGTTTGATGTTACATCAGCCTGGATTTTGTGCTTGAATATTGTCCACAAGTGAATGGTGCCAACCGGCATGTTCCAGGGTGCAGCAGTACATGCTGAGGGATGCAAAGGCAATCCTGCTGCCACAGGACACAGAGGGACCTGGACCTGTGTAACAGCCTCTCAAACACTTGACGGATGCATTGTTCGAAGAGGTCATGTGAGTGGCATTGGTGCTTTGTAAATAGAATGCGTTGTTTTAATGGCACTACAAATGGTATGGCAACTGCTCTGCCAAAGACCGCAAGAAATTGCAGAGTTGTGAAAGCAGCCCAGTCCATCACGCAAACCAACCTCCCCCCATTGATTCTGTCTGCACTTCCCGCTACTTCGGGAAATCAGCCAATATAATCAAGGACCCCTCCCGCCCTGGTCATTCTCTCTTCTCCCCTCTCCTATTGGGCAGAAGATACAAAAACCTGAGAACATGAACCATCAGGTTTAAGGACAGTTTCTATCCCACTGTCATCAGACTCTTGAACAGACCTTTCACACACTAAAAGAAGAACTCCTGAACTCTTGATCTCCCAATCTACTTTGTTGTGGCTCTTGCACTTTACTTGTCTATTTGCACTGCACTTTCTCTGTAGCTGCAACACTATATTCTGCTTTCTACTTTCTTTTTATTACCTCGATGTAGTTATGTATGGCATGCTCTGTCTGGATGGCATGCAAAATAAAAGCTTTTCACTGTATCTCAGTACGTGTGACAATAATATACCATTACCAATACCAAATGTATTCAGTTGTTGACACTATGAATATAAAGAAAAGCATGCAATGATTGTATATATTTTTATGAAATAATTTCAATTTTGAAATAAAAAGAATTTCCGGGACAAGCATGAACTGCTGTTGGAAGATCATCAAGATGCACTTTGTTTTGCTTGAAATTCGTTGGTCTCCCAGTGTCAGGAGATGTCTGTAAATGGGTGCTGTGAATTGGCAAGTTGAAAGGGACAGGAGTAGATGAAGCTCAGTTCAGCTTTTATAAAGGTTCTGTGGGGAAGATTCTCTGTCTGGGGTCCTACCACCACTGGACGCTGAGGGGTTGAGCCCAGACTCTCAAACACTTACTTCATGGGTGTATTACTTAAAGAATGAGATTGATGCATTGTAAGGGGATGTGTTGACTTGCTGGCACATTGAATGTAAAGAGCATGTGCCAATTGCATTTCCTGTGTGTACCTATTTATGAATAAAGAATATTTTTGAAAGAAAATAGATCCCTGGAGTGGGACTTGAATCCACCACTTTTTGCTCAGAGGCAAGAGTGTTACAGCTGAGTCTCAGACAACCCATTGTCTTGCCCCCATTTCGAGGAAGGGAGCCCAGCGGTGGATGTCTCCCCCTCACCACCCTCAGAGCAGGATTGGGTTCATGGTGGAGATTGAAATCTCTTCCCCACCCACATCTGGCAATAAACATAACACTTTAATTCCATCCATCCTCATAGCTCAAAGGCAAATGTGCCTGACAAGTTTAAACTACCTAAGTCTTGGCATGAAGCACTGTTTAAACTGCTTGGAGATAACATTAGCAAGATCGATGGAATGAGATAAGGCCATTCAAGCTATCAATCATGTCTGCCCAGCAGGGCTGTATAGTGAGGAGCCCATATTTGTTGTTATCTTAACATTCCCACTACCTCAGAATTGCTACTTATCTTCCCCTACATTTAGTGTGGATTTATCACCTTGGGAGGAGATTTGGGTTTGGCTCGGTTCCTGCATTAGTCCTCACAGCTCCTGTGCACATATTTCACAGCTGTAAGGAAGGTGATGGTTACTGTTGGAGACTGGACCACATTTCCATTTCTATTACCAGCTGCTGGCAGGGAGTGTGGTCTGAGCACAACCAGGAACCAAACGGGGTCTGTTGATTGTGTGTGTGTGTGTGTGTGTGTGTGTGTGTGTGTGTGTGTGTGTGTGTGTGTGTGTGTGTGTGTGTGTGTGTGTGTGTGTGTGTGTGAGTCATTTTCAATATTATCTGTTAAACTTCAGTGTCACAGGTACATTTAGCCTTTGATTCTCATTGTTATTCAGCCCCAGCAGATGAACTATTCAGACTATCTTAGTAAAGAAACATTTGCACTCCTCTCTCAGCTTTTGAAGATATTCCAAGCCACTTTACAGCTAACAGTGTTGCAGTGCTGGAAATGCAGCAGTGAATTTGCACACAGCAAGATCCAACAAAGGAAGGATTGTGATACTGACCAAATGATCTAGTTCTGACATGTTGATTGACAGAGAAATCTTGGCAAGAATACCAATACTTCTTCAGAATAATCTTGGAGGAGCTTTTAGTGCATAGAGCAGGCAGTTGAGAGCCTTGTTGACTCATCTGAAAGGTGATGCCTTTGGCTTCCTTCAATACAGTCTGGATGTTTGTGCTCTGATGCTGCTGGAAGATCATCAATTCAGTGACAAGCACACTTTGGTCTGGCTGAAACTTGTTGGTCTGCCAGTGTAAGGAGCTGTCTGGAGGCTAATGCCACCAACTGGCGCATTCCAGGGTGCAGGGGGACCTGCTGAGGGACGTACTGAAGCTCAGCGCAGCCATCGCAAAGACTCTGTCGAGAAGGACCACAGTCTAGGTTCATGGGCTGGGTCCTGAGCCTCTCAAATGCTTCATGGTTGAATTGTTTAAGGTAATAATTTTAAGGTGATTGGAGGAAGCTATAAAGGGTACGTTATAGGGGTACAGAGGTAATTTTTTTACACAGAGAGCGGTGGGTGCGTGGAACACACTGCCGGCAGAGGTTGTTGGGGCAGATACATTAGGGACATTTAAGAAACTCTTAGATAGACGCATGAATGATAGAGAAATGGGGGGTTATGTGGGTGGGAAGGGTTTAGATAGATAATAGAGCAGGATTAAATGTCGGCACAACATTGCGGGCCAAAGGGCTTGAACTTTATGTTCTATGTTTAAGCGGGAAATGTGAGCGGAAGAGAACATATTGATATGATAGCACAATAAATGCAAAGAAAGATCTGTACCAATTGTATTTCCTGTATATAATTTTTATGAATTAATTTTTAAAGTAATAAAAAAAAGTTACAGTATTCACTGAGATGCAGTTCACAAAGTACAGGAATCCAATAAGGCCATTGCTCCTATGACGGAATTATCCAATCGGACCTGCAACAAATCCTTCCCCACATTTCTGTAAATAGTAGATCATTTTTAATGACATAGAAGGAAGCCATTTGGCCCATTGAGTCTATGCTGGCTCTCAGAGCAAATATATCAATTCCATTCCCCACCTATTTCACTGTTACCTATTCTCTCTCCCAGTGACAACCAGCACCCTCTGATTTTCCTACCACCCACATACACACGAGGTAACTTACAGCAGCAAATTAACCCACCAACCCACATGCGTTTGGGATGTGGGAGGAAACCGGGGCACCTGTAGGGAACGCACACAGATACAAGGAGAACATGCAAACACAGACAGCTCCAGGGGTTGGGATGGAGCTTGGGTCACTGGAGCTGTGAAACAGATGCATAACTGGTGCACCACTATGCTGCCACAAATCTTTCCCATTCCAGGATTTAGTCAATTCTCTACTGAAGTATTATTAAATTTGCTTCCACCAACATTTCACACTCAGTGCATTCCAGATCAAAACAGCTTACTCAGTTTAAAAGTCCAGGTTTCCATTGGCAGCCTGTGGTTCTTTTGTTAATTATCTTAAATGAATTACTGGCCCTCCTGTTATTTTTAATAAACTCCGCAAAATGACAGTCAGTGACCAAATGAGTCCATGCCCATAGGAACATAAGTACAGGAGAAAGCTATTCAATCTCTCAAGTCTATTTTGCCACTCCATTAAATTATTGGCTGAACACCATATTCTGCACCAATGGACCTTGAAAAACTCCTTCTCATCCAATTTACCCTCTTTATCGCTCAGTACCTTTGGTTAACAAGCAAGTAGCACAGTGGTGCAGCCAGCAGAGGCACCGCCTCACGCGCTAGAGACCCAGGTTCAATTCTGATTTCGGGTGCTGCATGCGTGAAATTTGCGTGTTCTTCCTGTGACCGCATGGGTTACCTCCGGAGGCTCCAGCTTCCTCCCACATCCCAAATATGTGCGGATCAATAGGTTAATTGCCCCTAGTGTGTGGGTGAGTGGTAGGATCTTGGGGGGGGGGGGGTGGGGGAGAGTTGATAGAATGTAGGGAGAATGGGATAATGTAGGATTACTGTAAATGGGTGGTTAATGTAGACAGTGCTTTTTCTGTGCTGTATCTCTCTACAGCTCGATAATTAAAAACTTATCATTAATCTGTTGTTGTACAGCGTTAAATCTGTAAAAAAAGACACAGCACAAAAACAGAGATTGGCAGCAACAGGATTGCATCGAAAGACCCTGCTAATTGTACTGTAACATGTAGAAAGGGGTCTTTGAGAGCACAGATTACGAGTGATGGGCAGCCGCAAATTTTAAACTCTTAGAGCACAAAATCCTCCCTGTTGGACAACTTCTGAATCTGGAACCTCACCAAGCACCAAAAGCACAGGCCACTCTGCCCAGAAGGTCCATGCTAATGTTTATCTTCTACACGAACTTTCTCCCACTCTACTTTTGTTCCTTCCTGTCAATGTCAAAGGGAACTCTATTCCCTTCCTTCCTCATTGATTTACTAGTGTAGCGGTTAGCGTAACGCTATTACAGCACCAGCGACCTGGGTTCAATTCCAGCTGCTGTCTGTAAAGAGTTTGTACGTTCTCACCGTGTCTGCGTGTTTCCTCCAGGTGCTCCGGTTTCCTCCCACTTTCAAAGACGTATGGCTTAGGAAGTTGTGGGCATGCCATGTTGGCACCAGAAGTGTGGCGACACTTGTGGGCTGCCCCCAGAACACTCTACGCAAAAGATGCATTTCACTGTGTGTTTCGATGTACATGTGATTAATAAAGATATCTTATCTTATCTTAAATGCATCCATTTTGCCTTGATTTCCAAGTCTGTCAATCTCTGAGTAAAGCTGTTTATTTTGAGCTATCAACTAGAATTATCAATAACAATCTGATGTTTATGATCCTGTATTTTAAGTGGAAATATTGTCCTGTTCTAATTTATTAAAACCTTTTATGAACTTAAACAGCAATTGGTCATATCTCAGTTGCGTTGTTTTGAGATATGGTCGATGCTGTCTGTTCAGACTCTTGCGATGGCCATAACTTCTTAGTTTAGGTATCATAAGAGATAATACAGCATAGAAACAGGCCCTTTGACCCACCATGTTCATACCAACTATCAACCAGCCATTGAACACTATTTATACATTTAGCCCGTTTTTATTCTCCCCACATTCTGATTAATCCCCCCCACCCCCCCCCCTAAGATTCTACCACTCACCTACACACTAAGGGCAACTTACAGTGGCTAATTAACCTACAGAGTCGGACATCTTTGTGATGTGGGGGGAAACCCATGTGCTCACAGAGAGAACATGCAAACTCCACACGGACAGTACCGGAGCTCAGGACTGAACCGGGGTCTTTTGAATTCCTTCTTGTAAATAATTTTTTGCACCTTCTCTATTGTCTCCATTTCAGTTCTATTCCTCCGGAAACAATTTTTTTTACCAAATCAGCCTCATTGGTGTTTTCCCTTGAATCTCCCTTCCTTTCTGTGAGAGCATGAAGCAATAGCAGGTCTGAGAAAGAAGCTTCTGTGGAATGGCAGATTCCATACCCAGCATCCCTAGCAGCAGAGAAACTGCTCTATCCCCAGGGATGAATGCTTGCACATTTCTGTTCTGGGTTAGAGGGGATTCTTTGCAGCTCTGAATGTTGGGTAAAAAACTCCTCATTCTTCCAGGACTTACAATGTCCATTTTGAAAAAAGTTCACCTTTAAATGAGAGACCAGCTGATGTGAGTACATAAAATATCCTAATATATGTTTTACTAGACTCATATAAGGTACCTTTTGCCATTATAGCACTGCCTCTCCATGCCTCCCAGATTATAACACTGATATACTACAATAGTATTTGGGCTGTCCTGAATTTGTGAAAGGTACAATAGAAATGCAATTCTCTTTTCTCTTTTTCTCCCTTTCTCTCTCCTTCCCTTTTATTTTCTAACATTAGTTCAGGGGATTTGACTCTCAGTAATGTCACACTGAGGTACCCCAGAGACAAATTTGAAAACAATTGTATATTGGCAGTACTGTGTAAATAGATAGTTATTTCAGAGTCATAGGATAGAAGTAATAGCTTTACAAGCATGGCAAATCATTTGTAATCAATTCAGGGATGTACATATTGTGTAGCTAATTTAGTCATCCACCTCTGGATCAGGATAACTGAACAGTGTATTCCCACCTTCTGGGATGAATTTCCAAGTATTCTCCTAGACTGTTTCCAAAATCCCATCCTACATCAGTTTGAATGCATTTGGGACTCCTCTAAAGTGATGCAGTAGGGAGAATGGAATTGAAGAAGAGTCATGGAATAATCTCAAAGGACCCAATAAAGAAAGAATTTGCATTTACAAAGCCCCTTTTATGTCCCTCTCAGACCATCTCCATGAAATACTTCTGAGATACATTCACACTCATTATGTGGGAAACATGACTGCTAATTTGCACACAGAAACCTTACACAAATATGATGACCAATGGACCTGTTGAATGAAGGATAAATATTGGTGAGGACACTGGTGATGTGCCAAGGGGTCTATTGATAGTACTACATCCCAACTGGATTGGTCAGGGCCATTAGCTTAGATGTTTGTGCTCATGTCTCTTGATTTTTTAACTTGGATGTGAGGGTCCTGCCAAGTGAACTATGGCTGACAAATAGCTTACTCCTGCTCTACTTTCTTACATCCCCACATCTTATTACTATTCACCTTAATTTTGTCTTCCCAGATCACCTCTAAGTCTTTTTCTCTGGAGCATTAATTTTAATCATCAGCATTTATTTGTCATTCTCTTTATGTTCTTGCTGTCCTGTTTCTGTAACTTTCCCAAACCCAATACTCCTTTTCACCTGCTCCATCTTTCCGAATCTGGACTTCCATTATTTTTTTCTTTGTGGCTGCTCGACATTCTGGAACTCCCATCCCACACAGGATCTACCTCTACAGTTAGATCTTTGGTTAACTTCCTGAAACTTCTGCTCATTGTCTGCTTGTTATTTACAGAGACTATTAGGATGTCTTCCTGTGTTAAAGGCAGCATGTGGTAGATGACATTGATGATTCAGTGCCTTAAATTCGCCCAGTCTCTGCCAGAGCCAGTGAGTGATCCATCATCAGCAACACTGTGCCCTCTCTTAGAGTGAAGATTGAAATCTAGAGTCGTGCTTTTCTCATTAATTCACAGGTTAAGTGGAGTTTACAGAGAAAAATGTTAATCGCTTTACTGAAATCCTAGTGAGACTGCTTGACCTGGCAAATTTATAGGGCAGATTAGTACACTGAACATGCACTCGAGCTGCTTAGTGGAGCAGGCATTGTGCTAGGGGGAAAGCTAAGAGAATTTATCTATGATTTGGAAAAAACTTGTATTTATATAATGGATTTAATGGTCTCAGGACAAGACTAAACACCAGAGAATTAATGAAAATTTCTTGAAACATGGTCACTGTTGAAATAAGAACATAAGAGCATAAGAAATAGGAGCAGGCATAGGCCATCTGGCCCGTCGAGCCTGCTCCGCCGTTCAATAAGATCATGGCTGATCTGGCCACGGACTCAGATCCATCTACCTGCCTCTATCCCCATAACCCTTAATTCATAACCCTAAAAAAAAATCTATCTAACTGTAACTTAAATATATTTAATAAGGTAGCCTCTACTGCTTCCCTGGGCAGAGGATTCCACAGTTTCACCACTCTCTGGGAAAAGCAGTTCCTCCTCATCTCTGTCCTAAATCTATTCCCCCGAATCTTGAGGCTATGTCCCCTAGTTCTAGTTTCAACCTTCCTACCTCTATCCTATCTATCTCTTTCATAATTTTATATGTTTCTATAAGATGTCCTCTTATTCTTCTGAATTCCAGCAAGTATAGTCCCAGGCGACTCAATCTCATGGAAGGAGAACAGTTGACATAAAGCATACCCTTGCTGAACAGCTATGTGATAACAATTGTTTTTTGTGATGTTGGCCAGACCAGTTGGGATAATCCACCTGCTCTTATTCAGATTAAGTACTACAGGATCGTTCCTACTTCGACCCAAAACTGCAGAGCAGGCATCTGTTCAATGTGTCATCTGATAGACACCACCTTCAGCAGAGCTGCACTCACCCACTATAGCACTGGAGTATCTGCCTAGATTTTTGCGCTTAGATCTCTGGAGGAGTCCTGAATCTACACAAAAATGAGAATGCTGTCCAATGGGCTTCCTTTGACATGAAACTACAATTGCTACTACTTCTTAAGTACACTTTTGCTTAACCTACATGTGGCCTTAACTGCATAGGACTGCTGGCCAGATCACTGAAAGTAAACTTGGTGTAGTGTGTGCAGATTTGGTTAGTTATAGAGTACCATCCATAACTGTCGTAGAGGGCCTTTCTCTTTATTTAGGTGTGGAGGGGAGGTCAGCTATATATCTTTTCTTTCTGAAGTATGTTCCTAACCTTCCTCTCCCTTAGTTACCAACCATGTTCTTACATTCCTGGATTGACCTTTCGACCTAATCAATCATTTTGGGCCATGGTAAATTCAAGTTTACTAGTGATGGTTTTTTTGTGGACTTGTTAAAAGGGCGAGATTTTTCTTTTACTTATTCACAGGATATGGATGTCACAGCAGAGAGTGCCAGCATTTACTGCCCATCCCTGATTGCCCCTGAACCCAGGGGGCAGTTATGAATCAACTACATTGATAGGTCCAGAGTCATGGATAGACCAGACGAGAGAGGCTTGGATTGACAAGTCATTACTTTCAGACACACTGGCTTTAACCAAAGGTACATTGAACAGAGAACATAGAACATTACAGCACAGTACAGGCCCTTCGGCCCACGATGTTGTGCCGACATTTTATCCTGTTCTACTATCTATCTAACACTTCCTTCCCATGTTGAGGTGTTTTCTGTTGGTGTTCAGGCAGATTACATAGAGTGATAATGAGCAGTAAATTGTTGGGCTTCTGCACAATATTATCACATGCCTTTTATACAGACTGTAAGAGCTTTTATTTATCATTGGAGCTGACGAGAAGGAAAGTCAAGCAGGGGTATATCATGGGCAGATGATACCATCCTGATGAGACAATATCCATCCACCTGCCCCTGACCCTGAAGTTTCTTTTAGTGGTTGGAAGTTTTGTGGAATATCTCCCATTATTGGAATGGTTCTGCACTCAGTGTCCATCCCCCCAGGTTTTGGCATTTCTATAATGCATGCAGTCAAACACTGTGTACTTCACCCTCTGCACATTATTGCATTGATTGGAACTCAATCTGTGCTGTTATTTTTGTCGTCCTGCGGTAGTCCTTTGGTAGTCTTGGTACAGAGAGATATCGATGTGTTGGTGAAATGAGTTGAAAAATGGCAGATGGATTTTAATCTAAACAAATGTGAGGCGATGTATGGTAAGATAAGATATTTTTATTAGTCACATGTAGATCGAAACACACAGTGAAATGCATATTTTGCGTAGAGTGTTCTGGGGGCAGCCCACAAATGTTGCCACACTTCTGGTGTCATCATAGCATGCCCACAACTTCCTAACCCGTACGTCTTTGGAATGTGGGAGGAAACCAGAGCATCCAGAGGAAACCCACGCAGACATGGGGAGAACCTTTAAGATACTCTTAGATAGACACATGAATAATAGAAAAATAGGGAGCTATGTGGGAGGGAAGAGTTAGATAGATCTTAGAGCAGGATAAAATGTCAGCACAACGTTGTGGGCCAAAGGGTTTTACTGTGCTGTAGTGTTTTATGTTCTATGTTATAATGTACAAACTCCTTACAGACAGCGGCAGGAATTGAACCTGGGTCTCTGACGCTGTAATAGCGCTACACTAATCGCTACATTACCATGCCTGCAATTGTGGAGCACTAATGAGGCTAGGCCATACACCGTGAATGGTAGGGTCTTGGGGAGTATTGAGGAGCAGAGGGACCTTGGAATACAAGTCCAAAGATCCTTGAAGGTGGCAACGCAGATAGATAACATGGTTATGAAGGCATAGGGTTACTGGGCTTCATTAGTTGGGGCGCTGAATACAGAAGTAGGGAGGTAATGCTCCAACTTTATAAAACATTGGTCAGACCTCAGCTGGAGTATTGTGTGCCGTTCTGGTCTCCAAGGTATAAGAAGGATGTGATAGTGCTAGAGAGAGCACAAAGGAAATTCACCAGAACGTTGCCTGGGATGGAGCAGTTCAGTTGTGAGGAGAGACTGGAAAAGCTAGGTCTGTTCTAAATCAGGTTATACACCTCAATCATGTGCCCCCTTGACCTGCAGAGGACGTCAAGGGGAAACATGGTTGAGGTGTATAAAATTATGAGGGGCATAGATAGGGAAGGCTGCAGGAAACTTTTCCTCATGGCAGGGGTAGACAAAATGAGAGGACATAGGTTTAGGGTAAGGAGGGAAGAGATTGAGAGGGAATCTGAGGGCGACCTCCTTCACCCAGAGAGCGGTAAGTAACTGGAATACACTGCCTGAGAGAATGGTTGAAGCTGGCTCACTGACAGCACTTAAGAAATATCTAGATGAACAATGAATCACCTAGGCATAGAGGCTGTAGACCAAGTGCTGGGATTAGTACAGGAGGTTGTCCACTGGCCAGTGTGGATGAGTTGGGCCGAATGGCCTATTTCCATGATGTACGATTGTATGATTCTATGAGTCGATCAGGTTCTCAGTTGAAGGTGTTATAACCAGCTGTGAGCTGAACCTAAAGGTTTGACCCAATTTGTTTACCCCCAGCTTTCTCTCCCTGCTCTTGGTGTTTTGCCATTCTGAAGTCGCCCAGTGCCCGCTGAGCTCCTGCCTGAACCCATGTGAGGTGTGCTGAAGAGCTATTCAAGTGTAGAAGACATCGCAATCAACCCAACTCTGTTGTCATCCGACTTCCTTGTTGTCATCCGACTTCCTTGCTTCCCAGTAGGTGCCACTGGTTCGTGATTAAGGGCTGGGGGCACGGATGATCTTCATTTTTTCCTGCTCTGGGGATGATTTCAAGTACAGTGCCCATGGCCAGTGAACTAACTGAACGGTGGAACAGGCCTGAGAGACTGAACAGCTTCTTCCTGTTCCAACATTCTGAAGGCTCAATCTCAATGACACGGAATATTCCCACAGCGCTCTTTGGCATGAGGCTTTGACTGCTGTTGTGAACAGATGAGTGGACACGGGCAGACTGGAGAAATGAGCAAACACAAGGGAGATGGAGCTCAGGATTCAGAAGAGTGTGAAGTGATTTATTCAGGTAGGAAGAATGAGGAGCTGAAATATAATCCACATTGAGTAATTTAAAAAGCATGAAAAATCTGGTGTGAGTGTGTGCAAGTCTTTTGAATTAAGAAAGTTGTCTGTATCAGAACTGGCCCCTTCTGGCTCTCATAGTTTTGGTTCAGAGTTTCTCTCTCTATTAGTTTAGTCTGGCAGTGCTGCTGTTAGCAACTCATAACACAGACAAAAATTTGTAAGTCAGTTGGTCTCACCGTATCAGAGATATTCCCTTTGTTCTGCCCTCCCTTCCTCCTCGGCTTCTCTGCTACTGAATACTGACTTGTTTTCTCTCTTTCCTAGTTCTAGTGAAGGATCTCAGATCTGAGACGTTAACTGTTTCTTTTTCCGCAGGGGCTTCATTACCTAATGAGTATTTCCAGCAGTGTCTAGAGTAGACAGCCAGTATCTTTTCTCCCAGGGTCAAAATGTCTAATACTAGAGGACGTACATTTAAGTTCAAAGGAGATGTGCAGGGTAAGTTTTATACACAGAGAGTGGTGGGTGCCTGGAATGGGCAGCCAGGGGTGGGGGTGGAGGCAGATACGTTAGAGGTGTTTAAGAGGGTCCTAGATGGGCGCATGGATGTGCAGAGAATGGAGGGATATGGACCATGTGCAGGCAGAAGGGAATAGTGTAATTAGGCATCATTAGTTTAATAAGTTCAGCACAACATTGTGGGCTGAAGGGCCTGTTCCAGTGCTGTACTGTGTTCTATATTCTGTTTTTGTTTACAAGGCATGTGCGGTCCTCAACCTTATGGACGGATAGGATAAGATATCTTTATTAGTCACATGTACATTGAAACACACAGTGAAATGCATCTTTTGGGTGGAGTGTTCTGGGGTGCAGCCCGCAAGTGTCGCCATGCTTCCAGTGCCAACATAGCATGCCCACAACTTCCTAACCCACACGTCTTTGGAATGTGGGAGGAAACCGGAGCACCCGGAGGAAACCCACGCAGACACGGGGAGAACGTACAAACTTCTTACAGACAGCAGCGGGAATTGAACCTGGGTCGCTGGCACTGTAATAGCGTTATGCTAACCGCTACACTTAATGAAACACTGGTTATAGCCTGGCTGGAGAATTGTCTCCAAATTTGGGTATCCCAAACGTAGGGAGACTTCAGGAGGATACAGGTTGTCTTAAGTGAATGAGCGAGTATGTCTGATGGAATATAATGGGGAAAAGTGTGAAGTAATTACCTTTGGTAGAAGAAATAGAAGAGCAGAATATTTTTTAAATGTTCAGTGAAACCTAGGTGTCTTTATTCATGAATCAAGGAAATTTACAGCAAAGAATTAGTATGTTGACCTTTATTGCAAGAGGATTTGAGTACAGGAGCAAATATGTCTTGGTGAAATTATGAAGAACCCTGGTGAGACTGCACCTGGAGTTCATGTACAGGTCTGTTACCCCCTCCCTTTACCCCTCCTTAGTAGGCATATACTTGCAATAGTAAGAGTGCATTGCAGAATGATTCTGGGGATGAGGGATTCAAGTTAAGCCTAAAATTGCTTGAGTCCAGATGAATAAGAACTAATTTCATGGAAACATATAAAATTGTTTTGGGGCTTAGTGGTGTAGATGCAGAGGTAGTTTTTTCCCAAGCTGGATTGTGTAGAACCAAGGATTACAGACTCAAAACAAGGGTTTGATCATTTGAGACAGAAACAAGAGGAGTTTTTCCATTCTGGTGAAGCTTTGGAACTTTCTACTCAAGAGGAAGGTTCAGTCACAGAATATATTCAAGACAAAGATGAATAGATACTTAGGTATGAAGGAACTCTAGGGATACAGGGTCAGTACAGGGAAGTAGCACTGAGGTAAAAGGTCAGCAGAGACCTTATTGGATGGCAGAGTCGGTGTGAGGGGCCGAATGGCCTACTTCTCCTGTTTCTTCTGTTTTTATGATCCCTTTAGGGGAGGAAGGCAGTTCATTGAAGGGGATGCAGTGGAGATTTCTTTGAATGGTTCTGGGGTCAAGGGCATCATCTAAGTGGAGACTGAAGAAATCAGGAGTCTTTGGAGCAGAGAAGGGGAGAAGATTTGAAGGAGGTGTTCAAAAGCTTGAAAAGTTTTGATAGAGTGAAGGAAAGTTAGTTTCCAAAGGCAGAAGAGGTTAGTAATTGGAGATGAATGATCATTATTAAAATAAACTGAGCTGACATAGTAAAGAACATAAGAGCATTAGGAAAAGAAGCCCCTTGTTCCTGCTTCACCATTCAATAAGATCCTTGCTCAACCTTGACCTCATGACCACTTTCCTGCACCAATCCCATATCCCTCAATTTCCTTAATAGCCAAAAAAAAATCTTTTTACTTTCTGTCTTGAAAAGATTTCAATCTTTCTGAAAGTGTGAAAATATTTATGCAGCAACTTGCTCTGTTGCAGAACGCACAGCTGGAAGGTTCAATAGCAATGTTGCTTTGGACGTAAATTTTAATGGAAAGTCTTGCAGACCTGTGGGGAAAGAACAAGGGTGAGGGACTAATGGAATAATTCTTTCAAGAAAACCAGATCATGCATGAGTGGACTTCTCGTGTGCCATACCCTCTGTGACTGCATGTCGAAATTACGACAGGATTATCACGTAATCGTAAAAAACTCTCTGAATGGACATATACACTGATGCTGTCCTCCAGTCTTGTTGGTACAACCTTGGCAGATCTATCAGGACTCATTATTGTAAAAAAAAACTCTTTCAATTACCGGACTTCAATGAGTTGCATATGGTTTGTTGTTTGTATGCCTTGGGCGTCAATTGAACATAACGTCTTGTTACACAAGAATGTCAGTAATTGACAAGGCCTATGATGTACTTTGTGAAACAGATTGGCTCGGTAATCATGTACTTGCAAAAGCTGTTTACTTACTGCATAATTGGGGTTGACAAGCTTTTTGCTAATCATGCAATTGCATAAGCCAGACCTCATTGCCTGTTCTACTTTACTAATTTGAGTAGATGTACTGTTGATAAAAGCCTTAGGGAGTACTCTTTTCTCTCGCATAGTCTAGCCTGATAGAGACGCATGTGGA
The DNA here is from genome assembly GCF_009764475.1 of Pristis pectinata. Taxonomy (NCBI): domain Eukaryota; kingdom Metazoa; phylum Chordata; class Chondrichthyes; order Rhinopristiformes; family Pristidae; genus Pristis; species Pristis pectinata. The sequence goes on along the minus strand of NC_067410.1, from coordinate 9,470,509 downwards.
GTTTAACATGGGCTGGTTCTCAACTTTACCCACCTCATGTGCTGATAAATACAAGTCATTGTATTTCTTGGCACCAACTAGTCAAATTAAATTGAAGGAAAATTTAAGTAAACCTCCGAGTTTGTTCACACTTGCTTGCCCCATGAAAATTGCAGATATTTAAAAAAAAAGCAAACTGCTTTTTCATCAGATTCCGATTTGGATCATTGACCTGAAACATTAATTTTGTTTCTCTTTGCATAGGTGGTGTCCGAGCAGCTCATGAGAAATCTTAGCATTTTCTGTTTTACTTTAAAATTAAGGAAACTTAGGAGAAAAATACATCAGAGTGTGTTTCAATGATATTTCTCTATTTAACTTGAAAATAGAATGTATTCATTTATTCACCCTGCAATTAAAGATGTTTGAGATTTTAAAGATCATAACTGGTTTATTGATAACTTGTGCTTATAGGGTAATTTTTGTCAGCTAATCACAGATGCACAGATCTTTCTTCTTCAGTTCTTGTTGGAAACAGCTCTTTGAAGAGGTTGACTTGTTAGGCATTACATTTTACTGATCCACTGTCCTTCCTGAAAGGTTTGCCAACTTTAGGACCTTTCCTAGGCTGCTACTTCTCGGATGTTACAGCTCGTTCTGGATATGTTTACAATTCTGATCGGCCCATTACCGAAGGATGGAGAGGATTTGGAAAGGGTACAGAAGAGATTTACCAGGATGCTGCATGGATTATAGGGTATGAGCTATAAGGAGAGGTTGGACAAACGTGTTATTTTCTCTGGAGCGTCGGTGGCTGAGGGGAGACATGATAGAGGTTTATAAAATTATGAGAGGCATTGGTAGGGTAGACAGTCAGAAATGGCAAGTACTAGAAGAAATACACAAGGTGAGAGGGGGAAAGTTTATTGGAGATGTGTGGGGCAGGTTTATTTACACAGGGAGTGGTGGGCGCCTGGAACGGGCTGCTAGGGAGAGTGATGGAAGCAGATACGATAGTGATGTTTAAGAGGCTTTTGTATAGACACATGAATAAGCAGGGAATGGAGGGTTATGGATCATGTGCAGGCAGAAAAGTTTAATTTGGCATCACAGTTGACACAGATATCATGGGTCAAAGGGTCTGTTTCTGTGCTGTAATGTTCTATGTTCAAATTACTTTCCAAGCTTGCCTGAAACTAAGGTGTGGTCTGCAAATTGTTCTCTTGTTTGGATGTCCAAAAGACATTGACAAGTCAGTAGCTCCTTGATTAATTTCTTAACTAGCTATTTGAACTCTTCAATGCCTTCACACTTAAGATGTATTCAAGTCAAGCTGAGTTTATTGTCATATGCACAAGTACGGTGAGTACAAGTATGGTACAATGAAAAAGTTGCCTGCAGCAGCGTCACAGGCACATAGGTACAGATGACACACAGAACATAAATTCTGCATAAAATTATACCATACAGTGAGCTAGAACTTTTCTCTTTGGAGAGAAGGAGGATGAGAGGTGACTTGATAGAGGTGTACAAGATGATAAGAGGCATAGATCGAGTGGACAGTCAGAGACTTTTTCCCAGAGCGACAATGGCTAACACGAGGGGGCATTATTTTAAGGTGATTGGAGGAAAGTATAAGGGGGATGTCAGGGGTAAGTTTTTTTACACAGAGAGTGGTGGGTGCGTGGAATGCACTGCCGGCAGAGGTTGTGGGGACAGATACATTAGGGACCTTTAAGAGACTCTTAGATAGGCTCATGAATGATGGAAAAATAGAGGGCTATGTGGGAGGGAAGGGTTAGATAGATCTTAGAGCAGGATAAAATGTTGACACAACATCATGGGCTGGAGGGCCTGTACTGTGTCATAATGTTTTGTGTTCAATATCAGGACACCTGGATAACACACAGTCTGATGCAACTTCAGAAAACAATTAGAAATGGGGGTGGAATTGGGTAGGTAAGAACACAACGATTTTAGATGGAATGAATCTCACAGCTTTGATCTTCCCCAGTGTTTGAGTAAAGGAAGTTCTGCTGCTTTGAGCTCAATCCTACCTTGATTCAAAGTCCACAAATACCAGCACAAAGGATTAACTGGTCAATGGCAGAGAACGTGCCCCCTCCCCACTCCAACACTCAGCTGAATTCAATTTTTACTTCTCCTTCTAGCTCAGAGGCAATAAGGAGTGAGGTAAATTAACACAAAGCAAAGACCAAGCTTGAGACCTTCCTACGCAGTTTTGCACTGGGGAGAGAATGAATGTGCCTTTTGGCAGTGTCACCGACTTGATGGAAAGATCTAAGAATGAAGTGTGAGTGCTTGTTATGGAACTGAGTAACCAGGTTATGAAGTGTCAAAAGCAATCTTTCTAATTCCTTAAAAGAAACCCACGCACATCTACATCATTTGCTAATCTTTGTGTGAGGTGTCCACGATGCATTGGCAGGCTTGGCTGAGGGCCTCTTTGTTGTGTTAGGCAGTGACTTACTAAAGACACACTACATAAGTTTGTATGTGTGGGGGGTGGGGGGGAGGAAAAGAAATTAAAGCCAGCCTGTAGGAGCCTGACTCCGTTAAACCTCCAGCCCTCCTCACCACCTCCACTTCTGTAAAACTTGCTTCTTTCATTGCCAGGTGAAGTTTCCAACATTCTTTGACCTGCTGTTCATTTGAGGATCTCATAGGACTCTTGTCTTTCAAAAAAAAGTGGTTTTGTTGGAATTGCATAGTTTCATAAAAAAATAAGTTTTATTTAGTGAGATCAAAGAGTGTACTTGTGATGAAAAGAAACTGAAATAAAACAAAAGCTCAAAGAGGGACTTGTGGATTAATGTTTCCAAAGGGAATAGAGTTGCCAGTTCTGCTTATCCGTCCTCCTGGAAACTTCTCCACATGTCTCTAACTGGTCCACCCCCAACTCTCTTCTTCCCCTCCAATATTTTTGAAGTTCAGAGTGAAATTGCTTGAAGGAAGTTGGGGGAAAAAAAAACATTAATGGTCTTTGTGATTTACGTCCTGGGTTTGTTTGCAGAATTGTCTGGGAGATTAATCCTGGGTTCCTGGAAACTCTGATGGGTCGGCAAGGCTGGTCAGTTGTGGACAGTTTCTTAAATTGGAAGACCAACAAGCTTACAGCAGACCAAAATGCATTCTTCCTGATCTCCCAGCAACAGTCGATATTTGTCTCAATGTGCATACCTGGGGATAGTCCGTGGAGCAGAGAGTCCTGTGTTATGCTGCTTCTGTCAAGGCCAGCATTTCTAATTGCTCTGGAGAAGGGGGAGGTGAGTTGTCACCTTGATCTGCTGCAGTCGGTGTGGTGAAGGTCCTGTCACCTTGAATTTGGGCAAGGGATTCAAGATTATTATTCTATGCCAACAAGTCAAGTCGAGTTTATTGTCATGTGCACAAGTACGGTGAGGTACAGGTAGAATGCAAAAACCTGTTCACAGCAGCATCACAGGAACATTGGTACAGACAACACACAGAACATAATTTATACATAAACTGTACATAAATTATACAAGGCAGTGAAAGAAAGACTGTAAAATAAGACATTAGTACAAAAACAAGTTCAAGGTAGTGCAAGAGGTGGTCCATAGTGTTCCGTTGCTGAGGTAGGGTTAGGTTTGTGCAGGTCGGTTCAAGAACCTGATGGGTTGTAGGAAAGTCGCTGTTCCTGAACCAGGTGGTCTGGGGCTTCAGGCTTCTGTACCTCCTGCCCGACAGCGTCAGTGAGAAGAGGGCAAGTCTTGGTGGGGATCCTTGACGCTAGATGTTGCCTTCATGAGGCAGCGCCTCCTGTAGATGCTGTCAGTGGTGGGGAAGGCTGTGCCCATGTTAGCAGAATAACATTTCCAAGTCAGGTTTGGGTGTTCACTTGCACCTGCTACTCTTGTCCTTTGAAAAGATGAGCCTGTGCATCCTGACCAGCCACTGTCCACTCTTCATGAACATTTAACACTATCATTGCCTATGTAAACATTTACAACATGATGTGAACAGCTGTGTGCATCGCAGTGTAACAGGGTGTAGAATATTTGGGCTTTGACTGCGGAAGGAGAGAAGGGAGTTGCCAAGCACAGTTCAAGTCCCATCACAGCGCTGAGGAATTTGTAAAGGGCTGTCTGGGGCTCCATCCATCCAGTTTGCTTTCTTCTGAGAACATTTTTTGTGTCTGGTCTCTTTATTTAAGGAAGGATGTAAATGCATTGGAAGCAGTTCAGAGAAGATTTACAAGGAATGAGCAGATTTTCTTTTGAGGAAAGGTTGGATACACTGGGCTTGTATCCAATGGAGTTTAGAAGAATGAAAGGGGCTTGACTGAAACATTTAAGATCCTGTGAAGTCACTGTTTAAAAATAAGTGGATGTCAATTTAGGACTGAGATGAGGCAAACGTTTTCCTCTCAGAAGATTGTGAGTCTTTAGGATTCTCTTGAAAGGGCAGTGGAAGCAGAGTCTTTCAATATTCTTAAAAGGTAGAGGTAGATTGATTGATAAGCAAGGGGATGAGAAGTTACCAGAGGTTGGGGGAACATAGAGCATGAGGTGGCATTCAGATCAGCCAAGATCACAGGGAGTGGTGATCCTGCTCCCAATATGTATGATCACTTGTCCCTGGAGAAGGAGTTGGTGTTGTCCATTGGGTAAGAAGCCTTTTGTGACAAGTGGATACCTCAGGGACGGACTAGTGTGCCCCTGGGAATAGCATCTTAAGTTAAGTTTTTTGCCTTTTATTGTTGTGAAATAAAATTATTTAGAAAACAAAACATAAAGAATGATATGAAAACTGCATGTAAACAATTGCTGTAACAGTGCAGTTGCAGGTTTTGGCTGGCAGGTGGCATTGTAGAGCAGATTTTGGAAGTCTTGTAAACTCTTCTTGTAAAAAGGAAAGGAACTTGCATTTGTATAATGCAGTTTATGATTATCCCAAAGTGCTTTACAGCCAATGAACTACTTTTGAAGTCCAATCTCTGTTGTAATATTGGAAATGTAGTGGCCAATTTGTGCACAGCAAGTTCCCTCAAACAATAATGTGTTAATAACACTTTGTTCTCTTTTTAATGATGTGATTTAGAACATAGAACATTATATCACAGTACAGGCCCTTCAGCCCACAATGTTGTGCTGACATTTTATCCTGCTCTAACATCTATCCAACCCTTCCCTCCCACATAGCCCTCCATTTCTCTATCATTCATGTGGCTATCTAAGAGTCTCTTAAACGTCCCTAATGTATCTGCCCCTGCCGACAAAGGTAAATATTGGCCAGGTTATCTGGGATCTTCAAACTTCTTAAGGCAGTTCCTCAGGAAAAAGGATGACTTGCTTCCTTTCTGGTTTTGTGGATTCTGAGGCCAATATTAGACCTGCAGATACTTGCTCATATGGGCGTAGTATGTGAGATGGTGCACTCCTTCCGCCATGTGCACTGGGCTTCTGTGTGCTCCCAATTCATGGCCTTGAGGTTCTCAATACTTTCCTGAAATCTTCTTCTTCCACTTTGAGCAGTCATGGGCCAGAGATTCCCAAGAGTCAGTGAGGATATTGCATTTTTTCAAGGAGGCTTTGAAAAAATCTATTCTTCTGACCACGGAGTAATCTCTCCTCATGGCAGAGGTTAGAATGGAGTGATTGTGTTGGGAATATGGTGTCAGGCAAGTGAACAACATGGGACAAAGGTCTCAATGCTGGGAATGTTGGCCTGGAAGAGGTCACATGTTGGTTTGCTATCCTTCCAGTGAATTTGGAGGATTTTGTGGAGAGAGTGTTGGTGGTATCTTTCCAGGGCTTTGAGGCACCTGCTGTAGGTAGTCCAGGTCTCAGAAACATAGGAGAGTAGGGAACACTGCTGCCCAGTAGACCACGAGTTTTGCACCAGGTCTGAGGTCTTGATCTTCAAATAGCCTTTTCCTCAATCAAGCAAAGGGTGTGCTGGTGCTTTGAAGTTAATGGTGAATTTCATCAGTGTCTTCACTGAAAGGTGGCTTCCAAGAGATAGGATGTGGTTCACATTTTCAAGAGTCCCACCATGATCACTTAATGTCAGACTGTGGCGTCTTGACAGCTGGGGCAAGTTGGTAGGGGACCTTAAGCTTGCAGATGTTGCATGTAAGGCTCTTCCTCTCAAATGCTCAGTGAAAGCACCGACAAAGGAATGGAGCATTTCTAAGGCCATCACATCGATTGTAAAGTATGGTTGCCGGGAGTGCACACAATACTCCACTTGTGGTCGAGCCTGTGTTTTATAAAGTTTCATTGGATTGATTTGCTCTTCTCTACTCTGTTTATAAAGCCCAGGCACCTCCTCAACCTGCCCTGTCATTTTCAATGATCTTTGCTCATATACCCCTAGATATCACGGTTACTGAGCCCCTTTATAGATTGTGGCCGCTAGTTTATGTTATATCTCTTCATTCTTTTCACCGAAATGTAACACACTTGAACGTAATGCACTTCACGCAAATGAAGTGCACTTTTCCATGTTAAATTTCAAACATTTGGCACTTACCTGTCTATGTCCCCCCCATTACTAATATAATTACTATTCCCCCTGATGGTTTACTACCCTTCTCAACTTTGTGTCATCTGCAGGTTTGGAAACTGTGGCCTATATTAAGAAGAGCAGTGATGCTGGTACCGACTCCTGTACATTTTCCTCCAGTCTGAAAAGTGACCATTCACCACAACTTTCCTGTCACTCTGATAACTTCCCGAATGAATCCAAGTGATTGTTAATTAGAGTCATGGACAAGTACAGCACAGAAAACGGCCCTTCAGCCCACTGAGTTTGTACTACCATCAGCCACCCATTCACATCAATCCTACATTAATCCTTTTTTTTATTCTCCCCACATTCTTCTCAATTCTACCACTCGCCCACACACTAGGGGCAATTTACAGCAGCCAATTAACCTACCAATATGCACGTGTTTGGGATGTGGGAGGAAACCACAGCACCTGGAGGAAACCCATGTGGTCAGAGGGAGAACGTGCAAGCTCCGCACACACAGCACCCGAGGTCGGGATTGAACCCAGGTCTCTGGCGCTAAGAGGCAGCGGCTCCACCAGCTGCGCCACTGTGACAGCCCGTGTCCCTCATCAACATTTCTCCACAACTAAAGGTTAACGCATCAACAGTTAACAAATTGATTTACTTGAATTTAAGCTTAAATTCAGCACAGAAGGGAGACAATTTCTTACTGGAATTATGTGGGATCAGTGTTTTGCAACATTAAGTATTAGGATGTCCCCTGTAGTAACACCAGAGTCCAAGAATCTGTAGCCCTCCCAAGTAGAACAGGAATAATATAGAGGATAAATGCAGGAGAAAACGTCTGGGAGAGAAAGAGAAATAAGCACAATGATATCATCTTAGTGTTATTAAGGCTTGCCAAAATTCATTCTGGCACATTACTGTTTGTGGCTTTTTATAAATGCTTGGGAGAGATAATTCAGATTAATAGATAGCTCTTGGCAGCAGCTTCTGAAGAAGGAATTCAGTTTAGTTCGAGACAATAACACACAATTCACCACAGAATGCAGAAAACAATTCATTAACCTCCATCAGGCATGCAATTGAAGATTTGAAGGGACCTTTGAACAACCTGGAGAAAACTCACTTTCACTGATCTCACTTTAATTTGAGATAAATATATATTTCTTTAAACTCTTGAAAGTCAGGTTCTCTCAGCTGTAGCAATTTTCCCTCTGAAGTCAGAAGGTCATTGTTTCAAGCTCCCATTCAGAGGCTTGAGAAGAAATTTGAGGCTGATGGATTGCTGGAGGTGACAAATTTTCGGATGAGTCATTAATCTCAGTCTTCCCTCTCGGATATCTTGGATGACACAACAGATCCAATGTCGAGTTTATTGTCATGTGCGCAAGTACGGTGAGGTACAGCTACAATGAAAAACTTGCTTGCAGCAGCAGCATCACAGGCACATAGGCACAGACAACACACAGGACATAAATTATACATAAATTGTACATAAATGATACAATAAATCAGTGAAGAAAAAGACTGTGCAAAACAAGACGTTAGTACAAAAACACAATTAGAACAGGTTCATGGTCGTGCATTCTGTAGTGTTCCAGTCCAATGGTACCATACTGGAGAAGGGCAGAGAGTTTACCCCTCAACCAATGACACCAAAGAATACAATCTAGGTAAACTAATGTAATTAAAAGCTGACGTATCCTTGGATCCATGGGTCTCAAGAGGAGTGGCTGCAGGAATAATGGATACAGAGGTTGTGATCTTCCAAAAATCCATTGTTTTGGAAAGATTCCAGCAGGTTGGAAACCCACAAAATTAAGGCCCCTTTTATAAAAAAGGAAGGAGACAGTAAGGAAGAATCAACATAGCCATTAGCCCGATATCTGTCATTGGGAAATTGCTGCAATCCATTATCAAGTAGGTTGTAGCTAGCTGTTCAGAAAATCATGATACAATTATGATTTTCTGAATGTAAACGTGGTTTTATGAAATGGAAATTGCGTTTGACACATTTATTTGAGGTCTTTCGGGTGTGACCAGCAGGCTGACGAAGGTTCTTCGACCTGAAATGTTGACTCTGTTTCTCTTCCCATAGATGCTGCCTGACCCGCAGAGTATTTCCAGTATTTTCTGTTTTTGGTTTAGTTTTCCAGTGTCTGTTGTTTTTGTTTGATTTGACCCACAGGCAGGATAAGGAACCCAGTAGATCCAGTGTATTTGGATTATTTGCAGAAGGCATTTGATAAAGTTCCACTTACAATACAAGAACCTAAAGAACTACAGGTGCTGTATTCACATGGAGAGAGGCTTGGCTGACCAACAGAAATCAGAGTCAGGATAACTGAGTCATTTTCAGGTTAACATGTTGTAACTAGTTGGATGCCTCAGTGCTGGGGCTTCACTTATTTGTAATGCACATTAATGACTTGGATGAGGTGAACAAGTGCACTATATCCAAATTTGCGGATGATGTGTAGATGGACGGGAAGATTAGTTTGCAAAGGGATGGTGAAAGGCTAAATGAGTGAGCAAACATTTGGCAACTGGAGTATAATGTGGGGGAAATATGAGGTCATCCACATTGGTAGGAAGAGGATGCCAGAGATGCCTTAATTGTGACCATTTTCAAGAGTGGAGACAAGTTTGATTACAGAGGGGTCTCCCTGCTCTCCTTCACAGGGAAATTCATTGCAAGTAGCTTCCTCAAACTTCTCCTCCCAGTGACTGAAGAGCTCCTCCCAGAGTCACAATGTGGATCCAAATAATCAAGGGACACAGAGGACGTGACCTTCACTCTACAGCAACTCCCAGTAAAGTGCAGGGAGCAGCATCAATCACTACTCATGGCTGACTTTGACCTTGCTAAAGCTTTTGACTCTTGTCTGCTGAGAGAGATTAGGTAGGATCCTTCTCAAATTTGTCACCATTTTCCACCTGCTTCATAATGACATGCAAACTATGCTTTGCACCAATGGATCCATCACCAACCCTATACCAATGTGGACCAAACATTGCTTTGATCTTTCTCGCCTCCAATTCTTCAGCCACCTGGCGATTGACAGATCTGTGGTAGAAACAAGTCATTTTCAACCACAAGGGTCTGTTCAAGAAGAAAGAGTTGGGGCCATTCCACCAGGGAGAGTTACATGGGACAAGCAGGTGAAAATCAAATCACAAAACAAAAAGGACAATTTGATGCTTTTTGGTTGGCCCAACACAGGAGCCAGATTTCACAAGATCATCGAGGTTGCTGAAAACAACACAGAAATATAAAGTTAAATTTTCCACAAACTACAGCTGACTTTTAAGTAACCTAGGCACATCGCCAGGCAACATTTTTGCTGTGTTTAGCTGTAATGCTAAGTATGTCACCTGCTTTAGTTGTTGCTATCTTGGCGTCGGGTATGTTGGTATAATGACCCTTTGCTCTCTGTGATTATTATTTACAGTCACATGAGGCACTCTGAAGTGATCAGGCATCGTCCTGTAAAAATAACTTAGTTTATTAATTGTTGCCAACAGTCACATTTAACTAAGAAAACACAGCAATAGGTAAGCAACACACAATGCACTGGAGGAACTCAGTGGGTCAGGCAACATCTATGGAGGGAAATGGACAGTTGGTGTTTTGGGTCGAGTCCCTTCATCTGGACCATCTAAGTCCATCTTCATCTGAGTCTCGATGAGAGGTCTCCACCTGAAACGTTGACTGTCCATTTCCCTCTACAGCTGCTGCCTGACCTGCTGAGTTCCTCCAGTGCATTGTGTGTTGCTCCAGATTCCAGCATCTGCAGTCTTGTATATCTCCTGTAAAGCATTAGGTATACATGGTGAGGTAACTTGATGGAAGTACATTCAAGGCGCATTTTATAGAGACTACCAGGAGCATTATACTTCATTGTACCTCAGTGGACACTGAAGAATGTGGAGTAAAATCCGGTGGATGCAGGGGTGTGGAACTGTGGTATACATATCATCCTCATCCACTGTCAACCATGGAGGGTAATGGTTTGTATAGATCACCCCGATGTGGATTAATGTGATGTGCAAGAGACTGCCATGGAGATCAATGAACAATGGGATATAACCCACTGGAAAGTAATACAGAGGATACATCACTTAAGGAGAAGCGATCTTTGGCTAAACATCACAGGAATAAATTCTGGAAATGGAGAATTGACGTTTGGGGCCAACACCCTTCATCAAATTGCTTGGTCAGAATCAGAATCAGTTTATTAAGTTGTGAAATTTGTGTTTTGCGGCAGCAGTACAATGCGAGACATAAGCATTACTATATGTTACAAAAATAAATAAATCGTGCAAAAGAGGAATAACAAGGTAGTGTTCATGGGTTCATGGACCGTTGAGAAATCTGATGGCGGAGGGGAAGAAGCTGTTCCTGAAATGTTGAGTGTGGGTCTTCAGGCTCCTGTAGCTCCTCTCCAATGGTAGTGATGTGAAGAGGGCATGTCCTGGGTGGCGAGGGTCCTTAATGATGGCCCTCTGCAGCCTTTTTCGATCCTGCATATTGGAGGCTCTATACCAGGCTGTGGTACAACCAGTCAGAATGCCCTCCATCGTACATCTTTAGAAATTTGCAAGAGTCTTTGGTGGCATACCAAATCTCCTCAAGCTCCTAATGAAGTAGAACCGCTGGTGTGCCTTCTTCGTGATTGCATCAATGTGTTGGGCCCAAGGTAGATCCTCTGAGATGTTGATGCCTAGGAACTTGAAGCTACTCACTCTTTCCACCGCTGACCCCTCAATGAAGACTGGTGTGTGTTCTCCTGACTGCCCCTTCCTGAAGTCCGCAGTCAATTCCTTGGTCTCTCTGATGCTGAGTGTGAGGTTGTCGTTGCGACACCACCCAACCAGCCAATCTATCTCACTCCTCATTGCCGTCTAAGATTCTGCCAACAACAGTGGTGTCATCGGCGAATTTATAGATTGCGTTTGAGCTGTGCTTAGCCATACAGTCATAAGTGTGGAGAGAGTAGAGCAGTGGGCTAAGCACATATCCTTGAGGTACGCCTGTGTTGAGCATCAGCAAGGAGGAGATGTTCTTACTGATCTGCACAATGACTGCGGTCTCCCGATAAGCACCCTTCCTTCCATTCTTTAATTTTTTTCTTTTTCTCTTTGTCTTTTTATTTATTAATCACTTTGTCATTATTTCTCTCTGACTGTTCCTCTCTCTTTTGCTCTTTCTCTATTTCATAGAGTTATAGAAAGTTTACGACAATGAAGGAGGCCATTTAAGGAGACCATCACATCTATGTTGTTCAAGAAAGAGCTACCCAGCCTAATCAGACCTTCCAGCACTGGGTCCATTGCCCTGCTGATCACGTCTCTACAAGTAACATTAACGTACTGTTTAAATGTGATGAGTTTCTGTCTCTACCTACCTCTTGAGCACTGAGTTTTGTTTCCCCATATTCCAATCAATTCTGCTCAGATTCTACCAATCACCTATACACTGGGAACAATTTACAGTGACCAATTCACCAAACATGCTGCTCCTTGTATATTCTATTCCTTGGCTAATAAAGAAAAGCGTCAAGTATGTCTTTTTTTAACCACCTTGTTGACCTGTCTTGCTGCCTTCAGGTAACTCTGCTCCCCCTCTGTCCCTCTCCTGACCCACCCAGTTCCTCCTACACACACCCCAGTCCCCCATCACCCTGTTTCTTTCCCCTTCTCCACCCACTCTATCTGTCCATCACCCACACACTCCTCCCATTGGGTCCCCTCCTCTTACTGTTCCCATCTGCCCTCCCCACCTCTCTTATTTGGTTCCATGCTCCACCTTCCTTTCCTATTATCTGCAGGCCTTTGTCACCTCCATCTCTCATCTCCCATCCTCTATTGCTGTTCCCACTCTCCCCTCCTCCATCTGCCTGGCTCCCCCCATCACCTGGACCCACCTATCGCTCTTGCCTCACCCCTTCCCCCTCACCTCTTTACACTGGCCATCTCCCCTCTATCTTTCAGTTCAGATGAAGGGTCTCGACCTGAAACATCAACTGTTCCTTTCCCTCCACAGATGCTGCCTGACCCGCTGAGTTTCTCCAGCTTCTTGTTTGCTGCTATCTTTAAGGATCTGTCAACATAGACTCCAAGGTCCTTCCATTCACCCACACCATTAATATCCTCCAATTTATTGTACATTCCCTTGCCTTGTTTCACCTCCCTAAAGACATTACTTCACACTTCTCTGGATTAAATTCCATTTGACACTTTCCTGCCCAAATCACCAGACCATGCACAAGATAAGATATCTTTATTAGTCACATATAGATCGAAACACACAGTGAAATGCATCTTTTGCGTAGAGTGTTCTGGGGGCAGCCCGCAAGTATCGCCACGCTTCCGTCGCCAACATAGTCTTTGGAATGTGGGAGGAAACCGGAGCGCCCGGAGGAAACCCATGCAGACACAGGGAGAACGTGCAAACTCCTTACAGACAGCGGCCGGAATTGAACCTAGGTCGCCGGCGCTGTAAAGCGTTACACTAACCGCTACACTACCGTGCCTGCCCTCCTGCAATCTGAACTTTTCTACACAGTGTCAACCACAGGGCCCATTTTAATATCATCAGCTAACTCCTTTATTGTATCTGTACATTTAGGTCTAAACCATTAGTAGACTCTGCAAAAAGGAAAGGACTGTGTACTGAGCCCTGTGGAATCTCACAGCTTTCAGTCCTCCAGTCACCAAAACACCCATCACACTTTACTTCCTGCCACTGATCCAGTTTTAGGTTGAATTTGTCACTCACTCTTGGATGCCATGGGCTTTTACATTTTTGATGCACCTATAATGTGGGACATGTTAAAGTCCGTATGGTCTACATCAAATGCCCTGCCTTCATTGACCGTTCTTGCTTCTCTCTCTTCCTCATGCTTATCCCCTTTGCTTTTAGTATCTTTCTCTTTCACTCCATCAATTTCTCTTTTTTCCTTCCCTTTTATTTTCTCTTTTTCTTAGAAAGCATCCTATCCGGATACATCACAGTTTGGTACGGCAACTGCTCTGCCCAGGACCGCAAGAAACTTCAGAGAGTTGTGGGCACAGCTCAGCACATCATGGAAACCAGCCTCCCCTCCATGGACTCTGTCTACACTCCTCGCTGCCTTGATAAAGCAGTCAACATAATCAAAGACCCCACCTATCCCGGAAATTCCTCCCATCAGGTGGAAGTTACAAAAGTCTGAAAGCACGTACCACCAGGCTCAAGGACAGCTTCTATCCCGCTGTTATAAGACTACTGAGCGGACATCTTGTACAATAAGATGGACTCTTGACCTCACAATCTACCTCGTCATGGCCCTTGCACCTTATTATCTGCCTGCGCTACACCTTCTCTGTAACTGTAACATTATATATTCTGCATTCTGTTATTGCTTTTCCCTTGTACTACCTCGATGTACTGACGTGATGAAATGATCTGTCTGGATGTGTCTTTACTGCATCTCGGTACATGTGACAATAATAAACCAATTTACCACATAGTAATTTATTTGCAGAGAGTGGGCCATGCGAAGTAATGGCTTGCGATGGTTGCCGACAATATAATTGACGGTATAATTGAACTGGGTTTCCTCCAGGTGCTCCGGTTTCCTCCCACTTTCCAAAGACATACAGGTTAGGAAGTTTTGGACATGCTATGTTGGCGCCGGAAGCGTGGCGAGACTTGTGGGCTGCCCTCAGAACACTCTACGCAAAAAGATGCATTTCACTGTGTGTTTCGATGTACACGTGACTAATAAAGATATCTTTAATTCTTTAACTCTCCTCTAATTTATAAAGGAAACGGGAATGGATAGGCTGTACACTGCACAAGCTCCTTGGTATTGTTATTCTGACTGCCCTCAATTGCTGTGATTCTCCATAATGCATTTCAGTGAATTACTAACCTGAAAGATTGCATGATAAAATAATTTTCCTCAACCTATCTGATTCACCAGCTCTTTCTTTAGCCAACATGCCACTAGTTCAAGCACCAAACTGGACAAAGGCTAAATGGTTCTTTCACAATCCACAAGCACAGCAACAGTGCTTCTACAGATCACTTGTTCTTTGTGTTGGACATATAAAATTTGAAACATTTACAAATACAGTTACTGAAATCTCTTAGTATGAAGTAATGTAATCCTTTAATAGCCCCTCAATGTAATTCCCTTTCTATGATGTTATCCTGGTGTGTCAACATTCTGTGAAAGCAATGGAGTGATTGTACTTTACTAATAAAACATGGAGTGGTTTCAAAATGTTTCATTATTTCTTGTAACATAAGCCAGGAAGCAGATATGTTAGTCATTATCCCAGATGGAGTAATTATTAGCCAATCAAAATTGACTGACATTAATTCACTGATATCATCACGCAACAACTGAGAGATGCTCAATCATAGAAAGATGGAACTTTTATGGCACACAAGGAGGTCGTTCAGGCTATCATATCCAGGCCAGCTCCCTGCTAGAGCAATCTATTCAATCCCATTCTCCCTGCTCTGTCCCTGTAGATATCAGGTAGATATCCAGTTTCATTTTGAAGGCCCTGATTCTGTTTCCACCACCCCTTTGAACAGTGAATTCCAGACTTATCTCTTCCTTACACATTGGCCATTTAAACTGAAGGAGCGCTTAATGTGTTACAAGTTGTTTTAAGGAATTGTAATATAATTAGCATTTCGTCTCGAATTAATGGGTTCCTTTTTGAGCCTCTGTCTCTGCTTGTCTCTCTTGCTTCCTTGTCAGTGGTAAATAAACTAGCAGTGAGGCTGTTGATCACAAAGAATAACTTTAATGTTTATTTAGAACATAAGAGATGATTATTGCCTTGTAAACTCTGACCTAGACCATATGGTTCAAGTGCTTCTTCTATGGAAGATGTGCCCAAAGAACATGTGCAGCTTTTAGCATGTCATTTAATTTCAACTAACACAAAGCAGCTGTAACATTTGTCTTCCTCTTTGCCTGACATCCTTTGAATGCCGTGGAAGGTTATGAACTGACACCACATTCGTCAAGTGGCTCAGGCATTGGGAACAATATTACACAAGGCGATGGCATGACTGATTTAAGTTGCTTGTTGCAATGGTTGACTCCTCTGTTAGCTTGGGCCTGGTGATGTGTGATTATCACGTTTGTTTTCACTGAGGTTCTTGTGCTGTCTGTTCTTACTTCTCTGCTTCCAATGATGGTTGGATGCAATAGTTCTCTTGATGGCAGAGGACAGAGGCTTTTCTTCAATCACATTTACATGGTGGTCTTGTGAACTGACAGTTCATAACCAGTTTCCCCATGATCCGGTGGGGGTGGGGTGGTGGTGTGGCTCACCTCCATCAACCCAGTGTCAACCTTGGCTCTGTCGGTCACATGCTCGCTGCTGAATCTGAAGGTTTGGGGTTCAGTCTGAGGTTCAGTTCCCACACCAGTGATCCAACAAAAAGTCTTGGCTGACTCTCCAGAGCAGAACCCATGGAGTGCTGCTCTGTCAGATGTGCTGCTTTCTGGATGAGTTGTTAAAGCCAAGGCTGCCTCTACTTTTTGTCGTGAATGTAAAAGAACTCATGGAAACTCTTTGAAGGAGAGCAGATGAATTCTTCCTGTTCAAACCAATGATTCTATCTTGATCACCATCATTAATACAGATTATCTGATCATCACCACATTAATATTACTGGGAGATTGCTGAGTACAAATTGGGGGCCATGTCCTCTCCTTTACAGCTGTGACTACACTGCAAAGATCTATCATTGCCTGTAAAGTCCTATGTGAACATGTGACAGGCAAGCATCTCCCTCCCTCTCTCTCTCTCTCTCTCTCTCTCTCTTTGAATTTGGTTGGCTGTGATGAATATGATATAAAGTCCAGTGCACTTGGGCAGAATGGACAAGAAAGTCAACGGAAATGAGGTGTGATTCACTGAACATTTCAGAGAACGACACTGCCTCCTGTAAACTGAGAGCAGAGAAGTTTGGAGAAATTGTATTCTGGGTCACTGAGAAGCCAGACTTTATATGGACTCCTCCTGCTCA
Source organism: Pristis pectinata (assembly GCF_009764475.1). NCBI lineage: Eukaryota > Metazoa > Chordata > Chondrichthyes > Rhinopristiformes > Pristidae > Pristis > Pristis pectinata. The sequence continues at coordinate 9,453,981 of NC_067410.1, read as the reverse complement.
ATTGGTTTCCAATTACCTCTTCAGGAGCTTACTGATGAGATAAGCGAACACTTTTCTTTACTCAGTACTTTATTCATAATCTTAGAAATGACTCTCAATAGACAATTGGATATGTGAGCAAATGCCTGAACCAATTTGTGCATGGCAAGATTACACAAGGAATAAGATGCGAATACAATCGGTTGGTTTTACTGGGTGAATCTTAGGTCGTAGATCTTCAAAAAGCCCTATAGTGGAGATAAGGAACATTGGCTTCGCTGTCTTAAATTTAAATTTTTAAATTTTATTTACAGCATGGTAACAGGCCCAATGAGTCCGCACTGCCCATTTTAAACCCAAATTAACCTACCCGTACGTCTTTTAGAATGTGGGAGGAAACCGGAGCACCCGGTGGAAACCCACGCAGACACGGGAGAACATACAAACTCCTTACAGACAGCGACAGGAGTCGAACCCCGATCGCTGGTGCTGTTATAGCATTGTGCTAACCGCTACGCTACCGTGCGTGCCGTGTCTTATCAGCAGGATGACACTTCCTGACTGTGCAGCACTGTCCTGTAGTATTCGTCTGGAGGATGTGCTCAAGGACTGGAGTGGGGCTTGAATGATTAAGTTATGAGACATATCCAAAGACATGGGTTCAAATCCCCCCACTGTAGCTGTGGAATTTAAATTCAGCAAGCTAAACAAATCTGAAATTTTAAGAAGCGAATCTTAAAGATGGTGAACATGAAGATACTGTTGTTAAGAATTAGTAGGTAGGACTGATGTCAAAAGAAAGTACACTCTCAAGGGCAAGACCCTTAACAGTGTTGAAGAGCAGAGAGACCTTGGGGTGTAAGTCCATGACTCATTGAAAGTGGCTACACAGGTAGTCAGGGTGGTTAAGAAGGCTTATGGAATGCGTGCCTTTATTAATCGAGGTATTGAGTACAGGAGTCAAGAAGTTATGCTGCATCTCTATAGAACTCTGGCTAGGCTGCATTTAGAGTATCGCGTGCAATTCTGGTCACCTCACTATAGGAAGGATGTCGAAGCTTTAGAGAGGGTGCAGAGGAGGTTTACCAGGATGCTGCCTGGATTAGAGGGCATGTGCTATCAGGAGAGGCTGGTCAAACTTGGGCTTTTTTCTCTGGAGCGGTGGAGGCTGAGGGGTGATCTGTTGGAGGTGTATAAAATTATGAGGGGCATAGATAGGGTGGACAAGCAATATGTTTTTCCCATTATTGAATGATCCAATACCAGAGGGCATCCATTTAAGGTGAGAGCGGGTAGGTTCAGAACAGATGTGAGGGGTATGTTTTTACTGAGAGAGTGGTGGATGCCTAGAATGCGTTGCCTGATAGGGTGGTGGAGGCAAATTTATTGGGGGGTTTTAAGAGGGGCTTGGATGGGCACATGAATGAGAGGAAAATAGAGGGATATGGGCATTCTGTAGGCAGGAGGGAATAGCTATGTCGGCACAACATTGTGGGCCAAAGGGCCTGTTCTGTGCTGTACTGTTCTATGTTCTATGTTCGAACCCGACTGGCTCACCAGGGAAGGAGATTTGCTGCCTTTACCTGCTCCAGCTTGCGGGTAACTCCGGACCTGTAGTATGGTTGGTTCTTATTTCAGGGGCAATTAAGGATAGGCAATAAATGCCAGCAAAGTCCGGCTCACTTGAGAAATGGAAAAAAACGTGATTGGCTATCTGCCAGGCAAGGTTGTTTCCAACCTACCTTAGCTGATCCCTAAGTGCCTGCAACCAGGTTGTATTTTTAAAAGGCAGCTGAATTAAAAGAGGCATTGACTGCAATCAAACTTGTGTTAAATGAAAGGATAGGAATGAAACCATGACTCGATGCTGCTTCCTCTGAACCTTCCTTCCACCTTGGGTTTGTTACTTAATTTAATTTAATATTCTATTTGCGCAGCCCAGCATTGGTCCTCCATTTCAGACGTATCTGCCTGTCCTGAACACCAGAAGGAATGTTTTAAAGTACCAGGGCAGACACAATAGCTCACATTGTGCTCCACCAATGGTAGGCTGCTGAGGAATTTGCCCTCTTCTGTGATTACTGAAAGTCCTGCACAGTCTCCCGCAGTTTGGAATTAATCTCGAAGGAGGCTGAATCTAACACACTGACTGGGAGTTGGGAGGCTGCTGTCTGCATCCAGTAAGTGTGTGCTTTATGAAACTTCATGCCACTGGCTGCACCTGTTTTTGCTGTGTGGAAGTTACTTTATCCATGAGGCTTTTTTGGCATGGTTTTCTTCTTAAATTGTAAGCAGAACAGTTAAAGAACCTGCACCCCTACTATTTGTGCATACAGTTGGCAATGTGAAGTGTGACAATGGGTACATATGGAGCATGAAGGCACTAATGCTACATGTGTACCTGTTGTCAAGTGGAGCCTTACAAAAGGGATTTGGACAAGTGCATAGCTCCTTTTAAGCTCAAATGCATCCAGCCAGAAGCTAGAAGTTAACTTGGGTTGTGAGCTGTCGCCAGGTCTCCACTTTGCTGTGATGGGATGTTATTTGAGAGGCCAGCATTCGTTAGTTGAGAGAAACGGAAGGTAGGAAAGGTATCAGCAAAAGAGGAGAAATTTGGATTCCTAGTTGTGGTGAGATTGAGATGGTGCTGCTTAGAGCAAAATGGGAAGAAGGGGAAAGAAGACTTTAAGATGGAACTTTGCATGTTGGCTGTGATTAAAACTGGAAGCAACTTGCTGCTTTTCAGCAGTTATTTTATTCTACTGACCCTATATTGATCTGTTTGTTCGTCTTGATCTGGCGCTCTCTCTCTCTGTCTCTCTTTCTCTCTCTCTCTTTCTCTCTTTCTCTCTCTCTCTCTCTCCCTCTCTCTATTTATTCCTTTCTGTCTCCTATCTTTTTCTGCCTCTGAAACTTTCTCTTGCTTTTTCAGTAATGGAACAGAGGGACCTGGGAGTACAAATGCATAGTTCATTGAGAGTGGCATCACAGGTAAACTGGAAAGAGTGCAGAAAAGACCTACGAGGGTGTTGCCAGGACTAGAGGGCCTGAGTTACAGGGAGAGGTTGGCCAGGCTAGGTCTTTATTCCTTGGAACTTAGGAGAATGAGGGGCGACCTTATAGAAATGTTGAAGATTATGAGAGGCATAGACAAGGTGGATGGTATCAGTCTTTTCTCCAGGGTAGGGGAGTCCAAAACTAGGGGGCATAGATTTAGGGTGAGAGGGGAAAGATTTAAAAGAGACCTGAGGGGCAACTTTTTCATGCAGAGGGTGGTGAATATATGGAATGAGCTGCCAGAGGAAGTGTTTGAGGCAGGTACAATAGTATCATTTAAGAAACACTTGGATAGGTACATGGAGGGGTGGGGCTTGGAGGGATATGGGCCGAAAGTAGTAAATTGGGACTAGCTGGGTGGGCACTGTGGTCGGCATGGACTCATGGGCCGAAGGGCCTGTATCGTGTTGTATTGCTCTGTGACTCTATGACTCAGTATTTATTTGCGTGGCTCTTGTTCTCTTTCACTCTTTATCTCGCTCTCTCGCTCCCTCTCTCACTCACTGTCTGAGTCCCATGTGTATGCCTCTTTCTGAATCCCTCTCCCTGTATAACTCCCTCACTGTGTCTGTATCACCATCCCTGTGTATCCATCTATATCTCATTTGCTTTCACTCTGTTCTTGTATTTTTCATTGTATCTCCTTGTTTACCTTTCTCTCTCACTCTGTTTATCTCTCTTTATATCTGTCTGTCTGTCTCTCTTTCCCTCTTCCTCTCTGTGTAACAGACTCAAGAACAGCTCCTTCCCCACTGCTATCAGACTTCTGAACCAATCACCTCTTTTACGTGTTGCCATGTTCTTGGACCCTCTCTCATTTATTCCATTATTGTCCCTCTAGCATTTCTTTTTGCGCTACTTCAGACTGCACTACAATCTTTGCACCATTCTGCTGTTTTGTGCTCATCATTGTATTTATTGCTGTACTTATTATTACCCAATATACTGTTCCCTCTGTGAGCTTCATGCCAGCAAAGAATTTCATTGCACACCAGTGTACATGACACTAAACTTATCTGAATCTGAATCTTTTTACTTCTCTCTTCCTCCATCTCTGCCTTTCTCTGTATTCTATATGTCTTTACTGGGGTGATTGGAATTTTGATGAACTACCCATTTGATTACACATATAATAAATAAGAATAATAAATGTTTAATATCAGTGCGGTTACTAATACTTCACTCCTCAAAAAATCAACAATTGAACACATAAAATATTTCTAATGATCGAGCATCCACCATCCTTGGGGGACAGAGAGTTCCAGAGAGTCGCTACCCCCTGAGAGAAGAAATTTCAACACACGTCAGTTTTAAATGATTAGCCCCTTATCTTGTAACTATGTCCCCTTGTTTGAGACTAGAGATCGTCAGGATGGTCCGTGGGTGGGGTGTTAATTCGTGTGGCCTACGGCCTGGTCACCTGAATGGCTGCAAACAATGAGCGGGATCACAGAGGCCCTGCGAGAGGTAAATACTTGGCACAGGCTGGCTCCAGTGTGAGCCGGTCCAATGAATGTACTCGAGACTACGACAGAATATGTTGAAATTAAATGTCATGGGGAATAGGCAGGAAAGTGGAAAGTGGCCAAGGTCAGACCAGCTGTGACCGTTAAATGGCAGAGCAGGCTTGAAGAGATCTGCTCCTGCTCCAGCTTCTGACCTTCTTAAGTCATGGCCAGTGTCTTCTTAAACCTGCTTTGCCTATAAATAAAATCATTGCAGTTTTTCTGCCTAAAATCCGCCTTCCCATTTGATCCCCAATTTCCTCAATGTCCAAAACTTCATTGGTCTCACTCCTGAACACTGAAGGACTCTCCGCGTTAGAGAATTCCAAACACTGACATGAGCGAGTCATCTTCTGTACAATTTTACCCTCATTGGATTCTTTCAAAGTCATACAGCATAAAACAGGCACTTCGGCCCACTGAGTCCATGCCAAGCATCAAACACTCATTTCTACACACTAATCCTACCCTAACCCATTATTTTATTTTCCACATGTTCAAATCAACTACCCCCCCATCCCCCCACAGATTCTCATTTACACACCAGGGGCCAACTTACTGCAACTAATTAACCTACCAACCTGCACATCTTTGGGATGTGGGAGGAAACGGGAGCACCCAGAGAAGACCCCTGCAGTCACGGGGAGAATGTGCAAACTCCACAAAGGCAGCACCCGAGGTCGGGATTGAACCCAGGTAACAGGAGCTGTGAGGCAGCGTCTCTATCAGCTGTGCCACAATGTTTTATTTAAACCCTTGGGAAGGATTTTCAATTCATTATTTTTGCTTTGTTGGAGAATAAATCTCTATTGGCAATTCTGTTTACATTTGACTCTTTCTTGTTGAGGTTCCGGTGATAACAACAATTTGTCAGTGGTCATCGTTGGAAAGACTGAGGGACGTGACTCAGACTCAGTGAGTCACAGCCTGGGGAACTAGGGCAACGTCATCCAGTTCCTCAAGCTAACTGCTTGCTCGTCTTTCCTTACGACAGAGAAGGTTCAATCCCATTCCCCCACTTCTTTCTCATATGCTACTCTCTAACAACCACTCACCTACATTAGGAGTAATTTGCACTAGCCAATTTGGGATGTGGGAGGAAACCGGAGCACCCGGGGGAACACACATGATCACAGGTCAACTCCGGCACAGACAGCACTGGAGGTCAGGATTGAACACGGGTCGCTGGATCTGTGAGGCAGCAGCACTAACTGCCACACCACTGTGCTGCCTTGGATCGAGTACAAGATGGGTATCTGAGTCATGAATGATTGTCCAAGTTATTGCTTTGAAAGAGCCCAGGGCAACTGCTCGGTCCCCATGATGTTGCTCTATACAATGCAAAGTTCTTGCCAGTTGTAACTTTAAACTTTCATTCATGTTGGGTGGATGTATGCCAGGAGTGTGTTCTGCAAGGGTGTGATTGTGCTCCAGGAGTGGGGTCACTGGTGGGTGCACTATGCCCCTGGTGGATTTAAATGTGTGTGTGCTCCATAGGGGCGTGACTCTGTACCAGGAATAGGGACCCTTGTGGGTGCACTGTGGAGGATGTAAATGTACCAGAAGTGTGCCCCGGCAGGTATACTTTATGTCAGGTGTATTTCCCTGTTGCGTATTGTGCCCCTGGTGGGTGCGAGTGTGCCAGGGCTCCCATTTGCTTTCTTTGAAGTTTGAGGGAATAACAGCCTAACTGGGAATGGAGGCTCCAGGAGATAGAACATAGAACATTACAGCACAGTACAAGCCCTTCAGCCCACGATGAGATCACAGGCTAAGTCAACACAACCCAAAAGGATGGTTAATGTGCCCAAGCAGAGGAAATGGGAGGGTTCACTCTGTTCTCAGGTTGTGGAGCCTTGTGTTTATATTGCACCTTTCACAACCCCAGGATGAGGTGCTTCACAGTCAATGAAGTGCTAGTTGTAGTCACCGTTTAGTCACCGTTGTAAGGTAGGACACATAACAGCCAGTCTGTACACAGCAGGATCCCACAAACTGCAATATTACAATCATCAGGGAATCAGTATGTTGGCTGAGGGACTAATATTGTCCTGGATACTCAGAGGACTAGGAATTTTACACAATGTCCGTAAGTCACTCATACTATTTTGGGATGGGAAAGTTTCTCATTCCTGCCCCAATCAGAGTTAAAAGGTCATTAAAAAAAACAATTGAAGTAGAGATTATTGAACAGCAACCTCAGCCATTGTATATTTTAAATAATCTTCAGTAACAGTCTGGCCTGCAGCAGTTTAAATATTTGCTCAACCTGGTAGGTTTTAAAATATAATTTACTTCACAAGAGGATAGAAGTGGGTGTGAGAAGTGACAGTGTGCTGTGGCTATTAACTATAGCCAGGGGATGTTGGGGAAGGGAGAAGAGAATGGGAATCATTGTCAGAGATCGATTCCGTTCTATATAGTCGGTCAAACATTCATATTATGTCGTGTAGACTGGTAAGTCATTTTGAACACCTTCAACAGGATCATTGATGACAGGCGTTAAATTCCTCAGACTTCCCTTTTCTGCTGCTCAGATTTTGTAGCCGTAAATTTCTTAGGGTTGTGCAAGTAATTTCCTGTCAAGCCTGATGTCTACTGTTGAATGAAATGCTTTGGTGCGCTTCAATAATTGTTGCTGTTCCCAGCACATTGCTTTCCAACAGTTCTTCCGGAGCAATTAAAGAATGTAGGTGATAGGCCTGATGTTAACTTAAAATGTGTCTGAACGTGTGTGTTGCATGTGATTGTGAGTGTGTGTTAATATCTGCTTGTGTGTGTGTATTATTATCTGCTTGTGTGTGTATGTGTTTGTGAGTGTGTGTTTGTGAATGTGTGTGTGCTTGTGAGTGTGTGTGTGTGTTAATATCTGCTTGTGTGTGTGTTTGTGAATTTGTGTGTGCTTGTGCGTGTTTGTGAGTGTGTATTAATATCTGCTTGTATGTGTGTGTTTGTGTGTGTGTTAATATCTGCTTGTGTGTGTGTTTGTGAATGTGTGTGTGCTTGTGTGTGTTTGTGAGTATGTATTAATGTCTGCTTGTGTGTGTGTGTTTGTGTGTGTTAATATCTGCTTGTGCATGTGTGTGTGTTTTTCTGTGAGTGTGTGTTAATATCTGCTTGTGTGTGTGTGTTTGTGTGTTAATATCTGCTTCTGTATGTGTGTTTGTGTGTGTGTTTATGAGGGGGGTGGGGGAGAAGTTTTGTGCTTGAGTGTGTTTATACCCACAGTTGTGGTACTGTGGTTTCAGTTCTCACTCTGAAGATTCAGACACACTGGCATCTTCTGCATCTCTGGTTATGACTGGCTGCACTGACTTTAATTAACATATGAATGCTCTGTTTGACTTTTTTCAACAACCACATGATTTACAACATGAAGTCATTACCCTTGGTGGTTAATCAGCTCACCCAGCAGGCCGTCCATACTGCCTAGCTCCAGCGCGCCGACATTGGTTTAATTAGTGTGAATAAATCAGAGTGCTCTGCGAGATTAAATTCTTGCGTTGTGGGAGCAGACACAGCCTCTTTAGTTGCTGCATTTAATTTGAGGTAAAGAAAATGAAATGGCTCTATTCAAAAGATTATTTATTGTTTCCTCTGCTCCCCACTCTGATCTCTGTCTACCAAGCACCAACTGAAGCCAAGATCTGTTCCTGAGGCACAGGTAGTGTTGCTCTCCAACAGGTCCGCCGCAGGGCTGCCAATGCTGGTTCAACGTATTCCCGGAGGCTTAGTCACTTGGTCTCTGACATCCACTCACCCTGCCCCACTGTGTCATGTTTAGCTGTCCCACAAACCCACCATTGGGGCAAATGGGTCTAGCTCAGGTCGGCAACTCGGCTGGCATGGACGACAGGGGCCGAAGGCCTGTTTCCATGCTGTATGACTCTATGGCTCTCTCTGAGTGTTATTTCCCACCAAGTGAGCAGCAGAAACCTTAGGGGTAATTCTAACTCCAGGATGCCAGTGGGATGTAGATGGATGAGATGATAACATTTAAAGATCTCAAACCTACCTCTGGTTTCAATGGAGGGAAGATGTGGGGGTTGGGGAACCAATCTGTAGGCAAGAGGTGAGGCGGCTGTTCAATACTATAACAAGGCTACATGCCTCACATTTAAACTCTCAACTGGATCTAATAGAACATAGAACAGCACAGCACAGGAACAGGCCCTTTGGCCCATGAAGTTGTGCTGAACTAACTAAAGTAGTAATTAAACATCTACTTAAACAAGCCCCTTGTGCCTACACCATGTCCATACCCTCCCCCCATTCCCTGCACATTCATGTCCCTATCCAAGAGCCTCTTAAATGCCTCTGTCATATTATTTTGAGGTAAAGAAAATGAAATGGCTCTCTTCAAAAGATTATTCATTGTTTCCTCTGCTCCCCTACTCTGATCTCTGTCTACCAAACACCAACTGGGGTTTGGCAGCACATTTCAGCCCTCTCTGTGTAAAAGACTTGCCCTGCACATCTCCTTTAAGCTTACCCCCCCCCCCCACCTTAAATGCATGCCCTCTAGTATGAGACATACCGACCCTGGGGAAAAGATTCCGGCTGTCTATCTCTGCCTCTCATAATTTTATAAACTTCTGTCGGGCCACAAGGAAACCCGCCAATTAAAGGAAGGCTAAAGCTGTTTGGGCGCAAAGATAATTGTCTTTTCCTGTGTCGTGGAATCACAGAGTCATACAACAGAGAAACAGGCCCTTCAGCCCATCGAGTCCACCCCGACTACCAACCACCCATTTACATTGATCCGACATTAATCGCATTTTTTATTTTCACCACATTCTCATCAACTCCGCCCAGATTCAACCACTCACCGAGGAGCAATTATACCAGGGAATAAGGAAATGGCAGCGAAATTAAACAAATGTTTGTCTTCATTTTGCAGCTATATAAAACTTTGGTTTGGCTGCACTTGGAATATTGGGTGCAGTTCTGGGCACCCCATTACAGGAAGGATGTGGAGGCTTTGGAAAGGGTGCAGAAGAGGTTCACCAGGGTATGAATTATAAGGAGAAGTTGGACAAACTTGGGTTGCTTACACTGGAGCATCGGAGGCTGAGGGGAGATCTGACAGTCGTTTATAAAATTATGAGAGGCATAGATAAGGTCGACAGTCAGAATCTTTCTCCCAGGGTAGAAATGTCAAATACTAGAAGACATACATTTAAGGTGAGAGGGGGAATGTTTAAAGGAGATGTAGGAGATGTGCGGGGCAAGTATTTTACACAGAGAGTGGTGGGTAACTGGAATGGGCTGCTGGGGGAGGTGGAGGAAGCAAGTATGATCCAAGAGGCTTTTAGATAGACACGTGAATATGCAGGGTATGGATCATGTGCAGGCAGAAGAGATTTAGTTTAATTCGGCATCATGTTCAGCACAGACATTGTGGGCCGAAGAGCCTCTTCCTGTGCTGTACTGTTCTATGTTCTAAGATATACAAAACCTCCCAGAAATAGTGAGGGACTACAGGCGTAGAGTGAATGAGAAGTTGAAAGAAAGTAGAAGTCGTTAAAACAAGAGTATTGGCGAAATTAATGGGAATGGGAGGTGATAAATCTTCTCGACCCTTGACTTGCAACCCTAAATTTTGGAAGAAGTAACTCTGGAGATGGTGGGTGCACTGGTTGTCAGCTTCCAGAATTCCATAGATTCTAGAACAGTTCCCACAGATTGGAGGGACATAAGAAAATAAGAAACATAGAAACATAGAAAACCTACTGCACAATACAGGCCCTTCGGCCCACAGAGTTGTGCCGAACATGTCCCTACCTTAGAAATTACTAGGCTTACCCATAGCCCTCTATTATTGTTGGAATTTATTGTTAAGGAAGTGGTAACAGGGCACTTAGGAAGGAATAATAGGATCAGGCTGCGTCTACATGGACATATGAAAGGGAAATCATGTTTGACAAATGTGTTCGGTTTTTTTGAAGCTTTAACTAGCCCACTGATAAATGGAACCAGACGATATGTTGTTTTTGGACTTTCAGAAGACCTTTGATATGGTGATGCATAAGTGCTTTTTATACAAAATCATTGGATTTGGGGTAGTATACGGCATGCATTGAGGATCGGTTAAAGGACAGGAATCAGAAAGTGGGAATAAACAGGTCATATTTGGGTTTGGATTGCGACTAGCAGAGTGCGTCAAAGATTGGAAATGGCACAAGCTGTTTATACGCCATGCCAGAATCAGAATCAGGTTTATTATCACTAACTTACATGTTGTGAAATTTGTTGTTTTGCGGCAGCAGTACAGTGCAAAGACATAAAATTACTATAAATTTCCAGAATAAAAAAAAGTGCAAAAAAAGAATAACGAGGTAGTGTTCATGGGTTCATGGACCATTCAGAAATCTGATGGCGAAGGGGAAGAAGCTGTTTCTGAATCATTGAGTGTGGGTCTTCAGGCTCCTGTACCTCCTCCCTGATGGTAGTAATGAGAAGAGGGCATGTCCTGGATGGTGAGGATCCTTAATGATGAATGCTGCCTTCTTGACGGTCTGCCTCTTGAAGATGTCCTCGATGATGGGGAGGGCTGTGCCCGTGATGGAGCTGGCCGAGTCTACAACCCTCTGCAGCCTCTTGTGATCCTGTGCATTGGAGCCTCCATACCAGGCTGTGATGTAACCAGTTAGAATGCTCTCGACTACACATCTATAGACATTTGTAAGAGTCTTTGGTGACAGACCAAACCTCCTCAAACTCCTAAGGAAGTAACAAGGTCAATGGTTACTTCCTTAGGAGTTTGAATGACGGAACAAAGTGTAACGTAGCCTAGTTTTGCTGATGATACGAATTTGGGTGGGTGCAGAGTGTGAGGAAGATGCAGGGAGGTTTCAGGAGGATACTGACAGGCTAAGTGAGTGGACGAGGACATGGCAGATTGAGTAATTATATGGAAGAACCTGCATCAGTAGAGAAGTTAGAAAAGCAGAGTATTTTTAAATGTTAAGAGATTAAGAGGTGATGGTGTTCAGCGGGAACTGGGTGTGCTTGTGCACAAAGCACTGAAAGTTCCCGTGCAGCTACAGCAAGCAATTGAGGAAACAAATGGTACATTGACTTTACTGCAAGACATCTCCTGAAATTTATTATTGGTGAGTCTGCACTGGGAATACCGTGTGCAAGTCTCATTTCCTAACCAACGAAAGGCTTACTTGCAAGAGAAGGACTGCAACGCAGCAAGTCGATCCTTGGGATGGTGGATTTGTCACGTGCAGGAGGATTGAACTAACTGGGCCTATATTCTGTAGAGTTTAGAACAGTGAGAGGTAATCTCATTGAAGTTACAGTCTCATAATAAAGGGTTGTCCATTGAGGACTGGGATGAGAAGAAATTTCTTCAGCCAAAGTGCAGTGTATCTTAGGAATTCTCTATCCCTCAGGGCAATGATGGCTCACTCACTGAGTATGTCAAAACTGAAATTGATAAATATTTAGATGTATGGGAATCAAAGATTATGCGGTTGGTGCAGGAAAGCAGGGCTGAGGTAAAAGATCAGTAATGAACTCGTTGGATGATGGAGGGAGAGAATGTCGACTCCTATTTCTTAGTTAAGTGTACACTGCCTCAAAGGCAATGCAGGATAAATGTTTGAATATTTGCTCTTTTTCCATTAGTAGTAGTTTTGCAACAACTTCTGTGCCCAGTGGTGAGCTGATTCCAATGGGCCATTGGTCTAATTTCAGGAGGTGAGTGACCCTTTGTTCACAAACTGGACTTGCAATAGGGACAACACTTCCATTAAAGACACACCTGGAGCCAAGATTATACCCAGGGAAGCACATTGTGGGCTGAAGGGGTTAACTGGCTCTGGTTTCCTTTGTTTTTTTGCTCATTTCTCAGCTGTGGCACGTTAATGAAAAAAACTGAATACTGCCCCATTTACATGGCCTTTTGTTTCACTGGGGTCTGTTTGCAAAGCAAAAGTTTCTTAGTGGCCACAGCTTAACTTTGCTATTTCACATGAAGCTGGGCTGAGACCCAAGTGATTCTGCGGACTCCCGACAGCTTGGCATTGGGTACCTTGGCAAGCTGAGATGTAGATAATCGAAAGAGCCTTGCTGGGAGGATAAGAACATTGTTTACAACCAAGACTAAAGCAGAATGTTGGACATGTGGAAAGGGGACGAGAGCCAGTAAGAGAGAGAGAAAGAACGTGGCTGTCTTACCCAGTAGAAGCTGTAGTTGGTGCTGTAGACTTAGTAAATCTCAAACACATACCTGGCCATGCAACACTGTGCCACCTTAAAGGAAACCATTGCAATGGTACAGGGCCTCGTGAGAAGAACTGTGCCACAGTGAGTAGAGTACTGCCTCACAGCTCCAGAGACCCAAGTTCAATCCTGACTTCGGGTTCTGTCTGTGAAGAGTTTGCATGTTCTCACTGTAAATGCATGGATTTCATCCGTGTGCTCCCACATCCTAGTGATGTGTAGATTAGTAGTTTAACCGACTGCCGTAAATTGCCTCTGGTGTATAGGTGAATGGTAGGATCTGGGGGAGGGGGGGGGAGATGATGAGAGTATGGGGAGAATAAAATGGGATTAGTGTAAAATGGATGCTCAAAGATTGGCATGGTCTGGGTACACTGAAGGGCCTGTTTCTGTGCTGTATGACTCTGTGAGATGGTAGGTCTCCTTGTTTTTCCATAGAATTGTGGGAAGAGTATTAAAGAGCATGTCTTGCTGATAATAGATAGAGGCAAACAGCTTTTCAAGTGAGACTTCATAAATACACTTTGGAAAAAGAAGAGAAAAACATGATGTGTTAAGATCGAGAAGGGTGGTGGAGGCTCCTGTGGCGTATAAATACATCAATTTCAGGTTAGCTTTGGACCTTGTCCCAAATGAGTGCACTCAGATCATTGAGTTATACAGCACAGTAATCGGCCCTTTGGCCCAACTCGCCCATAGCAACCAAGTAATTACAATCTACGTAAATCCCATTTGCCTGTGTTTGCTTCATATCCCTCTAAACCTTTTCTATCTATGTACCTGTCCAAATGTCTTCTAAACATTGTAATTGTATCTACATCTACCACCTCTTCTGGTAGCTTGTTCTGTATACCTACTGTTCCCTGTGTGAAAAACCTGCCCCTCAGATCTTTAAATCTTTCCATCTCACCTTAAACCTGTGCCCTCTAGCTTTAGTCTCCTGTACCCTGGGAAAATGACTGTGATTATCCACCCTATCTTTGCCCCTCATGATAGTATCAACCACAATAAGGTCACCCCTCAACCTCCTTCGCTCCAGGGAAAACAGTCCTGGCCTAGTCAATCTCTCCTTACAACTCAAGCCCTCCAGTCCAGGCAATGTTCTTGTGAATCTTTTCTGCACCCTCTCCAGCTTAATCACGTTGTTCCTATGGAGTGGCAACCAGAACTGCATACAATACTCCAAGTGTGGCCTAACGAACCATCTGTACAACTGTAACGTGACGTCCCAACTCCTACAGTCAATGCCTCAACAATGCCTTCTTCACCACTCTGTCTACCTCTGTCGCTATCTTCATTAATCTTGTAACAACCAGTCAATAAAAAGCAAAAAACTACCAATGCTAGAAATCTGAAATAAGAACAGAAAATGTTGGAAACACGCAGCGGGCCAGGCAGCATCTGTAGAAGAAGAATAGGTTACAGAGAAAGAAGTGGGGGAATGGGACTAATGGGATTGCTCCAAGAGCCAGCATTGATTTGATGGGCCAAGTGGCCTAAGTTGTATGGAAATATGAGACAGAGTTACCATTTCAGGTTGAAGAACCCTCGTTGGAATCATCAGTCCTATTCAAGGGTCTTTGGTCTGAACGTTAACTCTGTTTCTCTTTCTACAGATGCTGCCTGACCTGCTGAGTTTTTCCAGGGTATATTGTCAAACACTGGAATGTGTTAATTATTTAATTTTAAACCATCTCCTCTGGACTTCTGTATCTTTGGAGGTAATTATACAAAAGAAATCATTCCTTCATTTTCAATGGTTGACCCAGCAAGCTGTCCTTCAAACTCATTGAATGACTGCCTCAAATCAAGTACTGTAGGCTCCTACACGTTGACTATTTTGCTGTATGTCTGTGGTTAACCCAAGAGGCAGAGGATTGGCGGGGTGACGGTGAGTTGGCTTCACCTTTGTTGTTGCCCTCTGTGATGCTTGGACCCAGTGGTGTGGTCATGCACTCACTTGAAGAACATTCCTCATTAAAAAGATCTTGAAGTTCCACAGCAGATATTCCAACACCCTGGTGTAATATTCCTGAAGTGTCTTGACTGTTATAATGAAGGGGAGTGGGTGAGCCAAACTGAGCACAGCAAGATCCCACAGCCAGCAGTTAAATAACAAGTTGGTCTGGAGATCCAGGCCAAGGTTGGTACTATCCCTACAGAGAGCCACAGGAGAGTCCAGGTTGAGTCAGGATATTGTGGGGGTTCCAATTCCCATTGATCGAGTGTGCCCATGGCCGTTCGGAGAAGGATTGTTGCTGGGGCATCGGGGTCTTCTGCTGTGTCACCAAGCACTGACTGACTCAGTCACGTCTTCTTTAACTTCCCTTTAAAGAAGGGAAGCAGCTGCAGTGGTACCTCAGACAATGACTGGCATAATCTGTTCTCTGTTTGACCTTCCTCCAATTGCCTTAAAATTATGCCCCCTCCTGTGAGCCATTTTCGCCCTGGGAAAAAGTCTCTGACTGTCCATTCGATCTATGCCTCTTATCATGTTGTACACCTCTATCAAGTCACCTCTCATCCTTCTTGTCTCCAAAGAGAAAAGCCCGAGCTCACTCAACCTATCTTCATAAGACATGCTCTCCAATGCAGGCAGCATCCTGGTAAATCTCCTCTGCACCCTTTCTAAAGCTTCCACATCCTTCCAATAATGAGACGACCAGAACTGGGCACAATACTCCAAGTGTGGTCTAACCAGAGATTTATAGAGCTGCAACATTACCTCGTGGCTCTTGAACTCAATACCCCAACTAATGAAGGCCAACACACCATACGCCTTCTCAACAACCCTATCAACCTGCATGGCAACCTTGAGGGATCTATGGATGTGGACCCCAAGATCCCTCTGTTCCTCCACACTGCTAAGAGTCCTGTATTCTGCCTTGCTGCCTGACCCACTGAGTTCCTCCAGTGGCTCATTTTTCACTAAGGAACCTCATTGCCATCTCTCAGAACTCAACATGGTCAAAACCATGGGCCTGCCTTAGTCCATTAGACCTCTGGATTCTTTGTAGTTTGCACGGTGTCCACAGAAAGGCTTGTTAATTTGCAGTGAAGAAATAGGTATCTAGCGATAGATTTGGAGGTAGGAAGTAACTGCTGAACGTTGCTTCCACAGACTGTTGGTGAGGGTAGGATTGAAACGTGTGCAGTACTAGAGGACATGCATTTAAGGTGAGAGGGGAAAGTTTAAAGGAGATGTGCGGGGCAAGTTTTTTTACACAGAGTGTGGTAGGTGCCTGGAATGGGCTGCTGGGGGGAGAGGAAGCAGGCAAAATAATGTCATTTAAGAGGCTGTCAGATAGACACATGAATTTGCAGGCAGAAGAGACTTAGTTTAATTCAGCATTGTGTTCAGGGCACACATTGGGCCTGTTCCTGTGCTGTACTGTCCTATGTCCTATGTTCTTTGAATGGATTAAAGCAGTAGAAATGAACAGTTTATGCTCCATGTCCACAGGGAATTCTCAGTTGCTAAGAGTGGTTATATAACATTGTTAAGAAATATATTGCAAAAATTGTTGTTTCTACATTAATAAATCATAGAAAATGAACAAATCACCAGATTTTCACTTCTCATTAGAGCTCCTCGCTTCTTCTAGTATTACTGTGACATTTGTTTAAACCAAGCTGCCCTTTGCACTGACTTGTTGAATGCCAGTGGCTGTGTGTCAGCTGCCTGAGTTAATTCACAGTTTGCTGATTGCCCTTCGCAAACAATCCGCCCCCTTTGTCTTGGCGCTCTGAAGCACGTGGCATTCCTCCCTTTCAACAGCCTTCTCGCCCTTCTCCCTTTTCACCAGGACTGCTTGCTGCCATGGCACTGCATGTCAAGTCATGCCAGCAGCAATTTATTTTACAGGCATGAAGAAGGGAGATCGTAAATGTTCGTTGGTGTATACAGCATCTGCCCACTGGGTATGCATGTGGGAGTGCATGTATGTGTTAAAGAGCTTGCGGATAAGCATACGTGGTCCATCAGTCTTGATTTGTCTCTGAGTCCTTGACATTTACCATTCCAATTGCTCCGATTTCACCCTGATATATATAAACAGCCCCAGCACAGTCGGTAGATCAAAAAGCAAAGAAATAAAACCTTGCAGATGCTGGAAATCTGAAACAAAAACAGAAATTGCTGGAAATACTCAGCAGGTCAGGTAGCATCTGTGGAGGGAGGAACAAGAGGTAATCTTTCATCCTGCCATTGGAGCTGGGGATGTTTTGACTCAGGCTGTGAAGAACTGTGGAGTCAAGTGGTCCTGGTGACATCCAAACTGTGCATTATGGGAACTTATTGAGGGAGGTTGAGATGGAGGAGGAGTGGCAACCTTTGGTGAGCAGGTTATTGGTGAGTAAGTTCCACTCAAGAACACTTTCTGTCACTTTGCTGATGGTCGTCGATAGAGTGTGTGACACTTAGCTGAATTGGGTTTGTCCTGCTTTGTGAGGACAGGACAACCCTTGGCAGTCTTGTAGAATAGACTTGAGTGTTGTAGATTGCACTGGAACAGCTTGGCTGGAGGAGTATTCGGGATGGCATTGAGAGCCTCAAGGCCATGCATCAGGACCACACAGAAGCCCCGCATGCACAGCAGAAGATGCGCAATATCTTATCATTTACCCACCCGCCTGTCCCATATCCTGTCTGTCTGTGGTTCCCACATTGTCCTGATTAATCTCCTCAGAACCCACAAAACTGGAATGGGAGCAAGTCATCCTCGATCCCGAGGGATTTCCTGAGAAAAAGAATGTCACTGTAATGTAAGAGACTGCTTTGAAAAAAAAATGAAAGTACTTTGAGACATTTCAATATTGTAACAACATACTACATAAATGTAAACACTGATTGTGCTGTAAATGGACAACTTTGCAACAAAAATAGCATTTTGTATATTTGGAAGGTACCTGGTAAGATTAATGTTCCACATAAAAGGAACATATAATCTATTCTTAATCCTTATGCAAGATGTGATTGAGAAGGCAACAAAAGTTCAGCTCTACCCTTTCTCACTTTCACACACCATTGCCTCCATATTTCCATTGGTAAGCCTGGGACTGCTCTTCCTCACCAAGGCATGAACTAAGGGAAGAGTGAAGTTGGTTGGCATGTGGTATGTGGCTCAGACAGCCTCTTGGTTCCTGACAGGCAGATCAACTATTCCAGCAGTTGCATCTTTTTATAAATGTATCTCTCCCCCAATAAGTTGTAAAAGGGGCCTCCATTATGAAAAGTCCAGTGATTAAAAGCTGTTGAGAGTTACGTGGGTATTAAGAACATGGAAAGAATCTTTTGTTGCTTAATATGATGCAATGACAGGTGGTGTGGGAGAGATTTCCATATCGAACACTTGAGGGAACCAAAGGTTAAAGTCCAGGCAGCAGAGTGGAGTTAAGGCCAACAATCGGATCAGCCGTGTCCTCACTGAGTGGTGGAGGAGGTTTGAGGGGGCGAGTGGCTTACCCCTTCTCCTGTTCGTTGTGACCCTTCAGTCTTATCAGGCTCAGTTGGTCAAAGGGCATCTTCTCTGTCCGGACTTTGCAAAAATATGCCTGGCAAAATACTTTTGCAAGCACACAACACGTCTGTACTTGGTCAATAATGTCTATAGTTGGGAAAATACTTGAAGCTATCATTAAGGAAGAAATAGTGAGACATCTGGATAGAAGTGGTTCCATCAGGCAGACACAACATGGATTCAGGAAGGGCAGATCCTGTTTGACAAACTTACTGGAGTTCTTTGAGGATATAATGAGCGCAGTGGATAGAGGGGAACAGGTGGATGTTGTATACTTGGATTTCCAGAAGGCGTTCGATAAGGTGCCACATAAAAGACTTATCCATAAGATAAGGATGCATGGAGTTAGGGGTAATGTATTAGCATGGATAGAGGATTGGTTAACCAATAGAAGACAGAGAGTTGGGATAAATGGGTGTTTCTCTGGTTGGCATTCAGTGGTGAGCGGGGTGCCACAGGGGTCAGTGCTGGGCCTGCAACTGCTCACGATATACATTAACGATGTGGAAGAGGGGACCGAGTGTAGCATTTCTAAGTTTGCTGATGACACTAAATTGAGTGGAAAAGCAAATTGTGCAGAGGATGCGGAGAGTCTGCAGAGACATATAGATAGGTTAAATGAGTGGGCAAGGGTCTGGCAGATGGAGTAAAACATTGGTAAATGTGAGGTCATCCACTTTGGAAGAAAAAATGGGAGATCGGGTTATTATTTAAATGGTGAAAGATTGCAGCATGCTGTTGTGCAGTGGGACTTAGGAGTGCTTGTGCATGAATCGCAAAATGTTGGTTTGCAGGTGCAACAGGTTATCAAGAAGGCAAATAGAATGTTGGTCTTCATTGCTGGAGGGATTGAATTTAAGAGCAGGGAGGTTATGTTGCAGCTGTACAGGGTACTGGTGAGGCTGCACCTGGAGTACTGCGTGCAGTTCTGATCTCCTTACTTGAGGAAAGATATACTGGCTTTGGAGGTGGTGCAGAGGAGGTTCACCAGGTTGATTCCAGAGATGAGGGGGTTAGCCTATGAGGAGAGCTTGAGTCGCCAGGGACTATACTCGCTGGAATTAAGAAGAATGAGAGAGGATCTTATGGAAACATATAAAATTATGAAAGGCAGGAAGGTTGCTTCCACTGGTAGGCGAGACCAGAGCTAGGAGACATAACCTCAAGATTCAGGGGAGTAGATTTAGGACAGAGAAGAGGAAAAACTGCTTTTCCCAGAGAATAGTGAATCTGTGGAATTCTCTGCCCAGGGAAGCATTAGAGCCTATCTCATTAAATATATTTAAGACAGAGTTAGACAGATTTTTGCATAGTAGGAGAATTAAGGGTTACGGAGAAAAGGCAGGTAAGTGGAGCTGAGTCCACGGCCAGATCAGCCATGATCTTATTGAATGGCTCGATGGGTCAGATGGCCTACTCCTGCTCCTATTTCTTATGTTCTTACAACATGATATACCTGCCACCTAGCCCTTCTCCTTTTGCTCTTCCCGTCCCCGAAGTAAAAGCTTTGCCAAATATTTTTGTGATGATGGTGATTTCAAAAATATTGAAAATTTATGATCACTTAAGTGTTGTTTATGTTGTTGTGTTAACAATCCTGAAATACACAAATACTTTGGAGTCAACTGGTCACCATAAAAATTAAACTATTTAGTTATTCTTTGAGTGTAAAGAACTTTTCCATTATCTGCTTCCAGCTTCTTACCCTAACTCGAGCTTAGAATTGGATAAATATCTTTGATATTTGTAAAGCTGTCCAAATCAGCCAGTAGTTCATCTGTTAGTTTCCCAATATTCACACAGGAGAAATTAGTTTGCAGAAATCATTCCTTGTTCACCCAGGTACTTGAAATCCATTGGAGAGTTGATTCAATGTTTCACCAACTTTGGTTCTGTTCTACAATGCATTGGCTCCTGCAGTTGATGCACATAACAACTGGAGCCGGGATTGACTCAGTTGTCTAATCATTTTGGTAAGCAACCATGATATTCAAAGTTGCTAGTGACTGTGAATATAGTCTGGTGGTTACTTTGTTAAGATAACGTTCATACCTCTTGAGCAAATTTATAACTGAGCATAGTTTAATCTTGAACTATCTTAGAACTTTAGCAAAGTCCAACCTCTGAATAAAACAGGTGGGGGTCTTATTCAGAGAGGAGACACAAGAGACTGCTGATGCTGGAATCTGGAGCAAAAAGCAAACTGCTGGAGGAACTCAGTGGGTCAGGCAGCATCTGTGGAGGGAAATGGACAGTCAACGTTTCGGGTCAAGAAACTTCATCTGGACTAGAAAGACTTCTGTTTCGATATGGCTCTCAGGATATCCCAAAGTGCTTTCTGATCAATGAAGAGTAGTCAGTATTGTAATGTAGGAAACAGAGCAGGAAAATTGTACACAGCAAGATCCCAAAAAACAGCAATGATATTATGGCCAGAAAATCTGTTTTAATGCCATTGAGATGGAGATAAATATTGAAGATACAAGAGATTGCACATGCTAGAATCTGGAGCAACACTCAAAGGTGCTGGAGGAACTCAGCGGGTCAGGCAGCATCTGTGGAGGGAAATGGGCAGTCGACGTTTCGGGTCAAGAACCTTCATCTGGACTGGAAAGAAAGAGGGGAGGTAGCTAGTATAAAAAGGTGGAGGGGAGGGGTGGAGCAAGAGCTGGCGGGTAATAGGTGGATCCAGGTGGGGAGGGGGTTGGTAGGCAGGTGGGGGAGGGAGAAGAGTGGGAATCATGTCAGAAGCTGGGAGGTGATAGGTGGAAGTGACAAAGGGCTGAAGGTAATGGAATCTGATAGGTAAATATTGACCAGGACACCAGGGATAATGCCCTTGCTTTCCTTTGTATTCCTTGGGTCATTTACATCAACCTGAGGGACCAGATGCAATGAGGATGCAAATGTAATCCTGTACTCCTGTTTACAAATTATGTAAAATAATTCAGATATTTAGCTATTTATTTATTAGTCACATGTACATTGAAACACACAGTGAAATACATCTTTTTGTGTTACTCAGAATGTGCTGGGGGCAGCCCGCAAATGTCGCCACGCTTCCGGCGCCAACATAGCGTGCCCACAACTTCCTAACGTGTACATTTTTGGAATGTGGGAGGAAACCGGAGCACCCAGAGGAAACCCACCCAGACACGGGGAGAACGTACAAACTCCTTGTAGACAGCGGCCAGAATTGAACCCAGGTTGCTGATATGACAGAAAGACTATGTGTTGATGTCTATTGTACCAAGCTTGTTATCATGGCACATTGAAGTTCAGAGGTCCTCTCGTCCATTTCTATAGATTGCTAAGTTTAGTGTGGAGCCATCTACTCTCATGCTTTCTCTTGAACTTTTCTAGTGTTATTTAATAATTTTTCATTGAAAGCATTATCCATTTGAGAACTTGTGCTCGATGTTCAATTTCTTCTCTTCCTGCTTCGGGAACTGTTCCTACATTCCTCACTCCTGGGTCCTCAGCTAACACTCCAGGTTCTTCAACAATACGTGTTGTCATCCATTGCTATTGAGCTGGAAACTGTGCAGAGGAGGTTTATGAGGATGTTGACGGGACTCGAGGGACTGAGTTATGGAGGGAGGTTGAACAGGCTGGGACTTTATTCACTGGAGCATAGGAGGTGATCTTACAGAGGTGTATAAAATCATGAGGGGCCTAGATATGGTGAATGCACACATGGTTGGGAAATCAAGAACTAAAGGGCATAGATTTAAGGTGAGAGGGGAGAGATCTAATAGGAACCTGAGGGGCAACTATTTCACCCAGAGGGTGGTCCTTACATGGAATGAGCTGCCAGAGGAAGTGGTTGAGGCAGGTACATTAACAACAGTTAAAAGACACTTGGACAGGTACGTAGATAGGAAAGGTTCAGCGGGATGTGGGCCAAACCCGGGCAAATGGGACTAGCTTAGATGGGAAGCTTGGTTGGCACGGACCAGTTGGGCTGAAGGGTGTGTTTCCATGCTGTATGACTCTGTGACTCTATAACTCATCCTTCAACCGATATTGTGAATCTAAGTGTCTGGCATTAACGCATTACTGCTTCTGGAATCTTGCTGTGCGTGTTGTTCACCTGCTGTGTTTCCAACAGTGACCACAATTCAAAATGTACTCCACTGACTGTAAGGCAGATGGTGGTAACTTGTGGCTGTGGATAGTGGTTAATAAGTAAAGTCTGTTGTTTTGTTAATTACATTGATCTTTCCATTTTATTTCACATGCACATCGAAACACACAGTGAAATGCATCTTTTTGTGTAGCGTTCTGGGGGCAGCCCACAAGTGTCGCCACGCTTCCAGCACCAACATGGCATGCCCACAACTTCCTAACCCGTACGTCTTTGAAATATGGGAGGAAACTGGAGCACCTGGAGGAAATCCATGCAGACAGGGGAGAACGTACAAACTCCTTACAGACAGTGGCGGGAAATGAACCCGGGTCGCTGGCGCTGTAAAGCGTTACACTAACCACTACATGACCTCTGTATTTCTGATTACTTATGATAAATCTGCCCTTCCTCTTCTCTGCCCTCCTCCACCAGCCCACTGTCTAGGAAGCATGTGCAATGAAGTGTCTTCAGTTCTTGGATGGTGCATGATGAATTTCAGTGGTATGGTTCTTCTAGCCCATCCAGTATTGTCCATGGTGACTCTGCTGTCGCAATTATTGATCTTTCAAGACAGGTCTATGTTGTATAGTCAGTACAGTATACAGTTCAGGTCACCACATTGCAGGAAGCGTGAGATAGCATTCTAGAGTGAGTGCAGAGGGATTCACAAGGGGCTCTTGCCAAGGCTGGAAGCTACAGCTATGCAGAGAGAACTTCTAGGCTGTGCTTTCTTTAGAATGGAGACTGGGGGTTGGGGAGGGTGGGGGTGATTTAATTAAAGTGTACAAAATTAAGAGAGGGACAAGTGGAAAAAACAGTAAGGACCCACTTGCCTAAGAGAGAAGACAGTAACAAAGCAGCCTAGAATTAAGTTAATTGGCTGAAGGATTAGACAAGAAATGAGAAAAAATAATTTCACTCACAAAGCAGAAGAGGCCTGGAGCTCACTGTCTGAAAGGCTGGTGGAGGCAGAAACCCTCACATTTACCTGGATGAGCACTTGAAGTGTTGTAGACTACGGGGCCAAGGACCCGGGGCTGGGAAATGGAGCTAATCTGTGCCCATTTTTGGCTGGCATGGTCATCATTCTGAGCTGTAAGCTATCATTCTACAATTCATCTTTTCCATTTTTTTCCACGGTTGCTCTTTCTAAATTATTTTTAAGAAGTAATATTTTTCCAGATTTTTATGTAGAAAATCCACTGCAGTGATTACACCCAGCAGTCTCTCAAATTCATTCTTGCATTCTGAATTTGTGAAGCATGCAGTTGCTGAGACTTCCATATCAATGAGCTCAATGCCTTCGTCAGTAATAATGCCTGCAACAGCTGCCCACTCAGTAACTCCAGATATACATTCTTTCTCTCAGTCTCAGCTTGATTCTTCCAGTAATATCCAAGGACTTTCTAGGGTCTGACGTTATGTTCATCTTTGGATGAACCCCATGTGGTTGTGTCATTCATTGATGTTGACTCTGAAATTGCTCATATTTCATGTGGATTGTTACAGTCTTCTAGATTGGGCATATTACCAAATGGATACTGAAGAATATGTATCTCCCAGAAGGAGCATTCAGCATGCGTTACTTGGAATTGGCTTTGTTCAGATTGAGTTACCAGAAATCTGAGACCACATCTAAGTCGCTAGAATATGTAGTGCTGGCATATGGTGCTATGATTTTCAGAAGCTTGAGTTGCTCCATTTGAATTGCCCTGTTTGGTTTCTAGAGTCAGAGCTAATTTGTGTTGTGCTGTTTGTCCTTAATTACAGCCCTGTGCCTTTCACCTCAAATGGCTCTGTACTACTTAAGTTTATTTTCATAGATAGTCACAGTCATTTTTTCCCATGACAGGGGAGCCTAAAACTAGAGGGCATAGGTTGAAGGTGAGACGGAATGATTTAAAGAGGAGCTGAGGGGCAGGTTTTCCACACAGAAGGTGGTGAGTATTTGGAATGAGCTGCCAGAGGAGGTGGTAGAGGTAGGTACAATTACGACGTTTAAAAGACATTTTGACAGGTAGGAAAGGTTTCGAGGGATATCGATCAAGCATAGGCAAATAGACATCTGGATTGGCATGGAAGAGTTGGGCCAAAGGGCCTGCTTCCATACTGTATAATTTGATGAATATATTGCCTGGACGAGCAGCAGGGTAGTTGTTTATCATTGCTAGCCTAGTGTTTCCAGTGGCAGGGAACACAAGTTTTTATTATTACTTCCACACTTGAGACAAGAACCTGTGTCACTCTGAGACTGAGGGTTTATCATTTCATTGAACTCAGTGTTTTGCTAGAATTCAGCTTGAGTTTATTGTCATATGAACAAGTACAGTGAGGTACAGGTAGAATGAAAAACTTGCTTGCAGCAGCATCACCGGCACATAGATTCAGAAAACACACAGAATTTAACGGCGCACTAGTCACCCCATTATAGGAAGTATACGGAGGCTATGGGGAGGGTTCAGAGGAGGTTTACCAGGATGCTGCCTGGATTAGAGAGCATGTGCTATCAGGAGAGATTAAACAAACTAGGGTTATTTTCTCTAGAGCGGCAGAGACTGACAGGAGACCTGACAGAAGATTATAAAATTATGAGAGACATAGACAGAGTCGGCAGCCGGTATCTTTTTCCCAGGGTCAAAATGTTTAATACTAGAGGCCATGCATTTATGGTGAGAGGGGGATAGTTCAAAGGAGATTGCAGGGTAAGTTTTATATACAGAGAGTGGTAGGTGCCTGGAATTCGCTGTCAGGGGTGGTGATGGAGGCAGACACAATAGAGGCATTTAAGAGGCTCTTAGATAAACACATGCACATGAATATGCAGAGATTGGAGGGATATGGACCATGTGCAGGCAGAAGGGATTCGGTGTCATTAGCTTAATTAGTTTGACACAACATCATGGGCCAAAGAGCCTGTTCCTGTGCTGTACCATTCTACCTATGTTCTATAAATTATACATACATTTTAAAATTGCTTGCATATCTCTCTATTCCATCACATAAGGTAGCTGCTCTAATCCTGGCAGAAGACTATAGTGTAAAGCTTTACAGTGCCAGCGACCCGGGTTCAAATCCGGCCGCTGTCTGTAAGGAGTTTGTATGTTCTCCCTGTATCTGCGTGGGTTTCCTCCGGGTGCTCCGGTTTCCTCCCACATTCCAAAGGCGTACGGGTTAGGAAGCTGTGGGCGTGCTATGTTGGCGACGGAAGCGTGGCGACACTTGCGGGCTGCCCCCAGAATGTGACACAAAAAGATGTATTTCACTATGTGTTTCGATGTACATGTGACTAATAAAAGATATCTTACTGGAATAACAGCTTTCCATCACTGTTAGTCTAACTTGCTTCAACTTTCTTGTGATACCTTCTTTGATGTACATTGGACAAATGATGAGGTACATTGGTCAAATTCAAGAGATTACTAGATAAGCATATGGAGGAATTTAAAATAGAGGGATATGTGGGATGAAGGGGTTAGATAGTCTTAGGCGAGGTTTAAAGGTCAGCACAACATTGTGGGCCGAAGGCCCTGTATTGTGCTGTACTGTTCTATGTTCTATGTTCTATGATGTGGTCACTTTTTGTCTGATCACTGTTAGCTTCATCAAACGTGCCGTATAAATGCTCCTCAATCTCGCTAATCACTTTTTATTCATTTGATCACAGGATGTGAGGGCACAGTGTTGCTGCAGAGAGAGCTGCTGCCTCAGCTCCAGCTGGCAGTCCATTAAGCTAATCAAAATATCAATGGAATGGAGAGGGTCAAGCTAGAATATGACTCCAAGCTAAACCAGAAGCAGGAAGTGTGAACTCAAATTAATGAAAAGTGCATTTGAAACAGTTATAGGGAAGCAATTTTAGTTCAAATAGCAATAAAATAAATTCAAAATAGTGCAAGTGACAGGATTTCGAAGTAAAAATGTTAGGCTTATGCAAATACAGTGGATAGAACACAACGGCGCAGCTCATGAACCAGGTTTGATTCTGACCTCTGATGCTGTCTGTGCAGAGTTTGCATGTTCTTCCTGTGACCCTGCAGGTTTCCTCAGGGTGATCTGGTTTCCTTCCTCATCACAAAGGCATACTGGTTGGGAGATTAGTGTAAGTGGATGGGAGGAGAGTCAGGGTGATGGTAATGGGCATGTATGAGAGAATGGGTCGTAGGGAGACAAGTGGGCAAATGGAATTGCTCTGAGAGCTGGCAGAGACTCAATGGGCCGAATGACCTCCGTCTATGTTGCTACGAAATGTGGAACATGGATATCACTGGTAAGGCCAGACTAATACCTTAGATATCACTGGTAAGGCCACTGGTTATCCATTCCTCATTGCCCCATATAATATCTTCTGTATGTGGTGCCAACATCTACAAGTAGACACATTGGATTACAATCATAATAATTTATTAGTATTGCTTTATTATTGTCAGAGATACAGTGAAAAGCTTTTGTTTTGTGTGCCATCCATACCGATCATGCCTTACATAAGTACATTGAGGTAGTTAAAAGAAAACAGAATGCAGAATATAGTGTTACAGTTACAGAGAAAGTGCAGTGCAGGTAGACAAATAAAGTGCAAGGGCCATGACGAGGTCGATTGACAGATCAGGAGTCCGAGTTCATATTTTAGCTTATGAAAGGTCAGTTCAAGAGTCTAATAACAGTGGGATAGAAGCTGTCCTTGAGTCTGGTGGTATGTGCTGTCAGGTTTGTGTATATTAACAGGACTGAGAACATAACACTGAATCTTTATACATGCTGACTCCAGCTACTATGGGCAGGCACGGTAGTGTAGCAGTTAGCGTAACGCTATTACAGCGCCAGCGACCGGGGTTCAATTCTAGCCACTGTCTGTAAGGAGTTTGTATGTTCTCCCCATGTGTCTGCGTGGGTTTCCTCCGGGTGCTCCGGTTTCCTCCCACATTCCAAAGACGTACGGGTTAGGAAGTTGTAGGCATGCTATGTTGGCGCCGGAAGCGTGGCGACACTTGTGGCCTGCCCCCAGAACACTCTGCGCAAAAGATGCATTTCACTGTGTGTTTTGATGTACGTGTGACTAATAAAGAAATCTTATCTTATATCTTATACTATCCCTAACTGGGATATCACCTTGATTCCCTCATCCCATATGCCTACAGATGGAATTACACTGGTCCCCAGAACAGAGGGAGTTTAAGCATTAACTACATTGCAGATCAGGAGTCACATACAGGCCAAACAGGGCAGAATTCCTTCCCTGAAGGTATTAGTGAACCAGATGGATTCTTAAATGACAAATCAGTAATTTCATGTCATCCTTGTTGATTAACCTCTCAATTCCAGAATTATTTAATTAGTTGAATTTAAGTTCCTCAGCTGCCATAGAGGGATTTGAGCTTGTGTCCCCAGATCACCTTCCAGTAACTTAGCCACTGTAGCACAGAAACCACATTCCTGACATACTATAGTCCTTCACTCACAATGACAGTGTCTGATTTCTCCCATTAGCTCACTGTATAGCTAATGCATTCCATGCCCCAGTCATGCTTCAGTGAGTTATACTTTTGCCCCTTAGTCAGCACTTGTGGGCTGATTTGTACTCCCGAGACCTGAGTGCCACATTGATGGTGCCTGCCGAGGGAATGCTGCACAATTGGAGGCACAGTCTTTTGGAATTCATGTTAAACCATTGGCATTATTGTGTGGATATAAAAGATCCCATGGCACCATTTTGAGAACAAACAGGGGAGTTCTTTCTGGTGTCCTCACCAATATGAACCCCTCAATTGACAAAACAGGGTATCCGGTCATAATAACATTGCTGCTTATGTGACTTTGCTGCTTCAACTTGTCTGTCAGCGACCACACTCTAAGCAATAAGGTCATTAATCACGCTCTAAAAATGCAAGTAAAAACAGAAAATGCTGGAAACACTCTGCGGGTCAGGCAGCATCTGTACAAAGAGAAACTGTCAACATTTCAGGTTAAGGTTTTCAATTCTTCTTTCTATTGTGTGATCATTTTACCTGGGCCATGATATTCAACATTTTGTGTAGTCTCTGTTTTCCAACATTCACATCATGTTTTATCAAAATCTGGGCCCCCCCCCCCCCCCGCCGGATCAGAACTGAGTCCCACACTGTGCACACTATTTTCCCTTCTCACCTTTGATTTTGATGAATTGCACGTTTGACTTTCTAAAACTTTTCCCCGATTGCTGCCAATTCCTCTGCCAACAGAACAAATGTTAGCCTTCTGTTTTATCACTTCTGCTGCCTTATCAATTTATCTAAATCATTGCCTCCTCAACAATCTTTCAAACCATGAAACATTTGATATTTCATTCCTAGATCTTTCACCTGCTCAAGGATTTTTCAACACAAAGTGAACGGAAGGATACGGGGACTGAATGGGTCAGTGGACTTGAGGCAGAGTGTCAGTCATGATCTTAATGAACGGCAGAACCTAGTAGTAGGGCTGAATGGCCTAATCCTGCTCCTGTTTCTTAAGTTCACAAATTACTCTGTTCTGGACTGTGTCCATTCACCAAGTTCACAATATTTGACTTAAGTGTGCTATGTAGCTAAACACAAATAATTTAGTTTCTATTAAATTCTACTAAGTTTAGGAATGTGCACATGCACAAAAACAGTCCTACCCGAACAAACGAAAGCACAAACGTTCTTATAATTAAAACAAACCCTGCTGAGAACACTCAGCAGGACAGGCAGCAGGTGTGGAGAGAAACAAGAGTTGGTGTTTTGGGTCGATATTTCACTGGAACCTATATTTCTATGGTGCCCTTCACTCCTCAGGATGTCCAAAGTATTTTACAACCAATTACATACTTGATGAAGAGTTGGAACTCTTGTAATATAGGGAGCATCACAAAAGTTGCTTCAAGGAGATGGCCATTCATCATTCTTTTAACATTTTACAACTAACTTTGTGAATTAGATTCGTATATTGTCATTGCACCAGTGTGCAATGAATTTCCTTGTCCTCATGAATTTCACAGAGTAAACAGTATACATGGTAATAAAAAATACAACAATGAATACAACGATGACCGCAAAACAGCAGGACGCTGCGAAGGTTGTAGTGTAATCTGAAGTAGTGCAAAAGGAAATGCTGAAGTGACAATAATGGAATAACCGAGAGAGATTGAGTTAAGAGTCCGAGAACATGGCAGCAACACCAGGAAGGGGGTGTGAAAGAGGTGATTGGTTCAGGAGTCTGACAGCTGTGGGGAAGAAGCTGTTCTTCAGTCTGGATGTCTGGGCTTTCAGGCTCCTGTATCTCCCAGAAGATAAAAGAGACAAGTGAATGAAATGTGCTAACTCTTCTAATATAGGACCATCTCAAATATTGCTTCAAAGACATGTCCATTCATTGCTCTTTTGGCATTTTACAACCAATTATGTACTTGATGAAATGTAGTAACTCTTACAATATAGGGAACATCTCAAATATTGCTTCAAGGAGATGACCATTCATCATTCTATTTCATTTATCATTTTATTTAAATGGGTCACAAAGGCTGTGACTGAGATCAGATACTACTTGTTTTCCCTTTCTGACCCCTTTAAAGAAAATACTTCCAACCAAGTTTGGGCCAAGGTTTGAGCCATGATTCCAATGCTTTTCTAATTTTTGGGGAATAAGATTGGAGCAAAAAGACAACTTTTTATGCTGAATGAATTTCCATGATCACCGTTTTAAAAAAAACTCAGATTCATTTCCCTATGCATTGATGAAACTTGATTGTAACAATCTAACTAAAAATTGTCATATTTTAACCAACGTGCTCCTTTTGTTAAGTGGGCAAAGGCTATTTTTTTTTATATAAACATTTATTCGCTAAAAGCACTACAAAAAGACAACCAGTGTCAATACAATACATCTAATACAGAAAAGAAGAAACTAAG
Source organism: Pristis pectinata (assembly GCF_009764475.1). NCBI lineage: Eukaryota > Metazoa > Chordata > Chondrichthyes > Rhinopristiformes > Pristidae > Pristis > Pristis pectinata. Next base: position 9,423,653 of record NC_067410.1, on the reverse strand, counting down.
CAACGACATACTACAGTAGAGAATGCAAACTAATACTAGCGAAACACACACGCAACGCTACACCCGTTAATGCAACACGCAACACTTCAAATAAGAATCGCGTTTGTACCGTCCACGACACACGCGATCCCCTGAGGGGCCCACCGAGCGCGGAACTCAGCTAGGGTCCCTGCGGAAACCGCGTGCTCCCTCTCTAAACACACCTGCGCGCGCACGTAAGCGCGAAGCAAAGGCTACTCATCCACTGTTGCAGTGTAATGAATGAAATGGCTGCAGATGTGTTGTGCCTCTCCTCACATGTGGTTTGAGTTAATTGGAGGAGAGGAGGGAAGGCGTAGATTTGGCATTGCAAAATGGCAGCTTGACCCCAAACTTCAGAGATCCATCTGAAGCTTCATTGTGAACTTTTCCAAATTCAAGTTCCCACAGAGTGGCATGAACTTACTCATCAGAGGAGTCAGCCGGGGCTTAGATATAATGAAACAATATGCTGCTTGTCAGGGTTTGAATGTTTCAACCAGTCCATTAATCTGCAGGATACACCAAATGAGCTGCTGCAAGCATTGATCTTAACTTCCCCCAAATCAAGAGCAGTCATTGTTTCTTTCCTGAGCTTGAGATTTTTAACTAACCTTTGCTTTCAAGGTTGGCTAGCCACCTACTTCCTCCATTTATCCAGAGTTTGGACAAACTTGGGTTGTTTTCTCTGGAGCGCTGGATAGAAGTTTGTCAAATTATGAGAGGCATAGATCGGGTAGACAGCCAGATTCTTTTTCCCAGGGTAGAAATGTCAAATACCAAAGGGCATGCATTTAAGGTGAGAAGGGGAAAGTTTAAAGAGATGAGCGGGGCAAGTTTTTTTCACAGAGAGAGTGGTGGGTGCCTGGAATGGGCTGCCAGGGGTAGTAGTGGAATCAGAAATGATAGTGGCGTTTAAAAGGTTGTTAGATAGGCACATGACTAAGCAGGGAATGGAGGGAAATGAATCATGTGCCGGCAGAAGAAATTTAGTTTAATTTGGCATCTAGTTCAGTGCAGACATTGTGGACTGAAGGGCCTGTTCCTGTACTGTACTGTTCTATGTTCTATATTATTTGAAGCCATGACTTTTGTGGATGCTAGGCTCATACTTCCCACTTGTCAAATATCTAAACTCATTTCTTTAGACTGCCTCAAGAGTTGTCCCTTCCTGATGGATTAATAGTTGTAAAACCTGTCTGGAATCTCAGCTAATCCTTTATGGTAGTGCCAGAAATCTGATGCTAACTGTGCACATACAGCAGCCTATATTTCAGCTAGAGCCTGTGTGGAAATCATTTAGAGAAATCAGAGTGAACTGCTTCCATGCTGATTCCACATGTTAGGCCAATACATGAAACAAGTGTACTTCAGGAAACATCCTTGGTCAACTTCTAAATGGAATCTTTGAGATTGTATCAGGACACACTTATTTTCTTGGTGTAGTTGCAATTTACAGTCACAGATATTGATATTGGTATTGGTTTATTATTGTCACATATATCAAGATACAATGAAAAGCTTTTGTTTGCATGCCATCCAGATAGATCATGCCTTACATTAGTACATCGAGGTAGTAAAGACAAACAGATTGCAAAATTAAGTGTTTCAGTTACAGAGAAAGTGCAATGCAGGTGGACAAATAAAGTGCAAGAGCCACGATAAGGTAGATTGGGAGATCAAGAGTTCATCTTTCTGTTTATGAGAGGTCATTTCAAGAGTCTGATAACAGTGGATTAGAAGCTGTCCTTGAATCTTGTGGTTCATTCTCTCAGGTTTTTGTATCTTCTGCCCGATGGGAGAGGGGAGAAGAGAGAATGACCAGGGTCGGAGGGGTCCTTGGCTGCTTACCTAAGGCAGCGGGGTGTATAGACAGAGTCAGTAGAGGGGAGGCTGGTTTTCGTGATAGAGTGGTCTGTGTTTACAACTCTCTGCAATTTCTTGTGGTCTTGGATAGACCAGTTGCCATACCAAGCCGTGATGCATCAGAATAGGATGCTTTCTATGGTGCATCTATAAAAATTGGCAAGAGTTATTGGGGACTTGCCAAATTTCCTCAGCCTTCTGAGGAGGTAGAAGCGTTGGTGTGCTCTTTTGGCTGTAGCATCCACTTAGCATCCAGCAGAAATTGTTGGTGATATTTACATCTAGGAACTTGAAGCTCTCAACCGTCTCTATCTCAGCACCTTTGATACAGACAGGGGCGTGTATTCCACCCTATTCCTGAAGTCAATGAATAGCTCCTTCACTTTGCTGACATTGATCCAACATGGCACGTGAAGATTTCTTCATTTGTTGCGTGCATAAGGAATACACTGTGGCTCAGTGACTGGAGCTCTGACCTCCGAGTAAGAAGGTTGTGGACCAAAGTCCCACACCAAAGATCTGAGCAGAAAAATTGGCTGTGACACTCCTGTATGGAGCTGAGAGAGTACGCACTGTCAGAAGCATTCCCTTTTTATCAAACTAATGCTCTGCCTGCCCTGTCAAGTGAGTCTGGCACTATTTCAAAGAAGAAGTATCAGCCAACATTAATAAAACAGAGTATCCGTCAAAGGTCTCTGACCTGAAAAGTTAGCTATTTCTCTTTCCACAGATGCTGTCTGACCTGCTGAGATTTTCAAGCGTTTTCTGTTTTTATTTTAAATTTCTTGCATTTGCAGCTTTTTTTGGTTTTCATCAAGTCATTATCACCCTGCAGTATATGGGATTTTGCTGTGCGCAAATTGTGACCATGTTTCCTACAGCTACAAAACTGTTTCATTGCTTGTAAAATGCTTTCAGATGTTTGAAGCTCATGAATGTACTGTATATGTGAAAGTCATCCTTATATTCATTACTCCCAGGGGTGGAAAAGTCAGTGTGGAGTTGTCCCTCAAGGTATTGTAACACTCTGGACAAACAGCCACTGTTGGCAGCATGGAAACTGTTGCAAATCCTGCTGGGGTTTGAGGAATCGATTATCTTATAGAATTTACAATCTTATGCCATTTATGGAGGTCACTTTGAATTGTGCGTTATAGGATTCGCAGAACCTCTGGAGAAATGGGAGAAATGGTCATTTTACACCTTATCCATTGAGTTTCTGTTGACTTTTCCAGTTGAGTTTGGCTGAAGATGTGGAAAGTTAGGATGATTTTGCTTTCCTTGTGTATGGTTATTGAATTCTTGGGGACTAGTTCTCACAACCCTAATCACTGGTTCCATACTATTGAAACTGCGAGAGTAGTGGACTCAGCCCAATACATCACTGGCACATCCTTCCCCACCATCAGTGGTATCTACGTGAGGCACTGCCTTAAGAAGGCAACGTCTGTCATCAAAGATCCCCACCACCTGGGCCATCTTCTCACAGCTACCATCGGGCAGGAGGTACAGAAGCCTGAAGTCCCACACCACCAGGTTCAAGAACAGCTACTTCCCTTCAACCATTTGGTTCTTGAACCAACTCACACAACCCTAACCACTACCTCAGTATAGCAACACCATGACCATTATGCACTACAATGAACAACTTTTTTGTTCTAATTGTGTTCTTTCTTGTATAATTTTGTTTAATTTATGTTTTTCTTCTGAATGTTGTGTTTCTGATGCTATGTACCTCTGAGCTGTTACAAGTAAGTTTTTCATTGCACTTATGCATACACGTACTTATGCAAATTACAATAAACGCGACTTGACTTTCTCACAAAGTGTGACTGCTGACTTGAAGATGCCAGTCATAGAGTCTTGGTGACCCATATACTTAGGCATGACTTCTTTCAAAACTTGGAGCAGATTTTTGAAAGAACAAACTTTATAATCAAACGGACAACACAGGATGTGTAAAAGTGAAGAATTTTGTTGGAAATATGTTAATTTGGTCCAATTGTTGGATGAATCATCCACACGGACCTTACCATAGTGTCACTGGGCAATGTTCAACTGTTGGCGGTCGGTTGGTGAAAATCTGAGGAGGTAGACCTCACCCTGTCACCTCTTGGAAGTCCAAGGTCAGTTTCCTGTCATCTTCTGTTGGGCTTGTAACACAGTCGCCTACTTTTGTTTCTTCAGCATTGCAAATTGGGGTCTTATGTGATCCTCCCCAAGGTCAATTTAGTTGACAAGATGCCTAAATGTCAGCTGTGGCTTAATTGTTTGCAATCTTTCCTTGCAATCAGGAAAGCTGTAAGTTCAAGTCCCCAGTCAGAAACTTGAAAGCAAAAAATGTCACCCTTGTTAGAGGTGCCAAAGTATAAAATGACACCCTTACAGATGGATGCAAGTGATGCTATTGAAATACTACAAAGGAAAATTATGTCTGATGTCCTGGCCAATATTTACCCCTTGACCAGCAACATTAAAGCAGATTATTTGGTTATTGTCATGTTGATCTTTCTGTGGACTTGCTTTGTGCACATTACAGGAATATACTTCCAAAATGCCTTTGTGGCTTAAAGCTGCTTCATACAACATGAGCTCTCAAAGTGCTGTAACACTTTTGTAAAATTTCTATGAATGCTTTTGGGGTTAGTAAATTTACAAACAAAGAAAAAAATTGTAAGATGGGAAAATGACTAGACTGATGTTGAAAGTCTGGTTAACCTTCATTGGGTTTGGGGAGGTAGTTCACCATAGATGTCATGAACCAGGAGACTGGAAGTCATGTGATACATCCTTAGGGTAAACGTCCAATAAGAGCTGACAACTACAAAGTGGGAGTCACATCCAGGAAGTAGTTTGAGAAATGGGGTCAAAACTCCCCAGTAGGAAACTGTGGAACTAGCTTGAATATTCACCAGCAGCCCCAGCTCCCTTGTAGTTTTCCCGAAGTGGGATTGCCAATTATTTCTGAATGATGCTGGTGCTCTGCCCCGGATGTGCACCTCCTTGTTGATGGCACCTTTAGGCAACAGGCTTGATGGTATGTATATAAGATCTAGTGCTCTGGTTTCTTTTAAACAGTCACCCAGGATTGTGAATGACTTGCTTCCATTCTGGGTTTGTAGATTCTGAGGTAGCTGTTGAGGCCAATGTTGGGAACTGCAGACTCTTCCAGGAAGTTGCCCGGTGGGGCAGAGGACAGTAGTTTGTGTGGTGGTGTGCTCCTTCGTCTGCTTATGTGTGCTACCACTGTACGGCCTTGAGGTTTTCAACTCCAGCTCAAATGCTTTGGATAACAGCAACAAACAATTGGCTGGAGGAACTCAGCAGGTCGAGCAGCATCTGTGGGCAGGAAAGGATTGTTTGTTGCTCCTGGTTCCAGCATCTGGAGTCTCTTGTGTCCCTGCTTTGGTTTACAGTGCTGCTTACAGAGGTTAATGATGTCGGTATAATGTGTTGCTTGATATTTCCCTCAATCACCTTAACAATGTAAATCACCAATTGTGACTATATTGAATATTTGTGCCATGGTTTTCAAGCACAGTTTTCTCTCCTATTGTGTACCCAACAGCAGTGAGTAGCGATTGATCCATGATTGGTTTTCTGTTTGACTTTTCCAATGAGGTTTGATAACAAGATTGGACCAATTTTAGTTGATACAACCAGAGGCAAAAAAATAGAACATAGAACAGTACAGCACAGGAACAGGTCCTTTGGCCCATGAAGTTTTGCCGAACTGATTAAACTAGTAATTAAACACAACTAAACTAATTTCTTCTGCCTATACGATGTCCACTTCCCTCCACTCTCTGCACATTCATGTGCCAATCTAAGAGCCTTTTAAACACCTCTGTTGATTTACCCCCTCTCACCTTAAATGCATGCCCTCTAGTACTAGACATTTCGATCCTGGGAAGAAGATACCATCTGCCTATTCTACCTTTGCCTTTCATAATCTTGTAAACTTCTGTCAGGTCTCCCCTCAACCTCTGCCACTCCAGAGAAAACAACCCAAGTTTGTCCAACCTCTCCTTATAACTCATGCTCTCTAATCCAGACAGCATCCTGATAAACCTCTCCTGCACCCTCTCCAAAGCCTCCACATCCTTCCTATAATGGGGCAACCAGAATTGAATGCAATGCTCCACATTACAGCCTAACCAGAGTTTTGTAAAGTTGCATCATCACTTCCTGACTCTTGAATTCAATGCCTCAACTAGAAAAGGCAAGCATGCCATATACCACCTTTATCAACCTATCAACTTATGCAGCCACTTTCAGGGAGCTATGGACTTGGACCTCAGGATCCCTCTGTACATCAACACTGTTACGGGCCCTGCCATTAACTGTGTACTGTCCCTTTACATTTGATCTCCCAAAGTGCAACACCTCACACTTGGTTGGATAAAACTCCAAAATAAAAGGTCACACTTAGTGAGTTGTGATCTGGCACTGCCTGAAAGCCCGGTGGAAACAGATACAGCAGGAACTTTCAAAAGGGGAATTGAATTAACAATTGATGGGGAGAGGATATTTTTCAAGGCTTTTGCAGAAAGGGCAGGGGAGTGGCAATAATTGGAGATCTCCTTCACCAGCCTATTGATGAGGCATCTCCCACAGTTGAAACTTTGAAGAAGAAAGTTTGCTGCAACTCTTTGAAACAATCCCAGCTAAAGCAGACTGCCCGTCATTAACGTGTAACACTGTCATGTGCCCATGATGACAATAGGCCTTCTAAAAGTGTTATGGGTGCATGTGTTTGGCACTTAGTAATGCAGTTCTCCACAAATAAATCCTGCAGCTGTTTTCTGGGGCTTTGATGCTGCTGAAAACTTAAATGGGAATTTCATTCTTTTCTCAGACCTGTGCAGTCTGAAAAAATAAAAACAAGATTTTTTTAAAAACCCTGAAGTAACATTTTGCTAGGTAACCCAGTCCATTTGCAAGCATAGTACTTCAAAAATACCTTGATAGTGATCAGAGTTTTGGGGGCATTTTGAAAAAGAGGTTTTTGGGTTGTTGGCTTGTCACTGGGGCTTTATTTATAAGCACTAAGCAAGATGTTTAATGTGAGTTCAGAACATTGTGGGTAGTAATTATAGACTGTGAAAACAATTTTATTATCAGTGAGTGACCTTAACCCTTCCTTGCTCTCATGTGTGAACAACAAAGCGATATTCTTATTTGTAGAATGTGGACATCACTGACAAGGAAGGTTCAGCATTTAAAGCTCATCTCAAACTGACCTGAAACTAAGTGGTTTTTAAGGCAATTAAGAATCAGCTAAAATACTTTATCTTAACTTTATAACAACACAGAAGGAGGCCTTTCAGCCCATTGGGTCCATGCTGAGAGTAATCCCATCAGTCACATTCCACCCTCTCCTTTCTATTTCACTCTATCCCTGCTAAATTCTCTATTACTTGCCTACTAACTCCCCTTTGATTCATTTGGCCATTAACCTACACTCAGGGCAATTTACAGTGGCCAATTAATCTACTTGCACACCATTGGGATGTGATCACAGTACCTGGAGGAAACCCATGCAGTCACAGGGAGAGCGTGCAAACTCCACACAGGCAGCACTGGAGATCAGGATCAAATCCAGGTTGTTAGTTGCAGCACTGTGCTGTATCCACTGCATTTATATAAACCTGGTATTGTTAACTGTCCTGTCAGATGGATTATTTCCAATTTATTTTATCACTGTTTGAATTAAAATTGCTTTCTGATAATAGGTTCAAATTTACTTTTCACTAATTTGAATTCATACTTCCTGCTTCTGGCTTAGCTGGAATAATATTCTAGCTTGACCTTATCCACGCCATTACCTTAATGCATTGTCATCTTATTCCTAGAGAGTGCACGTCTCTCATTTCTAGAGCTTATTCATTCCCTTTCCTCGTGGCATCAGTCATGACCAGGACAATACAGAGTGCTCCAAATGAGGTTGAACCACTCCTTACCATGTACATCAGAATACTATTCGTTTTCAATTTAACAACCTCAAATTCCTTTCTCAAGCTTGCTGTATCTACTTTATTTTTGAGTTGACAAGATTTTACATTTGCATGTGATATTGTTCATAAACAGTCTTTGTTTTTTATTTTTAACCAGTCCATCAGCTGGTTACATGTTCTGTAATGATTCTTGTATCCGGAAGTCTTTCATCTTTTTGTGACCACACTTCTTTGATACTTCTTTGGCTGTAGAGTATTTTGAGATATCCTGAGGTATGAAATATCGTTACATCTATGTTGGTCTTTCATTAAAAGTCCAAATAAACATGATATTCTATCACTATCTCTTACCTGCATCTACCTATCACCAGCTTGTGCCCACCCCGCCTCCCCTCTCTTGTCCACCTATCACCGCTCTGCTTTTCCCTCCTATATATTGGGCTTCCCCTTTTGCTATCTTCAGTCCTGAAGAAGGGTCTTGACCCAAAATGGTGACCGCCTGCTTTTCTCCACGGATGCTGCCTGGCCTGCTGAGTTCCTCCAGCATCATCGTATTTTTCATCTAGAATATTTCAGCATCTGCAGTCCTTTGTTTCTCAAACATGATGTTCCACTATCCATGGTATCTGAGAAGACCTCCAAAAATAAACTCACAGACTCCTTGACAGTGCAGAAATAAATATAAGGACTCAGATGTAATATAAAGAATAAACACTCTAAATATTAAACCTTTTGACTAAAATTACAATTTATAACAAATGAGTAAGTGGATTTAAATATATCTCAGTAAACAACAGCAACAAAATAGAGGTGTATAGAGGTGGATAAGATGATAGGAGGCATTGATCGTGTGGATAGTCAGTGGCTTTTTCCCAGGGCTGAAATGGTTGCCACAAGAGGACACAGGTTTAAGGTGCTGGGGAGTAGGTACAGAGGAGATGTCAGGGGTAAGTTTTTTACTCAGAGAGTGGTGAGTGTGTGGAATGGGCTGCCGGCAATGGTGGTGGAGGTGGATACGATAGGGTCTTTTAAGATACTTTTGGATAGGTACATGGAGTTGAGAAAAATAGAGGGCTATGGGTAAGCCTAGTAATTTCTAAGGTAGGGACATGTTCAGCACAACTTTGTGGGCCGAAAGGCCTGTATTATATGCTGTAGGTTTTCTATGTTTCTAAAATGAATGAATTGTGTTGGCTACGTCTGTAATTCAAGGCATGACTACTATTTTTTTTGTAATGTACATTAAAGATTCTAAAGTATGATAATCACACGTATGTTGCAAACGTGTGAGCTTAATGCATGATATAGTTGTCCATACAGTCGAACAACCTCAAACATTGGTTGAGTGGTGACATACCTAATGAATAGTGGCATGTATCTCACGCTGCCCATTCACAGGGGAGCAGCTATTACAACTGCTGCTCCACAGGTCCAATGACCCAGGTTCAGTCCTGACTTCCGGTGATGTCATGTGAAGCTTACATGTTCTCCCCGCGAGCTCATTGATTTTCTCCGGGTGTTTTAGTTTCTTCCCACATCTCAAAGATATGTCGATTGGTGGGTTAACTTGCACCTAGTGTGTAAATGAGTGGTAGAATCTGGAGGGAGTTGATGGGGACATAGGGAGAATAAAATGGGATTAGAGTAGGATTATCGTAACATCAGTGGGTGCTTAATGGTCAACGTGGACTTATTAGGCTGAAGGGATCTGTTTCCGTTCTGTATGACTCTAAGGATCCTGTGTTCCAATTGAAAACAAATGAAAATCAATGGAGTGGTGAAGTGGGTTTAAGTAGCTTCAGACAAGGTCTTTCTCGGACGTGGCAGCAAGGTGGTTATGTACTGGCCGCAGAGTAATGATTAATAACCTGGAGACAGAAGTTCAAGCTCCTACGGTGCAACTGGGGGATTTAAAATCAATTAATTAAATAAAGCTGAACACAAGAAAATAGGAGCAGGACACCAGGCCTCTCAAGCCTGCTGCACCATTCAATATGATCGTGGTTGATCTATGATGGCTTCAACTCCTCTTCTGGGCCAGTTCCCCATCACCATCAATTCCTCGATCTTTCAAATAATTATCTGTCTCTACCTTAAATATAACTGATGATCTTTTCTCTACCACCCTCAGGGGAAGAGAATTCCAAAGATTCATTATCCTCTGAGAGAAGAAATTTCTACACACCTCAGTTTTAAGTGTCTGGCTCTTATTTTGCAACTATGTCCCTTCGTTTGTGACTCTCCCACCAGAAAAAACATCTACACTTTCAAGATCCGTTAGCATTTTATATGCTTGAATAAGGTTACCCCTCATTCTTCTAAACTCCTAGAATATAGACCCAAACTGTCTAGCCTCTCTTGATAGGGCAAAATAAATCTGAAAGCAAAAGATTTCAACGAGGTCACCTCTTGTTCTTCTAAACTCTAAAGAAAAGCCCTAGCCTACTTGGTCTTTGATCGTAGGACAGATCTGGCATTCAAGGAACCAGTCTGGTGAATTCTTCTCTAACAAGTACATCTTTCTGTGAGTCAGGAGACTGGACCTGTACATAATACTCCAGTTGTGTTCACACCAAGGCCCTACATAACTGTGTAAGACATCCTTACTCTTGTACTCTAATCCTCTTGTAATAAGAGCCAACATACCATTTGCGTTCCCAATTGTCTGTTGCACTGACCTACATGTTGGCTTTCAAGTGACTTGTGTAAAAGGACATGTAAATATGAATATGAGAGACTCTTAGATAGCCACATGAATGAATAGAAAAATTGGGGGGGGAGCTATGTGGGAGGGAAGGGTTAGATAGATATTAGAGCAGGGTAAAATGTTGGCGCAACATCGTGGGCCGAAGGGGCTGTACTGTGCTGTAATGTTCTATAAAACATTTCTATCATGTATATATAATGATAACTGTGAAACCACTGGAAGGTGGCAAAATATATATTTATTTCACAAGATCACAAGATCACAAGACAAGGGAGCAGAAGCAGGCCATTCAGCCCATCGAGTCTGCTCCAAGGAAAGGGAAATAGAAATGAGAAATGGGGAATGGGGGAAGAAGAAGAAAAAACCTATTCTAATTTCCGGCCTCATCCCCATATCCCTTGATATACTGACTATTTAGATATCTATCTATCTCCTCCTTGAACGCCCCCACTGATCTGGCCTCCACTGCTGTACGTGGCAAGGAGTTCCACAAATTCACCACCCTCTGGCTAAAGAAATTTTTCCTTATCTCTGTTTTGAAACTGTACCCTCTAATTCTAAGATTGTGCCCTCTGGTCCTGGACTCACTCACCAAGGGAAACAGCCTAGCCACATTTACTCTGTCCTTTCCTATCAATATTTTAAATGTCGCTATGAGGTCCCCTCTCATTCTTCTGTACTCCAGTGAATACAGTCCAAGAGCCGACAAACGCTCCTCATATGTAAGCCCTTTCATTCCTGGAATCATCCTTGTAAATCTCCTCTGAACCCTCTCCAACGTCAGCACATCCTTCCTAAGATGTGGGGCCCAAAACTGCGCACAATATTCCAAATGAGGCCTCACTAGTGCCCCGTAGAGCCTCATCAACACTTCCTTACTTTTATACACTCTTCCTCTCGAAATGAATGCCAACATAGCATTCGCTTTCTTTACCACTGATCTGACTTGGTGGTTAACCTTTAAGGTATCCTGCACGAGTACCCCCAAGTCCCTTTGTACTTCCGTGCTTTGGATTTTCTCTCCTCCTAGATAATAATCTGCCCGTTTATTTCTGCTTCCAAAGTGTACAACTGCACATTTCAGGGAAGGAATGTTACCCAGACTGGCAACTGTAGACTTCTAAGTATCCTCTGAAATAGCACCAGCAAGTCATTTGGTTCAAGGGCATTTAGGGCAAGCAACTTATGAAGGCTCACATCCTGAACGTAAGTAAAGAAATATTCCACTGTATAAGCTGCAGGTAAACTCTCTGTGAGGAGTCATAAGAATAGTTTGAGTGCCAGAGGGAAAGTCATGTTGAGGCAACACATCGAGTTGTGAGTGAATATTCAACAGTAAAGAAGGACTATATTTACCGGGAGGGGCTTATTATGCAATTCACACATGTTTGACCTGCCGAAAGAATGCTTGATACTACCATTAAATGCAATACGTGGAAACATTTATTATTCTCGAATGCTGACATTCCTTAGTTCAATAGCACAAATTTCCCTACTGTCTCCAAAGAAAAAACACACATTGGATCAAGAACTTGGTTATAATTCCAAATGTCTTGAAATAACATTGGTACAGAGCCAGAGATTGCCTGGTTTTTGCAATGTAACTCTTGCATTACACAGAATCACATACCGTAAGAATAAATAGAGAAGCCTGAATAGGGTCTCTCTATCTCTGTCACCACCTTCATGGGCATTGGAAATGTTTCACTGTTGTGTACTAAGTTCTTATATAGTTTTACCATCTGTGGTCTCTTTTTAAAAAATACTAATGTACCTCTTGTGGCATCATTCAGAGTGAGTTGGATGGTGTTCTGGTTAGTAATGTTGGCTGTATCACATTAAGTAACGCACACTGTACTACTCTCTGCTTACCTTGTCTAATGTGGCTTACCTCTTTAAGGTCACATAACTGAAGTTGTCAGACGCCAGTTGGTACTAACAAAATAAGTTGTTTGTCAGTAGTTATCAAAGCATAAATTTCCAACATGGGGTCCAAAGAAACTGGGATGCAATAATTGTTTTTCTGTGCATTTGACGTTGTGAAATGGAAAGTTTTATATTTTAGGACAGTTACATAATATTATGATTGACAAGTTTTCTCCATTTCTTGATTGAATATTTTAATTTCAGCTAAAACTACTGAGAATTTTATAACTGATTAATTATCACCAGTGGGAATAATTCAGCTACTTCCTATTAAGGATATAGTTTAATTATAAATTAAATTCCCTTTCTCTTTAGTGTCAACTTGTTTTGTGTGATTTCTAGTGCCCTGTTGTCCTCACCTTTTAATCAGAAAGGTCTTGGTTCAAGTCGCAGTCCAGGGATTTGAGTGAATGATCTGGGCTGACTGTGCAGTGCAGTATTGAGGAAATGATACACTACTGAGGTGCTGATGAGATGTTAAGATGAGGCCCCATCTCTGCCCTCAAGTGGAAGTAAAAGATCATATGAACGAAGAAGACCAGGCAAGATCTTCCAAGTGTGGTGGGCAATAATCCTTGCTCAAGGCATTGAAATAGATTATCCATTATTGTTAACTACGAAAGTGAAGCACTGAGTGTGTGGTAAACCTGAAGTATAATTGGAATAGATTAAATTAGTTTATTGTCATATACACCTCAGTATCTTGACTGGTTGCATCATGGTCTGGTACGGCAATTCAAATGCGCAGGAATGAAAGAAACTGCAGAGAGTAGTGGACTCGGCCCAATACATCACGGGCACATCCCTCCCCACCATCAGTAGTATCTACAGGAGGCGTTGCCTCAAGATGGCAACATCCATTGTTAAAGATCTCCACCATCCGGGCCACGCCATCTTCTCGCAGCTACCATCAGGCAGGAGGAACAGAAGTCTGAAGTCCCACACCACCAGGTTCAGGAACAGCTACTTCTTTTCAGCCACTTGGTTCTTGAACCAACTGGCAAAACCCTAATCCGTGCAGGTTAGCAACACTATAACCACTTCGATCACTTTGCACTGAAATAGACTTCTTTTTAATCTAATTGTGTTTTTTCTTGTAAAAGTGGTGTATAATTTATGTTTAATTTATGCTTTTCTTGTGAATGCTGCACATGTGATGCCATGTGCCTGTGATGCTGCTGCAAGTAAGCTTTTCATTGCACCTGTGCGCACATGTACTTGTGCAGATGACAATAAACTCAACTTTGACTTTGACCAGAGTGCAATGAAATTCCTCGTTCGCCTGAAGCTTACAGAGAAAACAATATACATGGTAATAATTACAAATACAACAATAAATACAATGACAAGTTCAAAACAGCACAATGGAAATATCCAGCAAGTTGAGCAGCATCTGAGGAGGAACAAACTGAGTTATTGTTTTTTAATTAATGACCTTTCCTAGATCACATTGCTGTCTGCAATTTGGTTGACACATATCCTTGTTTAATACTGTGAGGTCTTTAAGATTGTGGGTTTAATACAGTTGAATGCAAAAAAATGAATGGGAGAGGAAGGGCATAACTGGAAGCCATCATACAAGACAAACACCAAGAAATCTAATAAGGAATTCAGAGAAAACTTCTGAACCCAAACAATGTGGAACTTGCTCCCTCAGGGAGTGGTTAAGGTGATTTGTAATGATGTATTTGAACAGAGCCTGGACAAGCATATGCAGGGGAAGGGAATAAAGGTTTATGTCAATAGATTTGGATGGGAAAGATGGTAGGAGACTCAAGTGGAGCATAATTACCAGCAAGGGTTGATTGGGCCAAATGGCCTGTTGTTATGCTGTTTAACCTATATTTTTCATCGGGTATAGAGAGAGTAAAGTGCTCTATAGAAATAGAGTTTGTTTTGTTTTAGTATTGGTGCAAGCGGAACAAGAAAGATATCTGTTATAAAGCCTGAAGGGGCCCATTGAGCACCATTCCTGGTCCGTGTAGGAATTTCCGTCACAGCAGAACAGCAGGACGAAGAAGGAATGGTGCCTGTTTCATTTTCGGGAAAGGTGCCAGGATTTACTTTACATGCATCTTTTTCTCTTCATCCGACAATTGCTTATCTCTTTCATTGTCTCTCTCGCCTTCAACTCATCTTTGACTGCCTTCCCAACCCTCGTCAAAGTCTTGTGTCATGTTCATTCCATCCCCTCCCCTCTGAAAATTCCTGGGACAGTTTGCGCTGTTACAGCTGCTGATGTCACCACTGTTTCTTGGCACTGTATGACATCAATCAAACCCATGTGTGTTTTTTCAAAAAAAAGGTGGTTAGTTTGCTGTTGCAGAGGCTGGGATTCTGTCAAACTTACTTTCAGTGAATTTTCAAAACAAAACATTTTCTTTTTCCAAAGGATAAGTCTTTTAAAGTATTTTTCTTTGTCAAGAGCATGTGCTCTTGTTATGGTGGGTTACAGAATTTCTGGCAGGTCACATTCCAACCCCTTGAGGGATATGAGAAGCTAATCATTCCTCAGTAAACTGGAATCTCTCAAAAAGAATTCATAAAGAACATTCGAGACAGGGAGTATGCATTTATGGAGCAGCTAATGTGATAGATTGTGTGGTGTCTGTGTTTGATTGATTAGGTGTGTTACCTGTTTAACCTGAATGGATTAACCATGGGCAAAGGCAGTTTTAGGGAAGATTAGCAAACTAATGGCAAGGAGAAGTCCCCGAAACTGATAAATCCACTTGCTCACCCTACTGGCCCCTCTTGCTCCATAGTGAAGGAATAGTGTAAGCTTACAATGCAAATAGAATACTTGCTTGTTATTTGACAGTGTTGCAGTAGTTTGAGCCATTGGCGACCTTTGTTTTTATGAGTGGATAAGTACTGCAGAAGAGAAAAATAATTAAAAGGTCAGAGGCACACGGAGAGAATTGTGAGCTTGTCTTTACAGAGTGCCTTTCAAGACTTTGAATTAACCAAAGCGCGTTACAGTCAATGAAGTACTTTTGAATTGTAGCCGGCATTGGAATGCAGGAAACAAAGCAGTAATTTGTGCACAGCAAGCTCCCAAAAAAGGAACGTGATAACAAATGGAAATCTGTTTTTGTGATGTTGATTGAGAGATAAATACTTACCCAGAATGCTGGTAAATCCCCCACTCTTCTACGAATTAGTGCCAAGGGTTCTATTAAGGCAGCCTGATAGAACAGATGCAGCATCAGTTTAATGTCTTATCCAAGGAAGTGATGGGTTGACCCAACACCACTGTGCTGAAGCATCAGCCTGGGCTTTTGTGTGCAAGTCCCTGATTTGGTTCTTAAACTGACGGGGGAGAACGCTACAATCAAGATCAGCCCTCTCCTGCCTTGCAGCCTGTTTGAAGGAGCGGGGAACTGGGACTGGAGCAGAATCCTCTGGCTGATGAGATATCACTGATGCAAGCGGTGGATTCTATGCCCTCTTGTGCTTTAGCTGCTGTGAAGTGGAGCAAATGAATGACTTTGCACAATCAGAATATGTGGGAAATGCTCGACAGGTCAGCATTGACAGAAAGCATTTCATACACTTATTCTTGATCATTTGTTACAACTAAATTCTTAGGCAAGTGTTACAGAACCAAGATGGTCCAGATGTATATCAGCCAAGACCTAACTGAATGACAGAAGAGTTTAGAGGGAGTGAATAGTCTGAACTTGTGCAAATGTACCCGTCTGCTCTTGCAGGTGGGAGTAGAGAAGTCTATGGAACCATTTTGAAGGTCGGGGCAGCACTCCCTAATGACTTGGCCAGTATCGATCCCTAACTCAATAACACTGAAAAATATTATCCCGTTGGTATCATGTTGCTGTTTGTGGGATCATGCTGTGCACATTTTTGGGTCCCTATATTTTAGAAGTGATTGCTCCTCATAACGTACCCCCTTGGCTATAACATGCTTTGGGACATCTTGAGATAGACATGAAGGCCTTTGTAGAAAGGTGAATCTTTCTTCCTCCTTGTGCAAGTGTCAAGCTGGCTCACGTGTGCACTGCACATGGGCAGGAGACACACAGTGCCGGGCAGGAGACGCACAGTGCCAGCCAGGAGTGAGCCCTTCCTTTCCTTGTGGGTGCAGTGTAGCCCCTCCTGTCACTTCAGCATCTGCAGGACTTTTTTTCCAGTCTTTGGCACCAGCTCGTGCTCTCGTTCCTTTGAAACAGGTTGAGAGGAGATGTTGATCTTTAAGCAAGTGCAGGATTGTTTAGGAACCTGCCAGATTCAGGCACTTAACTGCTCGTAGAAACTCACAGGACTTGTAAGTGATAGCGATTTAGAACAAAGTGGAAACAAACAAAATAATGAATTTAAGCCCACATAGAGTTTGGGGTTTCACATTGGTTGTAGCTGAGGGAAGTATGAATTAATGGTCTGTGTATTGGAGCTATGGGGCAATTTATGCTGAAACAATACCTGTATCCTCCAAGGACATTTGTCTGTGTTTCCTGTTAGAGTCATATAGCCATGAGTAATACAGCACCGGAACAGGCCTTTTGGTCCAACTCGTCTAGGCCGACCAAGATACCCATCTAACCTAGTCCTACTTGCCCACATTTAGCCCATATCCCTCTGAACTTTTTCTCTCCGTGTACCTGCCTCGACCACTTCCTCTGGCAGCTCATTCCACATACCTACCACCCTCTGTGGGAAGGACTTACCCCTCAGGTCCCTTTCAAATCTTTCCCCTCCCACCTTAAACCTATGCCCTCTAATTTTTGATTTCGTTTCCCTGGGAAAAAGACTGTATGCGTTCACCCTATCCGTGCCCCTCATGTTGCAAATAAATGCACTCTGAGGACATGATAAGCATAGCAGATAAGATATCTTCATTAGTCACATATACATCGAAACACACAGTGAAATATATCTTTATGTGTAGAATGTTCTGGTGGCAGCCTGCAAGTGTCGCCACGCTTCCGGCGCCAACATAGCATGCCCACAACTTCCTAACCTGTAGGTCTTTGGAATGTGGGAGGAAACCGGAGCACCCGGAGGAAACCCAGGCAGACATGGGGAGAATGTACAAACTCCTTACAGACAGTGGCTGGAATTGAACCTGGGTTGCTGGCGCTGTAAAAGCATTACGCTAACCGCTACACTACCGTGCTTGCCGAGCCTTGAAAGAATTGGTTTATTATCGTCACTTGTACTGAGGTACAGTGAAAAACTTGTCTTGCATACCGTTCATACAGATCATTTCATTACAACAGTGCATTGAGGTAGTACAAAGTAAAACAATAACACTATTGCAGAGTAAAGTGTCACAGCTGCAGAGAAAGTGCAGTGCAGGCAGACAATAAGGTGCAAGGTCATAATGAGGTAGATTGTGAGGTCAAGAGTCCATACACACAGTCAGCTCTTACTTCAGACTGTCCCTATGAAGAAAGCACCACATGACTGTCACGGGGATGGAACCTTGCCTTGCTAATCTCAATATTTCATCAAAGGAAAAAAGAAAGTATGGAAGGAAAATCAAAAAAACTGCAGATGCTGGAGGTCTAAGATAAAAATAGAAAATGCTGGAAATACTCAGAGGTTAGGCTACGTCTGTGGGAAGTGAAATAGACTTAACATTTCAGGCTGAAGACCCTTCATCAGGATTGGGAAGGAGAGGAAAGAAGCTCATTAAGCTGTAGGGAGGGAGGGGAGGGAGGAGCAGAGAACAGAATAATTACAGAGTAGTTAATCTGATATGTGCAATTGGGTATATCCTTCAGAGTCGCCTGTGAGATGCTATTAATTATCGTTTAAACAGTAATTCTAAGACTTTACGTGGTGTTCAGAAGCTTGTAATGAAACCCAGTCAAAAATTAAACATTAGAGGTGAAAGTACATGTCTGTCACTTTCTGTAAGAGTTAATGCAGTGGGATGCAAATCCCTTGAATCAGTAGACTCGGAGGTATGGAGTTGGCTTTTGTCCAGCTCAGACAACTAACATGAGGCCAAAGTTGAGAGACAAAAGATGTTGGAATCTGGAGCAACACACAAAACGCTGGAGGAACTCAACAGGTCAGGCAGCACCTATGGAGGGCAATGGACAGTTGACGTTTCATGGGCATCTGGACTGATCAATGATGTCGACCTGAAACGTCGACTGTCCCTTCCCCTCCACAGATGCTGCCTGACCCACTGAGTCCCCGCAGCATTTTGTGTGGGGAGCCCGAAGTTGTTTTGCTCTGCCTCTTGCTCTTCCACCAGCAGCTCATGAACTCGAGGACCACGAATTCTCGGCTGCTTGCCTTGCAAGGAGGTTGTGGGGAGGAGTGAGTGCGGGGTGGGAATGGTGAGTCTGAGCTGGTGTTGGAAGTGGTGGGGGGAGGAGGGGAGGGGCTGCCCGGGGGTGGGGGGGGGGGAAGAGAAAGGATGGCGATTGAGTATTTGGAGGATAATAAGGAAGGACGTCTGGCTTCACCATCTCGTGGGTTGAAGCTGACGCCTTGTAAACATTGAGAAGCTAAGCTGCAACATCTGAGAATGTGCATTGCAAAGACATTTCAAGCTGAACTCCCGGGACATTTGCCAGGAAGGTTCTGGAACAGCAGAATAACATTTATCTGGCGGGCATTCAAAATGTTGTTGACGTTGGAACTTGGGTGAAGTTGAAGATCATGTGCATGTGGTCGAAAAAAGTGGTTCAGCTTTTTCCCTGCAACCCATCCAACTCCACACAGAATTTCATTATATGTAACCACTGGCCTGGTGTTTCTGCTGACTCGCAGGGGCTGATGTTGGAAGCACCATCCCCAAGTGCCGTGTGTTCGATCGAGCAGGTCTGTGCTCCTGCAGATCTCATTTCAGCGTATAAGATGTAGGTGGCTGGCGGTTTGCACGCTACATATTTTTGTGAGGAGGTGGATAACCATAGTACCATGCCATACAGAAACAGGCCCTTTGGCCAACGGAGTCCTCGCCAACCATTAAACACCCATTTACACTAATGGAGACACAAGAAACTGCAGATGCTGGAATTTGGAGCAACACACAAAAAGCTAGAGGAACTCAGCGAGTCAGTCAGCATCTGTGGAGGGAGATGGACAGTCAACGTTTCAAGTCGAGACCCTTCATCTGGACTGCACATAGACGCAATCGGTAGTGCAGCAGTTAGCGTAACGCTATTACAGCGCCAGTGACCGGGTTCAATTCTGGCCACTGTCTGTAGGGAGTTTGTATGTTCTCCCCGTATCTGCGTGGGTTTCCTCCGGGTTCTCCGGTTTCCTCCCACATTCCAAAGATGTATGGGTTAGGAAGTTGTTGGCATTCTATGTTGGCGCCGGAAGCGTGGTGAGACTTGTGGGCTGCCCTCAGAACAATCTATGCAAAAGATGCATTTCACAGTGTGTTTCGATGCACGTGTGACTAATAAAGGAATCTTATCATAAGGAAAGCGCGCCAGCGTCTTTACTTTCTTGGGAGGTTAAAAAGGTTCGGCTTGTCACCGAACACTCCAACAAACTTCTAAAGATGTACTGTTGAAAGTATTCTGACTGGTTGCATCATGGTCTGGTACGGAAATTCGAATGCGCAGGAATGTAAGAAGCTGCAGAGTGTAGTGGACTCTGCTCAATACATCATGGGGACATCCATCCCCACCATCAGTAGTATCTACAGGAGGCGCTACCTCAAGAAGGCAATATCCATATCAAAGATCCCCACCATCTGGGCCATGCCATCTTCTCGCAGCTACCATCGGGCAGGAGGTACAGAAGCCTGAAGTCCCACACCACCAGGTTCAAGAACAGCTGCTTCCCTTCAACCATTCGGTTCTTGAAAAACCCTAATCACTACAGTTTAGCAACACTATAACCACTTTGATCACTTTGCACTAAAATGGACCTTTTTTTTTGTTCTAATTGTGTTCTTTCTTGTAAAAATTGTGTATAATTTATGTTTAGTTTATATTTTTCTTGTGAATGCTGCTTGTCTGATGCAAGTAAGTTTTTCATTGCACCTGTGCATGCATGTACTTGTGCATATGACAATAAACTCGACTTTGACTTTGTGGGAGGAAACCAGAGCATCCAGAAGAAACCCATGCAGTCACGGGGAGAATGTACAAACTCCACGCAGACAGCACTGGAGGTCAGTATTGAACCTGAGGTGCTGGAGCTGGAAGGCAGCAATTTTACTCACTGTATCACTGTGCTGCCAATGTCATCTCTTCCCCACTGTTCATTTTGTGAGGGATTCATGGCCTCAAGGCACTATTTAAACATCCCACTCAATGCAAATATTCTCAGATATCAGGCAGGGCTTAGGGGCAAGGTTTAAGATGCACTGTCCCGCCTAAAGGGAACTGTTTATACTTTAGGTTTTGGCTGAAGAACCTGTAGCTCACCTTGGGAATTCCAGTGCAGAGATCAGGGATGGGAGTTTCGAGCCATGCCTGCCTCTCTCCCTGAATTTCTGAATTGCACTGCTGGGTCAAGAAATTCCATGAATTAGAATGTTTTGTGGAACTCTCTCAAAACTTTGAGGGAATTTGCACAACATTCTTAACACAACACACAGGAATTGTACTAAATTAGCAACTCTTTCAGAGAATGACAAGTGGGACTCTTGAGTCCTCCTGAGGGACAGACCAATCCCAGACTTCACAACTGTATAATATTAGCTGAGAATTTTGGGCTCAGATCTCTGAAGAGGGATTTGAGCCTACAACCTCCTGACCCAGAGGTAAAAACAATACTCATTAGCAGACAGCCATGGGTGTAGGTAGCAATGGTCGCCGGGGTGTAAGGGCAGGCACAGTAGTGTAGTGGTTAGCGTAATGCCATTACTGCGCCAGCGACCCGGGTTCAATTCCGGCCCCTGTCTGTAAAAAGTTTGTACGTTCTTCCTGTGTCTGCGTGGGTTTCCTCTGGGTGCTCCAGTTTCCTCCCACATTCCAAAGACATACGGGTTAGGAAGTTGTGGGCATGCTATGTTGGTGCCGGAAGCGTGGCGACACTTGCGGGCTGCCCCCAGGACACTCTACGCTAAAGATGCATTTCACTGTGTGTTTCGATGTACATGTGACTTACTTTAGCTTATGTGAGATATTTTAGCTTATCTTATCTAACACTGAAACACAGCTTGAATACTGTCGATGTTGCTGGGGGAATGTGCTTGGCAGAAGGGTTGGTGGGTTACAGGGCCTATGATGCATGGTCTTGAATAAACCCATGAAGTCTAATGACAAGGCAATTCACAAAGTTAGTAGCTTAGAAACATAGAGTTGAACAGAACAGAAGCAGGCTCTTCAGCCCATTATGTTCATGCTGACACTAGTCCCATTGACCCTAGTTTAGTCTGTAGCCTTCTCTGCTTCACTGACTTCAGTTCCACTTGCTCTGTCACCTTGCAGATTGAATGTTGCCAATAGTACTCTCTGTTGATGAATTTCTTTTTTTTTCTTGGATTCAACACAAAGCCTGCAGGAATACAAACCTGCTCAACATCGGATTGGATGCCGCTTCCAACGCTGGTCCCTGCAAGTCAGCAGGGACACCAGCTGAGCGGTTCTATTTAATGAAATTCTGTGCTGAATTGGACTTCTGGGAGGAAAGCTGAACCACTTTTTTTCTACCACATGTACATGAAAATGGAACAGGAATTGTAGATCCTATAAATCTTGTGCTTTTTACAAGCAATCTCTCGTGAGTACTGTACCTGTTCACTGGAAAGGTTCAGAGACCAAACACACAATGTTCACTGAAGTGATGGATTAAAGGCAGCCAGTCAGCTTTTGATAAATCCTAGACTGTTTGAAGTCCAAGTCCCTGATGTATCAGAACGCACCTGTGACCATCCCTGATATTATGTGAACAGTAAGTTCCATGAAGACAAGGTGGGTAAATGCTAGAACCCAATCACACCTGGAACATTGTAGGCAGTTCTGGTCACCGCACTATAGGAAAGGTGTGATTGCGCCGGAGAGGGTGCAGAGGAGATTCACCTGGATGTCGCCTGGATTGGAGCATAGGTATAAGTGAGAGGTCAGAGGTTTAGAGGGGATCTGAGGGGGAATTTTTTCACACAGAGGTTTGTTGGAATCTGGAACACACTGCCTGAAGAGCAGATACAACATTTGAGAAGCATCTGGACAATCCAAGGCATAGAAAGCCATGGACCTAAATGAGATCAGTATAGATAAGTACTATGGTTGACTGAAGGGCTTCTTGCTGTACTGTATGAAACTATTTCTCAGCCAAGGAATTGCAGAACAGTGGAAGAGCACAGAGAGATTGAATCACCAGTTCCTAAGCAAGTCTGAGCAAAACCTATGTCCACTCTTGCTCATACCCCAGAGAACTCATACCTAATCCCAGGAACAGGATGACGTGCCTGACTAGTGAAAAAACATAAGCACCAGGAACAGGAGTCGGCCATTCTCCCCCTCGAGTCTGCTCTCCTCGGCAACATCCCATCTGATCTGGTGGTTGAACCTCTCTCCCGGTTTTCCTTCTGTACCCCATAACCCAGTCCAAAAATCAGTCCACCTCATCCTTGAATGTACGATGACTCAGCATCCAAAGTCTGTGTGGAGGTGAATTCCAACCCCCGCTGACAGAATTTTCTCCTCGTGTCAAACTTAAATGAGAAGGGTCCTGACCCAAAACGTTGACCACCTGCTTTTCTCCACAGATGCTGCCTGGCCTGCTGAGTTCCTCCAGCATCATTGTGTTTTTCATCTAGATTTCTCTCTCTTAAATGGGTGGCCCTTTATCCTGTGGGCCACAGTTCCAGATGAAGGGTCGCGATCCGAAACATTGACTATTCATTTCCCTCCACAGATGCTGCTTGACCTGCTGAGTTCCTCCATTAACTTGTCTTCTTTTGCTTCAGATCCCAGCATCTGCAGTCTCTTGTATCTCCGAGATAGTTTCCCTGCTCTTCCAACACTGTATCCAACTGAGGGGCTTTGTGATTAACACCTCAACCAATAAATGACCTGAATCTGCCAGTACAGCAGTCGCTCAGCACTGCACTGTAGACTCTGTTTAAAGTCGTACCTCTGTAAATAGATTTGGAAGTGCAATTGTCTGATTCAGTGGCATCTGTTGAGATACTGCTGTCACTGCAGGAGCCAATCAACACAGCACTAACCACTTGCACCTCTTCAACAGCAAATCCACAGCATAAACCCTATAACCTCCATCTGGTTTGTTTCATTAAGACCTGTAATCAGAGTTTATATTCAAAGACTGGATTATATCAAATGATTCAGTAGTGCTGTTTTTCCAGCAGAAGCATTTAGTGGATATACAGTGTGATGATGCCTTTGCTCTTTTTGATGTGAGAGGATGGTGCTCCCTGTTATAACACACAGCTGGTCTATGACTAATGCAATCTGTCAATGCACATGATGCACAGGGAGCACTGTAGCTTTGCAGGCACGGTAGTGTAGTGGTTAGCTTAACACTATTACAGCACCAGTGACCCGGGTTCAATTCCGGCCGCTGTCTGTAAGGAGTTTGTATGTTCTCCCCGTGTCTGCGTGGGTTTCCTCCGGGTGCTCCGGTTTCCTCCCACATTCCAAAAAGGCATACGGGTTAGGAAGTTGTGGGCATGCTATGTTGGTGCCGGAAGCATGGTGACACTTGCGGGCTGCCCCCCTAGAACACTCTACGTAAAGATACATTTCACTGTGTGTTTCAATGTACATGTGACTAATAAAGAAATCTAAATCTAATCTAACCTAAAGTGCTTGTCGTGTTCAGGGCCACATTCTATCTTCCACTGGCGACAGGGGTCACACCAACTGGGAGTGCACGTCGTAAAACCGGTGCATTATACGGGTAAATAAGTTTCTCCGTCAGTCCATGGAGTCATACAGCTATGTGTTGCTTCTTAACGATGCACTTACAGCCTGACCCAAGTCACTTCTCTATTATGTAGTGTCAGTAGAGTCATAGAGTAACACAGCATGGAAACAGGCCCTTCGGCCCAACTCGTCTATACCGACCAAAGTGTCCACCAGGCTGCTCAGAATCAGATTTATTATCATTGACTTAGATGACTTGAAATGTGTTGTTTTCTAGCAGCAGTACAGTGCAAACACATAGGAAACTATAAATTACAACAATAAATAAATACTGCAAAAACAAGGAATAACAGGTAGTGTTCATGCACCATTCAGAAATCTGATGGTGGAGGGGAAGAAACTGCTCCTGAGTTATTGGGTATGGATCTTCAGGCTCCTGTACCTCCTCCCCATTTGTAGTAACGAGAAGAGGACATGTCCCGGATGGTGAGGATCCTTAATGATGGATGCTGCCTTCTTGAGGCACCGTCTCTTGAAGATGTCCTCGATGGTGGGGAGGGTTTTGCCCGTGATGGAGCTGGCTGTGTCTACAACCCTCTGCAGCCCTTGCGATCCCATGCATTGGAGCCTCGATACCAGGCCTTGATGCAACCAATCAGAATTTGTCCACGTTTGGCTCATTTCCCTCGAAACCCCTCCTATCCATGTACTTAACCAAATGTCTTTTAAATGTTGTTATTGTACCTGCCTCAACCACTTTCTCTGGCAGCTCGTTCCATACACACACTACCCTCTGTGTGAAGAAGATTCCCCTCAGCTCCCTTTTAAGTTTTTACCCTCACACCTTATGCCCTCTAGTTTTTCGTTCCCCTTCCCTGGGATAAAGACTATGTGCATTCACCCTCTCTATACCCCTCATGATTTTATACACCTCTACAAGATCACTCCTCATTCTCTTATGTTCCAAGGAATAAAATCATAGCCTAACCTCTCCCTATAACTCAGGCCCTCGAGTCGTGGCAGTATCCTCGTAAATCTTCTATGTACTCTTTCCAGTTTCATGATGTCCTTCCTATAACTGACCATTTTTGTGATTCAACTATGTGGAACCTACTCAGCTAGCATGTCCCAAACCGTTCTAAGGAGATGAGGGCAGCATGTGCGTAGGGAATATGTGCACCAGCAGGTTCCGCTCCTGACCTGACAATATATTGCTGGTCTTTCATTGTTACTGAGCCTAAACTCTGGAAATCCCCACCTAACTACAGTGTGGGAGTTCATTCATCAGAGGCAACTGTTCAAGAAGGCAGCTCACCAACATCTCGAGCTTAAGCAGTTAAGGATGGAAGATAAATGTTGTGTTCCCAATGACGCACTTCTCCGCATGACTAAAAGAATTCTGCTATAGTTTGTTAAAAAATGTGTTGAAAAATATAACATCACTTTGCCAAACAAACAATATTGTCCAAATACTCTTTTAACTGTTGGGATGTACACTGGATGACATCTGTTTGGATCATTCACCCAAAGTTAATTGAAAACTTTGTAGCCCCAGGAGGAGGAGTGACCACCTGATGCATTTCTGAGAAAATTATCTTTGGTCAAACGATATTTGTCCTCTTCACTGGACCTGCATCCAAGCCTAGCCCTCAGAGGTCATCTCTGTACACCGCTGTGTGTATCATTGTGTCTCAGTGGGAAACCCCCTCACCTTGGCTCAGAGTAGTCTCATTCTAGCAAATGAGCACTACAATCTTGGCTGAGACCCCAGTGTAACAGGGCCAGAACTATGCTGTCATAGTTAAAGGGGGAATTTCATCACACTGTGATTGCTCAATGGGACTTCCAGAGTCATTGAGTTATAGAGTCACACAGCATGGAAACAGGCCCTTCAGCCCAACTCGTCTGTGCCAGCCAACTTATCTAACTGAGCTAGTCCCATTTGCCTGCATTTAGCCCATATCCCTCTAAACCCTTCCTATCTATGTGCTTGTCCTAATGTCTTTTAAATGTAATCATACCTGCCTCTACCACTTCCTCTGGCAGCTTGTTCCATATACCCACCACCCTCTGTGTGAAAAAGTTGCCCCTCACGTCCCTTTTCCCCTCTTTCTTTAAACCTATGCCCTCTAGTTTTGGACTCCCCTACCCTGGGAAAAAGACATTGGCTATTCATCCTATCTATACCCTCATAATTTTATAAATCTCCATAAGGTCACCCCTCAGTCTCCTACACTCCATGGAAAAAATCCTAGCCTCTCCAGCCTCTCCTTATAACCCAAACCCTCAGTCCTGGTAACATCCTCATAAATCTTTTTTGCACCCTCTCCAGTTCAATGACATCTTTTCTATTGCAGGGTGACCAGAACTGTATGCAGTACTCCAACTGTGGTCTTGTACAATTGTAACATGATGTCCCAACTCCTGTACTCAATATTCTGACTGATGGAGGCATGTGTGCCAAGCATCTTCACCACCCTGTCTACCTATGTCACCACGTACAAGGAATTGTGTACCTGCACTCCTAGGTCTCTCTGTTCTACAACACTCCCCAGGGCTCTACTGTTTACTGTGTTACTTTCATTAAATCAAAGAGCAATGCAGCACTGAAGGAGATCATAACTCTGACTGAATCCAAGCAGTCACTTCCCTACACCATCTTCAACATCCCTGCAATATTTCACCTTCAAGCATTTATTCTATTCCTTTTGATAGTCAGTACGGTAGCCGTTTTTAAAACCCTGTCAGACAGTGCAAAGACCTTTCCTCCTCCTTCTAGTTATTCCTCACGACACAACATACAAGTAAGATCCCTTCAAAAGCTGTAAATTGGGATTTAGAAGGGAGGGAGGAACTCAGGAAAATTACATTCACCAGGGCACTGGGACTGATCAAAACGTTGGAAGAATAGGCAGACAAGTCTCCAGGTCCTGATGGGTTTCTTCATAGGCTCTTAAAAGAAGTGGCTAGTAAGATAGTTGGTGCGTTGGTTTTAATTTTCCAAAATTCCCTGGATTTGGGAAAGGTATTAGATTGAAAAACAGTGAATATAATTCCTTTATTCAAAAAGGGAGGGAGATGGAAAGCATTAAAGCACAGGCAACACGGTGAGGTTGTCTCCCATTCCCATCAACCTGGGTTCAATCTTGACCTTTGGTGCTGTCTGTGAGGAGTTTGCATGTTTTCCCTTCGACCATGTGGGTTTCCCCTGGGTGCTCCAGTTTCCTTTCACATCCCAAAGATGTGTTGGGACTTTAAGTTATTTGGCCACTGTAAGTTGCTCCCCACTTAGGTGGCTGGTGGGTAAATTCCGAGAGTGTTAAAGGGAATGCGTGAAAGAATAATTTACAGAGAACTAAATAGGAGAATGATATTTATGGGATTGCTTTGCAAATTGGCATAGACTTAGCAGGTTGATTGGCATCTTTTAATATTGTATGAAAATATGAGCTCGATATCTGTCAAAGGGAAAATGTGAGAAGCTTTTACCAAAGATGTTTTTGCAGGGCATTTAGAAAAATTCAAGGTAATCAGTCAAAGTCAACATGGTTTTGTGTAAGGTAATTCAAGTTTGACCAATTTATTGGGAGTCTTTGAAAAAGTAACATCTGCAGTGGAGGAAGGGGAACATTTGATACTGAGATTTTCTGCAACCATTTGATAAGTTGCTGCATCAAAGGTTGAGTGGAAAATGAAAGCTGATGGTGTGGGAAGTATTGGCATAGATAGAAAACTGGCTGCCTAACAGGACATTGCAATATTGGTGTTCTGTCAACCTGGTTGAATCAGGTTTATCTCTATTTGCTCAGTCTAAACACTTTATAATTTAAAAAATTCAGGGTATTTATTGACAATACTGTACCAGCTGGTAGATTCGAAGCATGCGAGTCACACTTTATTGTAGAGCAAAGTTAATTTACTCAGGAAACAGAATCAATTTAAAGATATCTTTATTAGTCACATGTACATCGAAACACACAGTGAAATGCATCTTTTGCGTAGAGTGTTCTGGGGGGCAGCCCGCAAGTGTCGCCACGTTTCTGGCGCCAACGTAGCATGCCCACAACTTCCTAACCCGTATGTCTTTTTGGAACATGGGAGGAAACCGGAGCACCCGGAGGAAACCCACACAGACACGGGGAGAATGTACAAACTCCTTACAAACAGCGGCCGGAATTGAACTGGGTCGCTGGTGCTGTAATAGCGTTACACTAACTGCTACACTATCGTGCAGAGGAAAAGGAAAACACGGTCCTAAAAAAACATGGTGATTTCAGGAAAATGTACTTGGAAGCTAGTTAGATATAAGTAATGTGCATTAAATCTGTTGCCTGCAGCAATGTGGTTACCAGACTTATTGAGAGGGAAATTACCCAATCATCTCCTCTTTGCCTGACTTGTAGTGTTGTCATGATGAGCAGCCTAAGCAGTATTTTGACTCATTTTTCTCTGAAGCCTGCATGTAAGAACATCAGAAATAGAAGCTGGAGTGTGCTCGATGGTTCATTGAATCCACTCTACTATTCCGTACAACTATATCCCCTGATTGCCAATAAGCTATCGATCGCAGTCCTTATTATATCCACAGCCCCCTGAGGTACAGGATTCCAAGGATTTACAACCCATCTCTCTTGAGTTCAAGACACTCTGGGCTAAGGAAACACCTGCCTATCCTTGGAATTTTGGAATCGCCTGGAGCCCCAGGGTGAATTACAAATTGGAGGCAGTGTAAAGTTTTCCCTACCCAATACCATAAATGTCCCATCATCTTAATAAGAGGCACAAATTTCCCGCAGCTGGTCTGGTAAAATTACACAGCATTCTGGCCTTATTGGCAATTGATTCGCTTTGTCTCTTGGACAGGCCTTTCCACTTAATTCCTTGATTTTTCCCCTCAGCTCTGCAAATACGTCCTTGTCAACATTTTTATCCATTTTTGAAAATTACTACGGAATCTGCCTCGAACATCACTTCATTTAGTATTTTACTAAACTCATTGTATGATTTTAAAAAATTCTCTTTGTTCGCACCTCATCTCTCATAGAAACAGTATCAAAACAGTTCTTCAGCCCGTGAAATTTGTGCCGACTTCCGAGCATCCATTTGCACTAATGTCATTTTATTCTCTCACTCCCAGCAATTCTCTCCAGATTCTGCCATCTCTCTTATACACTGGGATGTGGGAGAAAAATGGAGAATCTGGAGGAAGACACGCAGTCACAGGGAAAAGGTGGAAGCTTGAGGTCACAATTGATCCCGTGTTACTGTACAGAGAGGGAGAGGGGGATTAGGAGATGGAGACAGAGAGGGAGACAGAGGAATAAGGGAAGAATGGCGGCAGTGCGCACAACACAAGATCCCATAAACAGCAATATGTAAAGATCCCATGGCTTTTTTGGTTGAATCTCCCCAGTGTCCAGATTCATCTGTCAATCAGCATCTTTGAAAAATAGCTGGAGGACCTATTTTTCAAAGATGCTGATTGACGGATGAATCTGGACACTGGGGAGATTCAACCAAAAAAGACCACGGGATCTCTACATCCACTTGAGAGAGTGGGTCCTTGGTTTAACATTTTATCCTTTGACAGTGCCCATAGGCTGCACCAGTGCATCAGTTTAGATATTTAATGGAGCGATATGTCACAGTATCAGGCCCTTCAGCCCAGCACTCATGCTAACTGCCAGTTACCCATTTACACCCATTTACCAACACGGTCTGTAGCCTTCTTTGCTTTGCGGATACAACTGCTCATCTTGCTACTTCTTAAACGTTGTGGGAATATCTGCCTCCAGCACCCGCTCAGGCAGTGTGTTCCAGGATCCCAGATGTTGCAGGGCTTTATCTTTCAGCTTGCGATGCTCAGTTTGGTTTTCTTTGGTCCTGGGTCAGGCAAAAGGTCAACTGTTCCCATTTGCAAACATCAGCGGACATGACCTTCTGCTAACTTGCTATAGTGGGTGATCTGACTCTTGACGGATGAAAATAAAAAGCTCCTAGTATGTAAAGAGTTAAGTAGGAGACGTGTGACTTGCTTGTTGTGGCTATGTAGGAACATTTGCTTTGCCAGCACTAATAACATTGAAGCCAGGAGACTTAATGAGACGCACTTCTGTGTGGAACCAACTTGGTTGGCAAGGCGCCCTTGATGATACATAAAGGCTGTCATTGACTGCCCCACTACACCCCAGTACATCCCATTCCTACTTCTTTGCAAGAACTAACTGCTTTCATTGGGGATTGCAGCCCTAACTTAAAATTAAGCAGATACACCACATCCTCCTCTTCATGCAAAGTCAAGGTTGAGTTTATTGTCATATGGACGAGTACATAGATGGTTAGATAGATATCTTTATTAGTCACATGTACATCGAAACACACAGTGAAATGCATCTTTCACGCAAAGTGTACACATGTGCCCGCAAGTGTCGCCACTCTTCCAGCACCAACATCGCACGCCCACAACTTCCTAACCTGTACGTCTTTGGAATGTGGGAGGAAACTGGAGCACCTGGAGGAAACCCACGCAGACAGGGGGAAAACGTACAAATATTTTCAGACAGCGGCTGGAATTGAACCCGGGTTGCTGGCGCTATAATAGCGTTACACTAACAGCTACACTACTGTATTCACAGGTGCAATGAAAAACTTGCAGCAGTATCACAGGCACATAGCATCAGATATACAACATCCACAAGAAGAACATAAATTAAACAGAATTATACAAAATAAAAACAAAAAAATAGTTCACTTTAGTGCAAAGTGGTCATAGTATTGCTGTACTGAGGTAGTGATTAGGATTGTGTCAGTTGTTTTAAGAACCCAAATGGTTGAAGGGAAGCTTTTGAACCCGGTGGTGTGGGGCTTCAGGCTTCTATACCTCCTGCCAAGTGGTAGCTGAGAAAAGATGGCATGGCCCAGATGGTGAGGATCTTGATGATAGACATTGTCTTCTTGAGACAGCGCCTCCTGTAGATACTACCGATGGTGGGGAGGGATGTGCCTGTGATGCATGGGCTGAGTCCACTACTCTCTGCAGCTTCTTATGTTCCTGTGCATTTGAATTTCTGTACCAGACCATGATGCAACCAGTCAGGATACTTTCAACAGTACATCTGTGGAAGTTTGTTGGAGTGTTCAGTGACAAGCTGAACCTCCTTAACCTTTGAAAAAAGTAAAGAATGCGTGCTAGATACCAAGGCTGTATCTTTATTAGTTCCAAATGAGTTGAAAGCAACAGAGTGGGAGGGCACTAATGCCATGCATTCCCACAGCTCTGGCTAAATGAGCTTTAAAACAACCTGCAAAATCATTGCCAATGAGCGTAACAACTACCAGCAGAGGCATGTTACAGCTAATTGCAAAATTCTCCCAAAGGTGAACAGGGACCTTGCCCAGAGTAGTGGGTGCAAGGGAGTGTGCTGGTGTTCAGTAACAACAGTGGCAAAACAGTGGCAGTCTGAGAGGCAGCTATAAGAAAGATAGGATCTGTTGAGAAGGAAAATTCTATTTATTTGTCTTTGTTTCTCTGAAGTGTGGATGCTGGCCTGAGGATTGGGGAAGGGCTTTCCTTGACCTTTTTGCTATACACTGGTAAACCTGTCCCCCTCTGATTGCTGAATTGTAACTGGTTACGGCTCATTTCCCCTGCAAGAGTTTAAAGAAACAGGTAATTATCCTTCAGAATGATTGATGTACCTTGTGAGGATTTAGGCTTTTCACTGACCACTAAGCAACGATTCCAACGCACGTAACATGTGTGGCCCACAGGAACAGAAGGGGAAAACTGGTCTGGGGGATATCCATGGGGAATATTTGAAGGACTGTGAGGAAAGACACAGGAATAATGAAATCCCAAATGTCAAGATGGAAAGGTGAAAATAAACTTTTAGACGTAAGACCTGTGTATCTTCAACCTCTGGGAACCCCAGCTTTGATAACATAAATACAGGGGAGGAAATATTTTGGCCACCCGTGGGCTGTGATCCTATCCCCGTTCCTTGGCATTCAATGGCTACAACACCTACATCAGCCATCAGGCTAGAAACTCACTCTGATATCTGGACTTGGGGTAGGATGGGACCATGAGATTAAAACTTTTCTTTAAAGTACCTCACTTGTTTCAACAAACAATCTGCTGGAGGAAGTCTCCGGGTCGAGATGCATCTGTGGGGGGGAAAGGAATTATCACATAGAACAGCACAGGAACATGCCCTTCAGCCCATGATGTTGTCCTGAACTAATTAACTAGTAATTAAATGCCTCTGAACTAACCCCTTCTGCCTGCACAATATCCCTCCATTCTCTGCATGTTAATGTGCCTATCAAAGAGCCTTTTAAACGCCTCTATTGTATTTGCCTTCACTACCACCCCTGGCAGCACATTCCAGGCACCCACCACTCTCTGTGTAAAATACTTGCCTTGCACATCTCCTTTGAACTTACTCCCTCTCACTTTAGATGCATGCCCTCGTGTATAAGATATTTTGATCCTGGTAGAAAGATCTGACTGTCTACCCTATCTATGCCTCTCATAATTTTATAAACTTCTATCAGGTCTCTCCTCAGCCTCCAGAGAAAACAATCCAAGTTTGTCCAACCTCTCCTTATAGCTCATACCCTATAGTCCAGGCAGCATCCTGGTAAACCTCTTCTGCACCCTCTCCAAAGCCTCCACATCCTTCCTATAACGGGGTGACCAGAATGGTCGACATTTCAGGTTGAAACCCTGCATCGGGACTAAGAGTAGAGAGGGGAGATGGCCGGTATAGAGGGGGAGGGAGAGTGGTGAGACAGGAGCCAGAGGTGATTGGTGGTCTGAGGGAGAAGGGAGCGAAGGACGACAGGTAGTTCGAGTCAAGTAGAGCAGGGGGAAGGGTGGAGTTGGGAGACAGAGGCAGGTGGGTGATGGATGGGGGCAGACAAGAAATAGAGGCAGATGGAGCCAGGTTGGGGGAGGGGAGGAAAAAGCTGGTGACCTCACTTGTTTAGTGATTGGTTTTCATGTCAATCAATCACTCTGTGACACAGGAACAGATCAATTGGTCCCAGTGGCCTGCACTGATGTTTATTCTTCACAATCTCCTCCCACCCTTTTCACCTCACCCTAAAACTCCTCTTTTCCTTGCCCCCTCATTTGACTATTTAACTTCCTCAAAAAGGCATGGATTTTGCCAAAGTGACTGCGTTTTCTTAGGCAGTTTCCTCAATCCTCTACGCACGTTATGGTGAAGATCTTACAGTTATACACTCCAAGTCTGGTCTCCTTGCAAGTGGAAATATTGTCTTCATGTCCACCCAACCAAACCTTCTGCTATCTGTCCAATCTCTCGTGACCTTTCCCCTGGTTTCCCTATTTCAGGAAGGATGTGGGGGCTTTGGAAAGAGTACAGAAGAGGTTTACTGGAATGCTGCTTGAATTAAAGGGTATGAGTTATGTTATAAGATTTCTTTATTAGTCACATGTACATCGAAACACACAGTGAAATGCATCTTTTGCGTAGAGTGTTCTGGGGGCAGCCCGCAAGTGTCGCCACGCTTCTGGCGCCAACATAGCGTGCCCACAACTTACGAACCCGCATGTCTTTGGGATGTGGGAGGAAACCGGAGCACCCGGAGAAAACACACGGGGAGAAGGTACAAACTCCTTACAGCCAGCGGCTGGAATTGAACCCGGGTTACTGGCGCTGTAATAGCGTTACGCTAACCGCAACACTACCTTGCCTAAGGAAAGGTTGGACAAACTTGGGTTGTTTTCTCTGGAGCGGCAGAGGCAGAGGAGAGAACTGATCGGAGTTTATGAAATTATGAGAGGTGTAGAAAGAGTAGGCAGTCAGAATGTTTTTCCCAGGGTAAAATGTCAAACACTAGAGGGCGTGCATTTCAGGTGAGAGGTGGAAAGTTTAAGGGAGGTGTGGGGGGCAAGTTTTTTTAGAACGCTAGGTGCCTGGAATGGGCTGCCACTGGTAGTGGCGGAAGCAGATACGATGGTAGTGTTTAAAAGGCTTTTAGATAGACCCATGAATATGCAGGGAATGGAGGGATATGGATCATGTGCAGGCAGTATTTGGTATCATGTGTAGCACAGACACTGTGGGCCGAAGGGCCTGTCCTGTACTGTTCTATCTTCTCTGTAAACAGAATGCAAGACCAGCCTGGGCTATGAATTGGAAAATTTGGTTGCAGGGAAACTAACAAATGGAATGATTTTGTGCTTCCCTCTCTTCTGCAGGGCATGTTGGGGACCTTGAATGATACGCACGTCTGACTGAATTTTCTGACAGGTGGATAATAGGGCAAGAACTTAGCCCATTTCAATCCCGGAGCAAATTTTGCCCCTGTAGGCCCATTTATGTGGCAAATTTGGAGGGCGGGAGAGCTGAGGGAGGGGTACAGAGGAAAGGACAGAAGGGTTCAGGGTGAGTGTGGGATGGTGATATATTCAAACCCGTACAATGCAGGATAAAGCAAAATATAAATCATTGATCAACCCTCCCCCCTCCCTTAGCCCCCCTTTCATCCAGTCTTTCCCCTCCCCCACCCAATCCACCTGCCCATCACTCACAGTCTCCTCCTACTGGTCCCCTCCCTTCACCATATATTTGGTTCCATGCTCCACTTTCCTGTCCTATCAGATTCCAACATCTGCAGCCCTTTGTTGCCTCCACCTATCACCTCGCAGCCTCTGTCGCTACATCCCTCCCCACCTGACTCAGTCTGCCAATCAACCCCTCCTCACCTGAACCTGCCCCTTGCCAGCTCTTGCTCCAACCCTCCCCCTCACCTCTTTACACCGGCCATCTCCCCTCTATCTTTCAGCCCAGATGAAGGGTCTTGACCTGATACGCTGACCGTCCATTTCCTTCCACAGATGCTGCCTGACCTGCCAAGTTCCTCCAGCAGCTCGTTTTTTTTGCTGCAGATTCCAGCATCTGTGGTCTCTTGTGTCTCCATACATTATTGGTAATTGCTTTGAAAATTCTGCAATTATCTCTCTGGCTTTATAGTTAAAATTTATTCTGACCTTGGAGGCAAATAATGCATTCAGAAATGGTACATTCTCTCTCTCCGCGCTGCCCATAGAACATAGAATGGTACAGCACAGGCCCTTCGACCCACAGTGTCTGTGCTACACACGATACCAAATTCTGCCTGCACATAATCCATATCCCTCCATTCCCTGCATATTACATAGAATCATCGAACAGTACAGCACAATACAGGCCCTTCAGCCCACAATGTTATGCCGACCTTTAAACCTCGCCTCGGGCTATCTAACCCCTCCCTCCACACATCCCTCCATTTTAAATTCTTCCATATGCTTATCTAGCAATTTCTTGAATTTGACCTATGTACCTGCCTCCATCACCACCCCGGGCAGCGCATTCCATGCCCCAACCACTCCCTGGGTAAAAAAACCTTCCTCTGATATCTCCCTTGAATTTCCCACCCATTACTTTAAAGCCATGCCCTCTTGTATTGAGCATTGGTGCCCTGGGAAAGAGGCACTGGCTGTCCACTCTATCTATTCCTCTCAATATTTTGTATACCTCTATCATGTCTCCTCTCATCCTCCTTCCCTCCAAAGAGTAAAGCCCATCTTGGGATTAGAGCTATAACTGTTCTTAAATGGACAGGGTCTTTGTATTCCAAAGGATAGACTTAGAGAATTTACAGGACAGGAGCAGGCCATTTGGCCCAGAGGGTCTGAGAGAACATTTACAGTATACGCCATACAAAGTTCCTCCCACCCCGCCTCACCAAGCCCCCTGAGTATATTCTTCTACCTCTTCTAACTTTGCCAGCTTTTGCGCAAATAAAACAATGTGATCTTCTGCCCCGGAAGTGATCCCCTCTGGATAACTAAATGCCTTCTGAAATCCCCTAATGTATTTGCAGGAATTCCTGAAAGTTCAGGGAGAACAGTTCTTCAAAGCGTATGGGACCCAGGGTGTAAGCTGTGTAACAAAGTGTTTTATGTTGTGTGCAAAGGAATTACAACAACCTGGTCATTAAAGTAATGACTGTGCCAGGTTTAACGCTAATGATTTAAAAATGTATATATTTTTCCAAGCTTTGTACTAAGATCAAAGGACTCCATGCCGAGAGTTTGGAAATTACTAACGAGTAAAACAGCAAATTATCATACAGGGCTTAATTTGACATGGATAGGTAGTCTTGCCAAGTACAATTAGACTTTCAATTGTAAAATACATTCAGAGGAAAGTTCAGTCACTAATGCTGAGACATTGAAACGATTGGTACTTTTTTTGGCATTAAATGCACGAAATTAATTTTACCCAGAGTAGATTGTGCTAATAATTTCCTGGAGGAGTTACAGCCATCACAAAATTGGACCTGGTACTTTTGGGCAGGATCTATGCTTGTGCACCTGATGTGTCAGACCCACATGCAACGATGTTGGGAAAGAAGCTTGTGTGGAACATAAATGCCTTGCAAGACCCTCTGGGCCTAATGGCCTCTCTTCGCTGTAAGTTCTCCAACTCTGTAATTTGCCACTGTTCACTCCCCTATTGAGCAAAATTGGATCTCCCGCGTCAGGAAAGTGATGGGTCATAGGGCAATCACAAAAACAAGGAGCAAAACCCAATGAGATTGTCACAAAGGCAGGAATTGAAGGGTCTCCATTCTACATTCAGCATCATTTTGTGAAACTTAGGCTATTTGCAACCATGTTATTGTTTGGTCCTTCGATGATCCCAGCCTTGTTACTTTGTGTACCGTAGTGCCACAGTCAGATCTAGATTCGGATTAGTTTATTGTCATATTCACCAGGATGCATTGAAATTCCTTGCTTGTGTGAAGCTCCCAGAATAAACAGAATACATGGCAATAATAAATACAACGGGTGCAAAAACACTGGCATGGTACAAAGGACAAACTGAAGTAGTGCAAAAGGAAATGCTAGAGTAACAATAACAGAAGAGGTTGAATTAAAGGTTGGAGAACGTGGCAGCACCACCAGGAAGGGGATGTGAAAGAGGTGATGGGTTGATGCCTCATTGATCATTCTGCACCTCACTGTGGCTTGATGCAGGATTCCAGCAGGGCAGACAGTCGCGAAGGGGATTCCCAGGAATTCACTGTGTCCACCCCCCCCCCCCCCGCATTTTCCCCTCACCTCCATGGCTATGCACCACTCTGTGGCTGTCACGGTAGTTAATCCGAAGAAGCCTGAAAATCACACCTTTTAGCCAGCACCATTCATTCATTCACCATTTCTTTATATTGAACGTGTAACTTGGGAAGGGCTCTAAAGGCACTGGGTAAAATTGTCCTCACAAAGTCCTCATAGGAGGCTCTGGTGCTCATGAACTCACCAACCTTTCTTACGTCTATGGTCCTGCTGCTTATATTTTACGTCTGGTTGCATTGCTCTGTTCTATGTCCACCCAGGAACTTGATGATATCATTCACTCTTGTGAACATGTACAGAGCGAGTGACTGCAACCCCTCACACTTTCCTGGAACACTTATATCCCTGCCATTCACCACTTGACCTCACCACACTTCGTCTCTTTCCCCTGGCACTTGGTTACTGTTTTCTACTTCCTCTGTAGAAAAATCTGAACCCAACACCAATTTAATGTCTCTAGGTTCTTGTCCATATGCTGTAGAGTAAGAT
Organism: Pristis pectinata; assembly: GCF_009764475.1. Lineage (NCBI taxonomy): Eukaryota > Metazoa > Chordata > Chondrichthyes > Rhinopristiformes > Pristidae > Pristis > Pristis pectinata. Next base: position 9,385,763 of record NC_067410.1, on the reverse strand, counting down.
AATCTACTAGGTTTGAGTTTCTAACCAAATATCCCTTATTTATGGTAAACAACGTCTAACAAGTCACGTCGTCGAGTTTATTGTCATGTGCACAAGTACGATGAGGTACAGGTACAATGAAAAACTTGCTTGCAGCAGCACCACAGGCATGTAGGTACAGATGACACGCAGAACATAAATTCTACATAAAATTATACCATACAGTGAAAAAAAACTGCAAAAGCAAGACCTAAATGCAAAAAAAATGAAGACACAATGGAAGACAAGTCCATGGTAGTGCAAGAGGTAGTCTGTAGTGTTCCATTGCTAATGTAGGGTTAGGGTCGTGCAGGTCGGTTCAAGAACCTGGTGGTTGCAGGAAAGTAGCTGTTCCTGAACCTGGTGGTGTGGGACTTCAGGCTTCTGAACCTCCTGCTTGACAGTAGCAGCGAAAAGAGGGCCTGACCCAGATGGTGGTGATGATAGATGCCACCTTCTTGAGGCAGATACCTCCTGTAGATGCTGTCAATAGTGGGAGGGCTGTGCCCATGATGGACCGGGCTGTGTCCACAATTCTCTGCAGCCTCTTGTGTTCCTGTGCATTGGAAATGTTGTACCAGGCCATGATGCAACCAGTCAGGATACTTTCACCTAGCTGGAGTAATTGATGCAATAATATATCCAAATTCATTCCACTTGGTACATATCATTCTTAAAGATATATTTCCTGCAGTGATTTATGCTTCATATTCAATAAAAGTAAACTCCTATAAATCAGCTTCTGCTGCACTTTGACATGGTTGTTGCTTGGTTTTGGAACTCTGACTGAAAAATGTCTTGTGTATTATGAAACCATCCCCTTGTGAAGCAAGTATTTCTTAAAAATAATACAAAACAAAGCCATCAATTCCTTTTAATACTACATTAGGTGAATCAGCATGGTCCCATGTGGGTTGTAAGGGACTTGTACATTTCAGCTTGGCTGAACATCAAAATGGAACTGCATTTGGTAAAGTTGAGATTAAAAAGTGAAATCCTTTAATGGAGGAACAAGATTTTCAACAGTTAGATATTGTACCTGTACTAGTCACTGACATAATATCAGTGAGCTGTGTCTCAAATATAAGGAAACAGAAAGCTGTCTGTTCTTAAATTTATCATGCATTGGTAGAGAAATCTTAACTTAATTACAGAAGAATGGGGTAATGCTTGATTCACTGAAGGAATGAGAAAAGAGAGTAGGATTTTGTTAACTGATGACTGTGACTGTTTTTTTGATATCTCTTTCAGTCACACATACCTCAAAACACACAGTGAAATGCATCTTTTGCGCAGAGTGTTCTGGGGGCAGCCTGCAAGTGTCGCCACGGTTCCGGCGCCAACATAGCACGCCCACAACTTCCTAACCCGTACGGCTTTGGAAAGTGGGAGGAAACGGGAGCACCCGGAGGAAACACGGGGAGACTGTACAAACTCCTTACAGACAGTGGCTGGAATTGAACCCGGGTCGCTGGCGCTCTAATAGCGTTACGCTAACCGCTGCACTACCATGCTGGCCAGATCAGGATTTATTACCCACCCTTAAGAAGGTCGCAGTGAGCTACCATCTGGAACCACTGCAGTGCTTCTAGTGAAGGTACCCCCAACCCCCACCCCCACCCCCACCCCAGTGATTGGGTAAGAGAGTTCCAGGACAGGATGATGATGATGGTGTGCAGTCTATAAGTAAACCTGCAGGGTGTTTAAGCTGTTCTTGTTCTTCTTAGTAGTAGACGTTATGGGTTTGGGAGATCACTAGCTGAGTGCATTTTGTAGATGGGGCACCCTGAAGTCACAACACTGGTGCTGGAGGGTGTGAATGTTTCGGGTGATGGATGGATACCAATCAAACTGTCTACTTTGTCCTGGACGACCTTGAGATTTGTTGGAGCTGAAATTGTCAGGCAGGTGAAGAGAATTCCTGATTTATGTCTTGTGGATGTTGGGAAGGAATTGGAATCAGGAGATGAGTCACTTGTCACAACCCATCATGGTCATTGGCCGGCAATGTTGTATTCAGCTATACTAATTCCATTCACCAGCATTTGGCCTACAGCCTTCTATGCCTTGGTGATTGATTCAAGTGCTTTTCCATGTACTTCCCAAGTGTTGTGAGAGTCACTACCTCCACCACCCTCCTCAGGCAGGGCGCTCCAGATTCCAACCTCCCTCTGGATGAAAGTGTTCTTCCTCAGATCCCCTCCAAACCTTCCACCCCTTACCTCAAACCTATGACTTTCTGTTTTAAACACTACTGTTATGGGGATAATTTTCTTCCTATCCGTGCCTCTCATAATTTTGTATATCTCTGTCAAGTCATCCCTCGTCAGTCTCCTCCTCTCCAATGAAAACAAACGCAGCCTATCCAGTCTCTTCTCGTAACTGGAACGTTCCACCCCAGGCAACATCCTGGTGAATCCCGTCTACAACATTGGGCCGGGTCACTGTTCTCATGTCTCTAGAGTGAGAGATTCTGCCTGCCGAGTTTTACCCAAAATATTCAAAGCGTTTACTCAACAACTTGTGCTTACAAACCAACTCTAAGGTGGTCATCACAAGCACATCAGGAGATTAAAACAAGTTATCAGATGGCTGGTCAAGGAAATGGGCACCAGGGATAGCAGAGCTGAGGAGCATTCCAGCTTAGGGAAAAGAGGCTAAATATTCAGTACAATTATTTCTAAATACAGAATATCGTCCAAATAAAACCAAGACAATTCAATTAAAACTTCAGCTGATTTACGAGTATGCTTCAGGGAAGGTAATTTGCCATCCTTACCCGATCTGGCATCTGTGTGACTCCAGACCCACCCCATGTGGTCTGACATAGTGGTCCCTTGTCCTTGGCGGTAGAGGCAATGCAGTGTCAGTGCTACGTGGTGTCAAATAGATCTGGTTAAACTGTTTGAGCAAATCTGCCAAGCTTGACTGAAAGCCAATGCAGATCATAACTGAGGCATGAAGTAATGAACTGTGTGCACAAGCTGGTTGTTTTATTGTCTAGTTTGACTTAAGAGCTATTCTGCTTCTGCAAACTAAAGATTGACTCTTCTGAACAAAGAACATAGAACACAGGAACAGGCCCTTCGGCCCACGATGTCTGTGCCAACTACGATGGCAATTTAAATTAATCCCATCTGCCTGCATGTGGTCTATATCCCTCCATTCCCTGCGTGTTTATGTGTCTGTCTGAATATCTCTCAAAAGTTGCTGCCATATCTGCTTCCACTGCCGCTCCTGGCAGTGCGCTCCAGGCACCTACCACCCTCTGTATAAAAAAGCTTGCCTCGTATATCTCCTTTAAACTTTCCCCCTCCCATCTTAAACCTATGCACTCTAGTATTTGACATTTCCACCCTGCGAAAAAGACTGACTACCTACCCTTTATAAATTACTCATAATTTTATAAACTTCTATCAGGTCATCCCTCAGCCTCCAACACTCCAGGGAAAACCATCCAAATTTGTCCAACCTCTCCTTCCAGCGAGTGCACTCCAATCCAGGCAGCATCCTGGTGAACCTCTTCTGCACCCTCTCCAAAGCCTCCACATTCTTCTTGTAATGCAGCAACCAGAGCTGCACACAAATGTGGCCTGACCAAAGTTTTATACAGCTGTAACATGACTTCCCAATTTGTATACTCAGTGCCTCGACTGATAAAGGCAAGTATTCCGTACGCCTTCGTTACCACCCCATCCACTTGTGTTGCCTCTTTCAGGGAGCTATGGACTTGCACCCCAAGATCCCTCCGTACATCAATATTCCTGAGGGTCCTTCCATGTACCATATACTTTCCTCTTAGATTTGACCTTCCAAAGTGCAATACGTCGCATTTGTCCAGATTAAACGCCACCCATATTTCCAACTAATCCATATCCTGCTGTATCCTTTGACAACCTTCCTCACTATCCACAACTCTGTCAAATCATTTATAGACACCACAGAGGTCCCAGCACTGATATTTGCGAAACGCCACTGGTCACAGACCTCCAATCAGAATAACACCCCATCCACCACTACTCTCTGTCTTCTATGGCCAAACCAGTTTTGAATCCAATCTACCGCATCTCCATTGATCCCAAATGCCTTAAATGAGGGGGTTTGTGAGGTTGGTATAACCCAGGTGAATAACAACGTTCTGTAGATGATGTACACTCCACCCATGGTGCACTGGTGACAGATGAAGTCCATTTTATGTTGCACTTTTCAAAGCACTTTACTCCCAAAAAGGTATTTTTGAAATGTCATTGCTGTTATGATATCAGATATGGTGCAGCCAATTTTTGCACAGCAAGCTCCCACATACAGCAATTCCAAATCATACGGGACATCATTAGGTGGTGACTGGGAAATAAATGTTGGCTTGGAAATTTCCTTGCCTTTGTGAAGAGATTTTTTACATCGATTTGAGAGGGCAAACCAGGGATCAGTTTCATACCTCATCTGAGCAATGGCACCACTAGCAATACAGCACTCCCTCAGTATTGCATTAAGGGCGTCATGTCTCTGGAGAGGGACTTGAACCAAATGATGGGCAATGAGTTGAGTTTCCATCCTTTCTCAGGATGGAAACTCAACTCATTGCCCATCATTTGGGCTTGCCATTGTAATGTGGCCAATGTTAAGAAAGTGGAGGGAGGTAATGTTTGTGATGGAGTGGATATGAGGTCAGTTGCTCATATAACTCCTTTTGTATAAGGCTTTGGTCAACAAGGTTAAGAGGCTCTTGTCAGAATGATTTCTGTATGAATATGGCCAAGTATCCTTCTAGGGTCTGAGGGTTTTAATCTGACTCATGGTTGGACTGCTTCATTGTTAAGTGAGCGGTCCACTGGATGGGATGTTCATTGTCTATCTGTTCCAGTGTTAAAGATCCAACCGCCCATTCAAAAGCCACCACTCTCCCGCTTCCTAGCGAACCAGTTTTTCCAGAGGGCCAAGCTCGGGGGAACCAGCCAAGTTCAGTCGGAAGGCAGAAGGCGTAGTTCAGTAGAAGATGGAGCTGAAAGGAAGGACCCTTCACGTGGGCTTGAAGTAGTGCAGGGCGTGTCTTTGAAGGGTTGTACTTCAGGGTGACGCAGCGTCAGTGCCATGTGGCGTGAATCAGATCTGGTTAAACTTGTGGAACAAATGTGCCGAACTTGACTGGAAGCCAATGCAGATCATAACTGAGGCATGAGGTAATGAGACTGATTGAACTGTGTGTGCGAGCTTATTGTTATAGTCTGGTTAATTCTGCTTTAGGAACAATACTGTTCCTTTTAATCAGGCCTTGGGAGATTGACACTGCTGAAATGTGACTGCTCCCACTGTACTTGTGTAATGTCTTCATTCAGCTGTTGTTTTAGAGGACAATTCAAAACTATGGGGTAGAAGCAAATCTAATGCTCTGAGTCATTGGAAGGAGAGACAGGATAGGCTGGAGCTTTTCTCCCTGGAACGTAGGAGGTTGAGAGGTTTATAAAATCATGAGGGGCAGAGATAAGGTGAATGGTCACAGTTTTTCTCCCAGGGTAGGGGAGTCTAAAACTAGAGGGCACGGGTTAAGTTGAGAGGGAAAGATTTAAAGGGGACCTAAGGGACAACTTTTTCACACAGAGGGCAGTTGGGTTTATAAAACGAGCTGTCAGAGGCGGGTGCAATTACAACATTTAAAAGACGTTTGGACAGGTACATGGATAGGAAAGGTTTAGAGGGATATGAGCCAAATGCGGGCAAATGGGACTAACTCAGGTAGGCAACTTGGCCGGCATGGACGAGATGAGCTGAACGGCCTGTTTCTGTACTGTAAAACTCCATGACTCTATGAGAGAGACTGAGTAAGCTCCACTTCCAATGATGAAAGTACTAGGTTTGGTTGATAAAAACCATTACCCCCCGTGGGGTAATGATCTGTGGGGCAGATCAAGGCGTCTAAACCATAAAATTGTGGCTAGGTTGTTTAGGGTGATAACAGGAAGATCTCTTTCACGTATACAGTAGCGGAAACCTGGAATTCTGTACTGAAGGAGTTTTCAATTGAGAGTCAATTGAAGATTTCAAAACTGAAAGTGACGGTATTCTGTTAGGCAAGATATTAATTGTTGGAGAATCAAGATAGGAAGATGGAAGTAAAATATCTGTCATCATGGAAGAGTTTCAAGAGGCTAAATGACCTATGTTTATTCATACAACATCATTTTTTGCGACGATCTGGGGGAACCCGGACGGAACGTGGGAGCAGGCTAGAGGTGTGGTTCCCTCTGATTGATGCTCAGGAGGCAACCTTGCACAAGAATTTTGAAAATGTACTTAAAATTACAGGAACAGGCTGCTGCTGCACTTGTAGCCTTAATCAGTCCGGGACTGATACTGATTCGGGGTTTCGACCCGAAATGTCGACAATTCCTTTTCCTTCCCACAGATGCTGCTCGACCCACTGAGTTCCTCCAGCAGATTGTTTGTAGCTCCAGATTCCAGCATCGGCGGTCCCTTGTGTCTCCAAGACTAAAACTTGGTGACTGTGCGAGGGACAGAGCCACCAGATTAGACTCGCTTCGGAAACAAGTCTCTCCATCTCCAACCAGGGGAACAGGAGGAGGCCAGTCTGTTCCTCAAACCTCATATTCTCATATTTTATTACAACACAGGAGACCATTCAGCCCATCCAGCCCAGGATGGCTCTCCTTTCAATTAAATCATGGCTGATCAATAACTTGTCCCCATCAACAACAGCTTCTCCCCCACTGCTATCACGTCCTTGAACCGACCTGAAAACCCCAACACTACCTCGGACTATGTTTCTTTTGCTCTCTCTCAACTTGCACCAGTGTCATTGTGTTTATTTTGTTGTGTAAATTATGTATAATTTATGTTAATTTGTTTATGTTAACTTATGTTGGCCATGTTCGTAATGTACTGTTCTGATGCTGCAAAAAGCTAATTTTCATGGTATCTATACCCTAGGTATGTATACCAACGGCAATAAACTTGAACATGAACCTGAACTCTGTCAGACATTAAACAATGAAATCCCACGGCATATTTTGTACACATTTGCATGTTGTTACTGGTGGTGTCCACCTTTAATATACTCTTGGAACCTCTGGGAACATTCTCCCTTGCTGCCAGCTCCACTGTGGGTGAGAAGCCTTAATAATGGGAAATAGTTGTACAGCGGTTTGCGTAATACTATTGCAGCACCAGCGACCCAGGTACAATTCTGGCCGCTGTCTGTAAGGAGTTTGTACGTTCTCCCCGTGTCTGCGTGGGTTTCCTCCTGGTGCTCCGGTTTCCTCCCACATTCCAAAGACATACGGATTAAGAAGTTGTGGGCATACTAGGTTGCCGCTGGAAGCGTGGCGACACTTGCGGGCTGCCCCCAGAACACTCGAGGCAAAAGATGCATTTCACTGTGTGTTTCAATGCACATGTGACTCATAAAGATACTGTACATATCCACACAGTTGTTGAAACCCTGATGCCAAATCATGCGCTGCCTTAAATAAATGTTCAGGCAGTTTTATTTTTCGACCGAAAGAAGTTTACGATAACAGAGCTGGCTAAACTTTCTGCTTTGGACTCCTTTCCAGATCTGGGGAGAGCAATGTTGATATGAAATCCAGCCTCTGACTGCTCTTTCAAAACTCTGTGTCTGTTGTTTCTCATTGCACTTTTTTGTAGAAGTTTCAAATTATCTCAGTTAGCAAATAGAAATCCAGCATGTGCCTTTAAATTCTATTGTATGGTGACCTTCAACTTGCTCATTCTGTTAATATTAATGTCAAGCTATTATTACATATGACGCTGTTAAAAGCATATGATTGCTAATGTCTTGGGAGAGATGCACTTACAGTGTTCCTGTGTAAAGGATTGCCCACAGAGAATGTGTGGTGGAAAGTGTGAGGTCTGAGTTATCTTAGTTTTGAACCTAGTTTTAACAAATAAAAATTAAGATAACACACAACAGCCAGCTATAAAAGTTTGCAATACTCAGGAGTGGAGGGTGGGGCAGGTGAGAGGAGTGTTGATAATTTTAGCTCTTTATATTCAACAACAATGACTTCCATTTATGCTGCACCTTTAGCACAGTGTGAGAAACCAAGGTGTTATCAGTACAAATGGGGTCTGAGCCAAGTAAGGAGATATTGTGGCAGGTGACCCAAAGCTTGGTCCAAGAGGTAGGTTTTAAGAACATAGAACAGTACAGCACAGGAAAAGGCCATTCGGCCCACAATGTCTATGCCAAGTATGATGCCAAGTTAACTAAATCTCTTCTGCTTGCACATGATCCATATCCCTCCATTCCCTGCATTATTAGGGGTAACAAAATGGCTTTACTTCACACTATGGTTATGGTAGCATAGTGGTGTCAGGGCCTGGGCTGTTGATCTGGAGACATGGGTTCAAATTCCCACTGTAGGAATCGAGGAATTTAAATTCAAGTAATTAAATACATTTGGAGTGGCAACTATTAAATTACTTGATTGTTGTAAGGATCCATCTGGTTTTAATGCCCCTTGGAGAAGAACATCTGCGATCTTTACCTCATCCGGCCTATATGTGACTCCAGACCCACCAATGTGGCTGGTTCTTACCTTCCCCAGTTCAGGGTCAATTAAGGATGGAGAATAAATGTCAGTGATGTACACATCACGGAATCAAATCAAATAAACTTGGTTTTGCAGCTGCCGGTCTCCCTTATCAACATGTTAGATGCTGTTTACAATCTTTTACTTTTCATCGGGATAACGCTCCCGTTAACTGATTCCTGGCACCACTTCCTCAAATTTAGTGCATCCTTATGCTGAATTTATTTAATAACTTTAGGCACAGAATGGGCTTTCCTGTTGGTGACTTAGTACAAATGAACGGAATGTTCTGGAAGTATTCAGCAGGATATGAGGACTGGAATCTTTATCAAGTCACTTCAGAGCTGAAAAAGCTGTCTGTAAAATTTCAGTCCATCTTATCTCCGTTAGGATTTCCAACATTTTCTATTTTGATTTTGGATCCTTTTTCAGTTGCAAGTTTATTGGTTAAACTGTGATTTGTCTAAAGATTTTGACTTTAGTTGAAGCACAGTGGTGCGGCCAGTAAAGCCGCTGCCTCTCAGTGCCAGAGACCAGGGTTCAATCCTTACCTCGGGCGCTGTTTGCGTGGAGTTTGCACGCTCTCCCTGTGACTGTGTGGGTTTCCCCTGGGTGCTCCGGTTTCCTCCCACATCCCAAAGATGTTCAGGCAAAGATGTTATTTGGCCAATTAATGTGTAGGTGAATGGTAGCATCTTGGGGGAGCTGTTTAGAATATAGGGAGAATAAAAAAATGGGATTAGTATAGGATTGGTTGTAGGTGAGTGGTTGATGGTCATAGAGTCATAGAGACATACAGCACGGAAACAGGCCCTTCAGCCCAACCCATTCATGCCGACTGTGTTCCCCAGCAAGCTAGTCCCATCTGCACGCATTTTGCCCTTAGCCCTCTAAATCCGTCCTACCCATGTACTTATCTAGATGGCTTCTTGTTGCAGACTTGGTGTGCTGACGGTCCTGCTTCTGCGTTCTGTTACTCTGTAACCTCCAGGACATGGGTGAAGTCAGAATGTAGGAATGGTACATCTGAGACAGAGGGAGAGAGTGATCTTTTAATCTATGCGATTACCACAGTACGTTACTGAGGCAGTGGTTACAACGTCAAGAGAAGCAGTCCTGACACTAAAGCATAGCTCTGTTCCGGTGGTTATTCAGGATCCCTTTCACCTATTTGTAAAAGGACAACAATCTCTCTCAATGTTCAGACCAGCAGCTCCTTTCTCAAACATCACACAATTCACTGATCATTTGTTTTTGGGAGGGGGAGGATGGAAGTGGTTGGAAATGGGGCAATCCTGCATAAATTTTCTGGTGTGTTTACGCCTGTAACAGAAGCCACTGGCACTTCAAAGTAATCCATTTATGGCCAATCTCTTCAGAAGTTTCTGAAGGCCATTTTAAAGTGTAATGTAAATGTGGGTCTTTACAATTGCCTACTCAGCTCAGACCTCTCATTACACTCTAAATGAACTCATTCTGCATTATTCTTTGTTAACAATTCTCTCTTTTGTTAATGCTTTCTTTCTGCTCATCCTTTGGCACCTTTCCCTCATTAGAAGAGGCAGACAGGACACCAGCTCTTGGGATTGCACGGAAAATAGAAGCAGGAGTAGGCCATTTGGCCCTTTGAGCCTGTTCCACTGTTCAATGTGATCATGACTGATCCACTTTTTCAATGGCATACTTCCGCTCTCTCTTCATACCTCTTGATGTCCGTCTGTTGGGTCTGGAAATCCATCTACTTCCTTTTTAAATATATTCAGTAAATTGATCTCCACAGCATTCTGTAGTAGCAAATTCCTCGAGTACATCACCCTCTGAGTAAAGAAATTTCTCCTCATCTCAGTCCTAATTGTCTTAGCTCGGTATCCCCTTGTTGTAAACCCCCACCCAAGGGGAAACATCTCCTCACACCCAGTCTGTCCAGCCCAGTCAGAATTTAGTACATTTCTTTTAAAATCCCCTCTCATTCTTCTAAGCTCTAGTGAATATTGTCCTGGTCAACCCAATGTCTCCATGCACACAGACCAGCCATCCCAGATATGTCTGGTGAACTTTCACTGTATTCCCTCTCAGGCAAGAAGATAAGAAGACCAAAACTGTACACAATACTCCAGGTGCAGCCTCATACACTTGGAGATGTCTAAACTTTTGCTGCTATACTCAAAGCCTCTTGAAATGAAGACCAACATACCAGTTGCCTTCTTTTAGTGCACAAGAACCACTCAGCTTCTAGTTGTTAGACTGTGTGTGACATGAGTATAATGCAACCCATTTTCTGACTTTATAAATAAAACTGGATGAAAATCAGTAAAATCAAATGCAAATTCCCCTGCTAAAAGTAATTTGGACTCCTACATAATCAGCCAAAGAAACTATAGGGCAGCTGTGGTATTAATAGAAAAAGACTTGGTTTTATTCATCCACAGAATGGGAGCATCACCAGCAAGGTCAGATTTAGTTTCCTCTGAACTGCCAGGGTTGTTTAGCCAGTTCAAAGAGCATTGTTATGTGTCTGAAGTTACAGAATGGCCAGAATAGAGAAGGAGAGAAGATTGTCTACATTAGTGAACCAGAGGTGTTTCAGACAACGCAGTCAATTTATGGGTGCTATTATGAAAATATCTTTATATTTCTCTGTTTATTAATGAATATCTCTTAGCTGTTGTGGTATCTGGACCATTATCCAGACCTCAAGATTGCCAGCCCATGAACCCAACTACAATTCTAACAGACCCAATAAAGAACTGAAAACCAAAAGACTGCAGATGCTGGAAACCTGATATAAAAACACAAAGTACTGGAAATACTTGGCTGATCAGACAGCATCTGTGGAAAGAGAAACAGAGTTAACTTGTCAGGTCAAGAGTCTTTCCTCGGATGCTACCTGACCTGCTGAGCGTTTCCAGCATTTTCTGTTTTTATTTCAGATCATATAAAGAGAAGAGAAGACCCAAGTAATGGGTCATTGAAAGATGGCTAATGATGAATCAGAAAAGTCTCATGGTATGGCAGGGATTTTAAGAGTCGGGAGACACAAGAGATTGCAGATGCTGGAATCTGGAGCAACATATAAAATGCTGGAGGAACTCAGCAGGTCAGGCAGCATTGATGGAGGGAAATGGACGATTGACTTTTCGGGTCGAGATCCTTCATCTAGAGGGTGAAGTTTATCGAATTATGAGAGGCATAGAGTAGAGGATTAGACAGCTGGTATCTTTTTCCCAGGGTAGAGATGTCTAATACTGGAGGGCATGCATTTGTGAGGGGGGGGGGTGGGGTAACAATCAAAGGAGATATGCACTACAGAGAATGATGGGTGCCTGGAATGCAATGCCAGGGGTGGTGGTGGAGGCAGAAATGATGAGGCATTTAAGACAGGCACATGAATATGCAGAGAATGGAGGGATATGGACCTTGTGCAGGCAGAAGGGGTTGGGTGTCATCAGCTTAATTAGTTTGGCACAACATCGTGGGCCAAAGGGCCTGTTCCTGTGTTGTACTCTGACCTCACGATCTACCTCGTTGTGAGCTTGCACCTTATTGCACTGCACTTCCTCTGTAGCTGTGACACTTTACTCTGTACTGTTATTGTTTTTACCTGTACTACATCAATGCACTCTGTACTAACTCAATGTAACTGCACTGTGTAATGAATTAACCTGTACGATCGGTATGCAAGACAAGTTTTTCACTGCACCTCAGTACAAGTGACAATAATAAACCAATATCAATACCAATACTTTTCTATGTTCTAAAACCCACCTCTCTGACAAGTCTTTGGTTGTCTGTACTCCAAGCTTTGAAAGGGTGACCAAACCTTTGATCAGGTTCTCCCTCAGTACACTGGATGGTTTGGTACCATTGAAGGTGCTGCGCAAATGTAAATTGTTGTTGAACTGAAAATGATGCCTGTCTTTTGCGACAGCCAGCATCTTCATTGCTGGTACAACTGATGAAGGAGCATTCGCCACTAATTAAACAAAACAGCTGGCCACTTAAATAGGCCGAGAAAGCAAGAAATAATATCCATTTGACGTAACATTAGTGTTGAGGTTCTAACATCTTAGATGATGCATTTATTTCAGAAAGAAATAAATGCATCGTTTCAGATATTTCAGAAAGACAGCGATGGGACTGTTGAAGGGAATTTATGCTCACAGTGTCTCCACTGCTTGCTGAATTGTGGCAATCTGTAATTAAGTTAGTAATGCCCAGATGTGCAGTCATTTGGAACATGAATCTCTCAGTCCTCATGCCAGGCAATTGTCTGCAATTATAAAAGCAAATAGCTTTTATTAAATGCTAATGATTGGAGAGTAGATGGGCTAGAAGTAAATTGGTAAAATTGGTAAATTGGTTTATTATTGTCACATGTACCGAGGTACAGTGAAAAACTTGTCTTGTATACAGTCCATACAGATTGATTCATTACAACAGTGCATTGAGGTAGTACAGGGTAAAAGCAATAACAGAATGCAGAATAAAGTGTTATGGAGAATGGGTGTGGGTGCAAAAAAAAAAGCACACGTCTCTGTAGTGGGGTGCACTGTAGTGGGGAGCTTCAAGTTCCTAGGAGTGAACATCACCAATAGCCTGTCCTGGGCCAACCACGTACACGCCACAGCCAAGAAAGCTCACCAGTGCCTCTACTTCTTCAGGAGGCTAAAGAAATTTGGCATGTTCCCTTTGACGCTCACCAACTTTTATTGATGCACCATAGAAAGCAACTGGATGCATCACGGCTTGGTATGGCAACTGCTCTGCCCAAGACCGCAAGAAACTGCAGAGAGTTGTGGACACAGCCCAGCACATCACGGAAACCAGCCTCCCCTCCATGGATACTGTCCATACCTCTCGCTGCCTTGGTGAAGCAGCAGCATAATCAAAGACCCCACCCACCCGGGTCATTCTCTCTTCTCTCCTCTCCCATGAGGCAGAAGATACAGGAGCCTGAGGGCACGTACCACCAGGCTCAAGGACAGCTTCTATCCCACTGTGATAAGACTATTGAACGGTTCCCTTACACGATGAGATGGATTCTTGACCTCACAATCTACCTTGTTATGACCTTGCACCTTATTGTCTACCTGCAATGCATTTCCCTGTAGCTGTGACACTTTACTCTGTATTCTGTTATTGTTTTTATCCTGTGCTACCTCAATGCACTGTGTACAAATGGTATGCAAGACAAGTTTTTCACTGTACCTTGGTACATGTGACAATAATAAACCAATTCCATCTCCAATACCAATACCAAGGAAGATTGGGGAAACGAAGCTACAACACATAACCATTGTGTATCATGGACAAAATATGTGTGCCCAAGAGCCCCGATTGTAAGCGGCCTAGGGGATGGGGAACAGGGGAGGGCTTTATTGTTTCAGACAGAGGAAAGAATTGATAACCAAAGATCCAATAGATTGATAGCAGTGCTAGATTAGATGCTTGGGGCAGCTGTCTGCTCACTGGTCCAAGGGGCAGTGGATGCTCAGTAATTGAGTTTGTTCATGGCTGAAATTGATAGTTGCTTAGATGCCTGGGATACAGGGATCAAGAGGGACATTGGCCTGAGGCACAGGATCAGCCCCAGTCTTATTGAACAGCTGAGCAGCTTAGAGGGGCTGAAAGACCTGGAGGTGCTCCTGTTTCTACTATCCTTCCAGATCCTGAAGGAGATGCTGCCCAGGTCCCAGCCTGTATTTTTCAGGGACAAAGGCCAGTATTGTCCCAATGAGTAAACTGGAGGATAAATCAATGCCCACTAGATTGCCATTAGTAATGGGAAAGATGTTCAGGGGAAACATTAGGGATGGCTTATTTGGCTACAGGGGAAGACGAGGCCAGATCATGGACACACACCAGGCAAGTCCCTGCTTCACTAATTTGATTAAACAGGGTCACCAGGTTAATTGATGAGGGTGAAGATTGCTTGCCTACATTTTCAGAAGAATCAGGATACGTCACAAGAAGCCTTCATGCAAGGTAGAAACTTGTGCAATTAGTGGTGGTCAGCTGTAGTAGATTGAGAACAGGTTGAATATTTGGGCAGCTGAATTGGAGACGTGCACATAAATCTACACTAGTACTCGTACACGGTACTGAGGAAGTGTGGCACAGTTGGAGCTGCTGTCTTTCAGGTGAGATGTTAAACTGAGGGCCCAGCTGCCTTCTTGAGTGTCGTAGAACCATGGCAGTCTGTAAAAGTCTGACAGCACAGAAACAGACCCTTTGGCCCAACTCCTCAATGCCGACCATCTAAGCTAGTCCCATTTGCCTGTGTTTGGCCTATAATCCCTCTAGACCTTTCCTATCCACGTACCTGTCGAAATGTCTTTTAAATGTCGTTATTGTACCTACCTCAATTACTTTCTCTGGCAGATCGTTCCATATACGCACCACCCTCTGCATGAAGAAGTTGCCCCTCAGGTCCCTTTCAAATCTTACCCCTTTCACCTTAAACCTATGCCCTCTGGTTTTCGGTTCCCTTATCCCTGGGAAAAAGACTGTGTGTATTCACCCTATCTATGCCCCTCATGATTTTATACACCTCTATAAGGCCACCCCTTGGTCTCCCCTACCCATACACTATTTTGATGAAGAGTAGGGAAGTTCTCCCTCATGTCCTGGCCAATACTTGTCCCTCAAACGATGGATTACCTGTCCATTATCAGCCTGTTGTCTGTGAGAGCTGGTTGTACGAAAATTGCACTCTAATTTCTGCATCACCACAATAACAGCAAATCAAAAAGTTGTTCACTGAGGGTAAAACATGTCCTCAAATAGGACGTGCAAGCATAATGGAAATTCAAGCCTTCCTGTTTTGTCCAGTTTGGAGTCATTTGTGTTGCATCCAGTTTGATATTTGACCACACCGTACTTATTTCACACTGACCGTCACTGGGAGGAAAACAGAACTGGGAATCAAAGCAGATTTTTGTTTTCACTCCCAAGCATCCCACATGGTGCTCTGCCAGAGATCAACTAACGTGGCACAGATGGGGGAAACAAGCTTTGTCTGAGAAGCTAAATATGGCATTAGGTGGTACTTTTATGCGTTAAGGTTTTGAGGAGCTTCAAAGACTTTATACTTGTTATTACAGACACAACACATTAGCAATCAATTTAAGTATACTCATATTTCTGGGTCAAAGTGTAACTGATCTATCATTTGAACAATTCTCCAGTATAAATGATTTTGTCTTCCTTCTGTTTCACTCTGGGCCATGCTCTTGTTCCTAATTGCGCGTCAGTCTATTTGCACTCCCACAGGCTATTTCCATCCAATTTACTCCAATTTCTCCTAAATGAAGGATGAAGTTATTTGACGGTCAGTGTAAACAGTGCTGAGTTCAGTACAATGTCACAACTGCCTTCGAGCAGCACGAGCTGAGGAATGAGTCCCAAACACCCTTCGCTGGCAGGTGTCATTGATAGAGGTATCGCCCACCAGTACGGGAGAGGATGCTTCTTGAAGTAGAGCTATAAAGAATTTATACAGAGGGTTATTTTGTATTGCTGTGGGATTTTGGGTCTGTTCATTAATGTGGTAATGATGAATAATGTTCAGATTTTCTGACTATTACTCATGGAGAAACCAAAGAAGGCTGTACTGCTCATTTTTGCCTGCACTGGCACTTTGAAAGAGAGTTTCAAATGGCTTCAGATCATACCCACAACCCTGGGATTTTTGCTTTCCTTTACAAGTACATTTCCAATTCATTTTTGAAGGTAGCCATTGAACCTTCTTTCACCTCTCTGAAGGGCAGGTCATTCCAGATTGCAATTATCCAAGGTTGCAAGTGGGCGAACCAGTTTGAACATATGGAATGCTTCATGCCCTTGCCTCCAAGGTGTTGGCCATGTTGCTCTGGAGGCTGTAGATCATTGGGTAAAGAATTGTCATATCGGATTGGTTACGATAGCTATGATGGTTATATTCGGGCATTTGGGAAGTGAGTTCTTATGGTGGCGGCATGTCATAGTTGAAATTATTGTGTTGGGGGTTGGGGGTAAGATGCAGGGTTTAGGATCTGGCTGGGGTTCCACATCAGGGGGTGACGGTCACCCAGTGAGTTGCTCAGTGAGGAGTGAGTACTTAACTCAAAGGCAATTGGTAGTTGGTTTACTATTGTCACATGTACCAAGATTTGTTTTGCATGACATCTAGATAGATCATTCCATACATAAATATATCAGGACACAGGTGCTTCCAGGACCCAGACCCCCTGAACATTGTCTGGTTAGACAGGTCCATATTAAGCATTATAGTACTCAGATTAGTTGTAGAAGACTTGTTTCCGCATGAGTGGAGAAGGCTGTGAGTTTTCCTTATTTATTTCTTGGAATTTGGGCACTTCCAGCAGGGCCAGTATTTATTGCACATCCCTTATGGCCCTTGAGAATGTGATGGTGAGCCACCTTCTCGAACAGCTGCTGTCCTTCAGGTGAAGGCACTCCAAGGGTTTTATTGGGTTCCAGGATTTAGACCCAGAGATTATGACAGGGTAACAATCTATTTCCAAGTCAGGGTTTGGGAGGTGCTGTTGGAGTATCTTGGGCAAGTAACTGCAGTAGGTGTTGCAGATGATGCACACTATAGCCACTCTGCACTGGTGGTGGAAGGAAGAAGTGTTAAGGGTGATATATGGGGTACCAAGCAAGTGGGCTGCTTTATCCTGGATGGTATCAATCTCCTTGAGATTTGCCGGGTCTGTTCTCATTTAGGCAAGTGGAATATATTCCATCACACTCCAGATTTGTGCCTTGTAGATGATGGAAGTGCTTTTGTGTATCAGGAAGTGAGTCTCTTGATGCAGGATACCCAGCCTATGATTTGCTCCTACAGTCACGGTATATATGTGGCTGGTTCAATTGACCCCAAGGAAGGTGGAGGTCACGATTATCATGATTACACATACCCGCTGTTGTAAGACTATTGAACAGAGCTCTTGTGCGATAAAACAGATTCTTGACCCTTGATCTCACAATCTACCTCATCATGGCCTTGCACCTTATTGTCTGCCTGCACTGCACTTTCTCTGTGACTGTAACACAGTGGAAATAGTCAGGGCACTGATTACAGGACTGGGACATGATGTCGCAGTTGTTCAAGATATTGGTGAGGCCGCACCTGGTGTATTGTGTTTAGTTTTGGTCACCCTGTTATGGGAAAGATGTCATTAGCTAGAAAGAGTACAAAGAAGATTTACGAAGATGTTGCCAGGATTCGAGGGCCTGAGTTATAGGGAGAGGTTGAGCAGGCTAGGACTTTATTCCTTGCAGCATAGGAGACTGAGGGGTGACCTTATAGAGGTGTATAAAATCATGAGGGGCATAGATAAGGTGAATGCGCAGAGTCTCTTTCCCAGGGAAAAGGAATGAAAAACTAGAGGGCATAGGTTTAAGGTGAGAAGGGAAAGACTTAAAATGAACCTGAAGGGCAACTCCTTCACACAGAGAGTGGTCCATACATGGAACGAGCTGCCAGAGGAAGTGGTTGAGGCAGGTACAAAAACAACATTTAAAAGACAGTTGGACAGGTACACGGACAGGAAAGTTATAAAGGGATATGGGCCAAACGCCGGCAAATGGGACTAACTTAGATGGACATCTAGGTCAGCATGGACAAGTTGGGCCAAAGGGCCTGTTTCCATGCTGTACCACTCTATGACTCTATACGAATATCCTGCTGTAGGTGACTGAGGTAAAATGTATTTTTTGTTTTGCCTTATTGGGGTGCATTTTGTAAATACTGTTTACATTGTAATGTAAATAAATTATTCGTGCAGAAGTCAAATCCCAATCATGAAGGAAGCAAGGCACAGCAATAACCCACTCACCACATGATCACGTTGGGTTCTACCAGGACTCCAGCTCCAGACGTCATCACAGCCTTGGTCCCAACATGAACAAATCAACTGACTTCCGGATGTGAGAATGACTGCCCTTGACATCAAGGCAGCTCTTGACATTAGGAGCCCTGGTACAACTGAATGCAGTGGGAATCAGGGGAAAATCTCTTCACCTGTTGCTCATATTGGATAGGCCACAGCTGGAGTACTGTGTGCAGTTCTGGTCGCCACACAATAGGAAGGATGTGATGCGCTGGGAGGACATAAGGGAGATTCGTCATATTGTCCAAGATGTAATATTTTAGTCGCTGGTTTGTTTTCCCTGGAGCAGAAGAGGCTGAGGGGGGACCTGAGTGAGGTGTACTCAATTGACTTACACAGTGAATGGTAAGGCTCTGAGGTGTGTGGTAGAACAAAGGGACCTGGGAATACAGATCCATCGTTCCTTGAAAGTGGAATCACAGGTAGATAGGGTCATAAAGAGAGCTTTTGGCACTTTGGTCTTAATAAATCAGGGCATTGAGTACAGGAGTTGGGATGTTGGTTGAAGTTATACAAGACATTGGTGAGGCTGAATTTGGAGTATTGTGTGTAGTTCTGGTCACCTCCCTACAGGAAAGATATCAATAAGCTTGAAAGAGTGCAGAGAAAATTTACAAGGATATTGCCAGGACTTGAGGACCTGAGTTGTAGGGAAAAGTTGAATAGGTTAGGATTTTATTCCCTGGAGCGCAGAAGAATGAGGGGAGATCTTGTAGAGGTATACAAAATTATGAGGGGTATAGACAGGGTGAATGCATGCAGGCTTTTTCCCCTCAGGTTGCGTGAGACTAGAACTAGAGGACATTGGTTTAGGGTGAAAGGTGAAATATATAAGAGGAAGCTGGGGGAAACTTCTTCACTCAGAGGGTGGTGTGAGTGTGGAACGAGCTGCCAGTGGAAGTGGTAGATGCGGGTTCAACTGTAACATTTAAGAGAGGTTTGGATAGGTACATGGATGGGAGAGGTTTAGAGGGATATGGTCCGGGTGCAGGTAGATGGGACTAGGCAGAAGATCAGGTTGGTGTGGACTGGATGGGCCGAAGGGCCTTTTTCTGTGCTGTAGTGCTCTATGACTCTACTCTATGACTCTAATTATGCAGGGCATAGATAGAAGGGAGGGAAGGGGTAGAGAAGGGTGGGGAGGTAGAGACGGGTGGGGAGGAGGGATAGAAAGGAAAGGGGTGAGGCCTGAGAGGTGCAGGGAGGAAGGCCAGAGGGAGTGGGGAGGAGGGCCAGACAAAGAGGTAGAGAGGGGCAAGGAAGACATAGAGAGGGGTGAGGAGGAGGGGTTGCTAAAGGTCTTCCCTTCCTAAATCTCTCCACCTCTCTGCCTCCTGTAGGACACTCCTTGAAACTTCTCTCTAACCAAACTTTGGTCACTTATAGCAACTTAGGAGCCATAGGGTCTTACAGCAAGGAAACAGGCCCTTCAGCCCAACTCGTCCATGCCGAGTTGTACAGCATCTTCCATTTAGCAAAGTATTCCAAGTTGTTTCTTAAGAGTCTCATCAAGCAAACTTTAACACTTCAGCACTTAGGGGAGTTGCTGCAGTGGGAGCACATTGAAAATACAACAGACAACCAGCGAGTTAGCAAACAATATCTAAGGAGAAAACTTCCCTGAGTAGATCCCTCAGGAAAAATGGAGACGAAGGATAAAATCAACAGAAAACAAAGATGAAAAGAACATTTCAAAGAGGAAAGAAAATGGCTTGCCTCAAATCTGAGGCCTCATTCTGATAGTAGGCCAATTGAGGCTTGCTTCCTCGATGAATATGTACTGTGCCCTTTGTCGTAACTTAGCTTTGTCCACTCCTCTTATTAAATAAAATTGCCAGGCCTTAACAAGGAGCCCCCAGACAGACCTGATTTTGTTAGACTGAGTTGAGTCCATTCATTATCCTGCAATTTACTGATAAGTTCAAAGAACAAATGGAGTTCCAAGGGAAATATTTACTAACCATGATATTCCCAATTTCACAGAGTCAGTCCTGGGCTGCAATACATTGTTTCAGGGTACAATTGTCTCCATTGGAAGCCAGCAATGTGATGCACTGTTTGAGGATGCCTGGGGTTCTAGACTGAACATGGGAAGCAGCCTGTAATCCATTATTTGGCTACTGATCTGCCTGAATGACAGCAGAGGTTCAATAATGGCAGGCACAGTAGTGTAGCGGTTAGCATAACGCTATTACAGCGCCAGCAACCTGGGTTCAATTCCGGCCGCTGTCTGTAAGGAGTTTGTACGTTCCTCCCGTGTGTCTGCCTGGGTTTCCTCTGGGTGCTCCGGTTTCCTCCCACATTCCAAAGACGTATGGGTTAGGAAATTGTGGTCGTTCTATGCTTGGCGCCGGAAGTGTGGCGACACTTGCGGGCTGCCCACAGAACACTCTACGCAAAAGATGCATTTCACTGTGTGTTTCGATGTACATGTGACTAATAAAAATATATCTATATCTATACCGTACTTTGTTCTATCTGGGAATGTTGCTGTTACAACAACAATAGCACACGAGCAACAACTTCCAATGTAATGTAACAAAAGCATTCCAAGACATTTCCCAGGAATGTTATCAGACAAAATATTAACGCCTGGTTGCACTGGAAATATGTTAGGCCAGATGACCAAAACATGTTAAATAAATGAGTTATAAGGAACATCGTAAAGGGGAAAGACAGAGGGGTCTAGGGAAGGAATTCCAGAGCGTAGGTACTTGGCAGTTGAAGACACAGCCAGTGGAGGAGCCATTAAAATCAGGAATGGGAATGGTGTCAGAATTTAAGGAGTGCAGACGTCACGTGGGGATATAGAGCTGGAAGAGATTACAGCAAAGCAAAGGGCAGACCATGGAGTGATTGGAAAACAAGATGTTCAGTGTCCCCTTGTACACTTCATTGAATAAGTCAATGATAATTTGGAGCTTGGCCTCCAAGATTGCACATATGTAAGCATCTTCTGTGTGCAGTAACTCGCTGACTGAGGTTGGGGGTGATTTTAGCTCTGGAGTGGAGATGACGGAACTTAAATTGCAAGAGAAACAAGAGATTGCAGATGCTGGGATCTGGAGCATAAAACCAACTGCTGGAGGAGCTCAGCGGGTCGAGCAGCATCTGTGGAGACAAAGGGATAGTTAATGTTTCAGGTCAAGACTCTGTATCAGGACTTAACTAGCTTCCTGCTTGTCCTGGAGATTAATTCCAAATCCATGAGAAGCATAACGAACGCAGTGATGTCACAGTGATTAAGTTACTGTAATACTAATCTGGAAGCCTGGACTAACAATTCAAAGATCTGAGTTCAAATTCATAATCTGGAATTAGATAAAACCTCATCATTACAGACAATGACAATAAAACAACCAGATTGTTGCAGAGACCCATTTGGTTTGGTGATGTTGGCAGAGACAGAACAGACAGCCAGTATTTTTTGCCCAGGGTTGAACTGTCTAATACTGGAGGGCATCCATTTAAGGTGAGAGGGGGAAAGTTCAAAGGAGCTTTGTGGGGCAAGTTTTTTACACAGTGAGTGGTGGGTGCCTGGAATACGTTGCCAGGCAAATACGATAGAGGTGTTTAAAAGGCCCTTAAATAGGCACATGAATGTGCAGAGAATATGGACATTGTGTAGGCAGTAGAGATGAGTTTTGTTAGGCATTTAATTACTTGTTTAGCACAGGATTGTGGGCTGAAGGGCCTGTTCCTATGCTGTTCTAAGTTCTATCGGGGGGGTGTGGGGGGGAGGGAGTCTCTCCCCAAACCTAGCCTGGCCTATTATCTGACTCCAGACCCACGACTTTGCCATTGATTCTTATATGACCCAGTAAGACAGTCTGCTCAGGACCACTTAAGGATGGGCATTAAATGCCAACCATATCAATGATGCTGAAATAATGAATCAATAAAAAGTCTTGTTGTGAGCAAGATTGAGGAGAGCGCTCATGATTGACTCGGATTGGCTTTGTATTGGATCTGTTGATGAGGATCATAGCTTGTAAGTCACTATGGAGTGGCTGGTGGTGAATTTTTTGGGGACCTCCAGATTTGAAAAGGATTCTCTGTGATGCCTCACAGTTGATGGAGTTGAAGAATTTTGTGAGGCCAAATAAGGTCATGTTGATTGGTGCTGTGCCTTGCACGTTCTTTTGGATTTTCCATGGGGTGAGGATGATATCAACTGTGTGTGTTGATGAATGGAATGCACACTGCAGCTCCGGGAGAGGTTCCTTGGTCAATGGGAGGAGGTCATTGAGAAGTATCCCTGCATTAACTTTCCCTGTGGCAGACAGCAGGGAGACTGCACTGTAATTGTAAGATAAGATAAGATCTCTTTATTAATCACATGTACGTCAAAACACACAGTGAAATGCATCTTTTGCGTAGAGTGTTCTGGGGGCAGCCTGCAAGTGTCACCACGCTTCCGGCGCCAACATAGCATGCCCACAACTTCCTAACCCGTATGTCTTTGGAATGTGGGAGGAAACCGGAGCACCCAGAGGAAACCCACACAGACACGGGGAGAACGTACAAACTCTTTACAGACAGTGGCCGGAATTGAACCTGGGTTGCTGGCACTGTAAAGCGTCATGCTAATCGCTACACTACCGTTCCTGCCCATTGTACAGGTCCATGTCCTCAGTGTAGTGCTGTGGGTTGCTAGGATCCTCCAGAATACCACAGCAGCAACTAAGTTTGTCTGTTGGAGGTGCTTCCAAACATCAGCAAGATCTGGGCTGGGACCTGTTACCCATTGGTTGCCAACATCAGGCAGCACTGAGGGGCTGGCTGAGGATTTTTCAAGGTTGTAGGGGAGCTTGGCATTGGACTGCAAGTATGTGGATGAACAATGTCTTAAAATACATTACGTTATGGTCACTCTTGACTGTTATGAACTCTGGATTCACTGTTCAGCACCAAATCCTTCTCCAGGCTTTGCATCCTGAGTTAGGAAGGAGTCCAGTACACATTATAGCAACCCCATTACAGCATTCCCTTCACGCACTAATTCTGACCAGTTCACTCTGTGCAGTCAAATTCCCTTAGGTGATTACAGACAATCCCCTCAGTACTGCGAGGGTGGGGGAGGGGGTGGTGTGCGGTGGGGAGCTGCCTTCCTAGAGAAGGGTCCGTACCACGGTCTTCCCCAATGCAAGGCTGTATCTTGTGCGCACGTGGCAAGAAGCGCTATTTGAAATAAAGTAAATTTTGTGTCTATTTACTTACTTCCCATATAAATTCCGTAAGAGCAAATTTTATTATGTATCTCAAATTTTTGGGCAGCAATTTGGAATTCTCAACGGGCAGGCACAATCACAAACACCCCTAACGAGGGGTTATTATAGTATATTTTTCTGTCATTTTCCTAATTGCTTTGCACGCTTCTTCCTCCTCCTCCCTTCCACCAGGAGATGGCCGGTGTACTGATGTGATATCTTCGTTGTTGTTACTTATCTCCATCTGCATGCGTACTTCTGCTTCACTGAGAGATGCAGCACATTTTCTGCCGCCGTTGTTATCCATAACAAGGACAACTCGCCTGATATTTCCCATTCGCCTTTTCTAAATATCTTACACTGTAATGTTTAATTCCCAATCCTGATTAATCTGCAGTGGAGTCTGAGTAATCCTTCTGACATCTGCTTTCATGCAATGCAACATTGAATCTAGTTTTATTACAGTCACCTTGTGCATTGAAGTCCAGACAGTAATTGCTGTCAATTTGTTTTTAACCATAAGGTAAGGTATCCTTATTAGTCACATGTACATCGAAACACACAGTGAAATGCACCTTTTGCGTAGAGTGTTCTGGGGGCAGCCCGCAAGTGGCGCCACGCTTCCGGCACCAACATAGCATGCCCACAACTTCCTGACCCGTACGTCTTTGGAATGTGGGAGGAAACCGGAGCACCCGGAGGAAACCCACGCAGACACAGGGAGAATGTACAAACTCCTTACAGACAGAGGTCGGAATTGAACCTAGGTTGCTGGCGCTGTAAAGTGTTATGCTAACTGTCACACTACCGTGCCCTTTCACACTGCTGACCTGTAAGTCTATCTCCTGGTCTCTTAATCCTCCCTTACTTTAGTCTGTTCTGTGTTCTCCATTTATATTTAGCCTTGTTTCATTCTTTATTGATCCATTCACGAGGGGCAAGCTATTGGAAAATCTAACGGGGGTTAAAGGCAGGCAAGTCGCCAGGACCCGATGGCCTAGACCCAAGGGTTTTAGAAGAAGTAACTGCAGAGATAGTGGAGCCCTGGGAGAGTGCCAAAGGATTATAAAACTGCAAATGTGGCATGGCAATTGTATAGAGGTTTCTGAGGGGTCTAATGTGCAAACTACAGCAAGGGACAAAATTTTAAGTTAGAAGGCAGCTATCTGAGGCCAATTCCCAACGAATTTCTCAGAGTGGTCCCCTTTAAACATTCTCCTCAGCATTCTTCTCGTTTGTTACAGAGCCGTGCCATGCAATCTGCCCCATGATGACCCATGACCAGTCCTTCAAATCCAGATCTCCCCCACCCTTAACACCCACCCTCCCTGGCCTGTAGCACCCCTGTAGCCCCTCCCCAGAACCTGCCCATGATAGTCCACTCACTGGTGAACCAATCAGAGAGGATGGGCCTTTGCGCACGTGAAGCTTTTGTAGCAGTAGGTTGCCGTTTATAACATACACACACATCCATTAGCGGTCACTGCACACTTCAAGTGCATTTCCCCACACTGGAGAGTCTCCTGGCCCGGCTTTCTTACCCAAGTGTTTGTTTTCCTGCTCTGTTGGTTTCTCTGCCAAGTTGCACATGGCTTGGACAATAACTCAGAGATTTGAGGTCCTGCTTTTAATTCAACAGGAAATTGGCAAAGTCCACTCTCTGATTATATCCAGGTCTTATTCTCAGCAACTATATTTACCAGGAGTTTTACCAGGATGTTGCCTGGATTGGAGAACATGTCTTATGAGGATAAGTTGAGTGAGCTGGGGCTTTTCTCTTTGGAGAGAAGGAGGATGAGAGGTGACTTGATAGAGGTGTACAAGATGATAAGAGGCATAGATCGAGTGGACAGTCAGAGACTTTTTCCCAGGGCGACAATGGCTAACACGAGGGGGCATTATTTTAAGGTGATTGGAGGAAAGTATAAGGGGGATGTCAGGGGTAAGTTTTTTTACACAGAGAGTGGTGGGTGCGTGGAACACACTGCCGGCAGAGGTGATGGAGGTAGATACACTAGGGACATTTAAGAGACTCTTAGATAGACACATGAATGATAGAGAAATGGAGGGCTATATGGGAGGGAAGGGTTAGATAGATCTTAGAGCAGGATAAAATGTTGGCACAACATCCTGGGCCAAAGGGTCTGTACTGTGCTATAATGTTCTATGTTCTATGTTTCTACGTATGTCAGAACTAGTTTCCTCTCTCTCTCTCTCCACATTTAGTAATTGATGCTCCTTATCAGACATGTGTTGTTTGTGCTGCTGTGGCAAGTGGTACTGTGGAGGTCTGGTTACCATACTGAGTGGCTTTTGTGTATTTTCCAACTTACCAACTTAAGGACATCTGCAAAAATGCAACCTGTTGGTTACCCGGGATGGCTTGTAATAGATGCAAACAATGTGAGAAATATTCAGCAGGTCAGGCAGCAAGTGTGGGGAGAGAAACAGGTCAAAGTTTCAGGTGGAGACACAAGAGGCTGCAGATGCTGGAATCTGGAGTAACAAACTATCCGCTGGAGGAAATCAGCGGGTCGAGCAGCATCTGTGAAAGGAAAGGAATTGTCAACGTTTGGGGTTGAAACCCTGCATCGGGTCAAAATCCTGAGTTCCTCCAGCAGATTGTTGCTCCAAAGTTTCAGGTGGATGGATTCTGCTGAGAGGCCTTGACCATAAAACAAATGAAGACATTAGAAACTGCAGATACTGGAATCTGGAGCAACACTGAAAAGCTGGAGGAACTCAGCACAAATGAGACCTTTCCCTTTCTCTCTTCATGGACGTTGTCCGGTCTGCTGTTTCCAGCATTCTCCGCTTTTATTTCAGCTTTCCAGCATCTGCAGTTTTTGGCTTTTGAAAACAGATGACCCAATCAATGTTATTGGTGGGAGCATGCAGTGCGTAAATTAGCTGTGCATTTCCTGCATAACAGTGACTATATTTCAGGAAGTTGTTCCAACTCTTTGAGACATCCTAAGGTTGTGAGGTGGGTGTCTCGGTCTCTCAATCTGTACCTTCTTTCAGTGACTTACTTGTAGTGAGAGTCCCAAGTTTCATTGTGCTGGGTTCTAAAAGAACAAGGCAGATTTAACCTTAGCAGCCAATTCATTTGCCTGGATTCAGTCATAGTAAAATGATCCACTTAATGGCATGCTCTGCAGCCATACACAAGAGTTCTGATAGATGTGTTGCCCACCCAGTATAAGACATGCTCGCCAATCCAGGCAGCATCCTGGTAAATCTCCTCTGCACCCTCTCTAAAGCTTCCACATCCTTCCTATAATGAGGTGACCAGAACTGAACGCAATACTCCAAGTGTGGTCTGACCAGAGTTCTATAGAGCTGCAACGTTACCTCGCGGCTCTTGAACTCAATACCCTGACTAATGAAGACCAACACAACATACGCCTTCTTAACAACCCTGTCGACCTGCACGACAACCTGAAGGGATCTATGGACATGGACCCCAAGATCCCTCTGTTCCTCCACACTGCTAAGAGTCCTGCCATTAACCTTGTATTCTGCCTTCAAATTTGATCACCCAAAGTGTATAATTTCACACTTTTCTGGGCTCCGAAAGTATGTACATATATCGGACTTTTGAATTTAATAATATTATCAGAGCTCGTTTGTATTTAGGTATGTCTACAAGCTGTATATCGTAACGCTATTACAGCAGCAGAGACCTGGGTTCAATTCTGTCCACTGTCTGTAAGGAGTTTGTACGTTCTCCCCATGTCTCCGGGTGCTCCAGTTTCCTCCCACATTCCAAAGATGTACGGGTTAGGAAGTTGTGGGCATGCTATGTTGGCGCCGGAAGCGTGGAGACACTTGCAGGCTGCCCCCAGAACATGCAATGCAAAAGATGCATTTCACTGTGTGTTTCGATGTACAAATGACTAATAAAGATATCTTTAAAAAAAGTTAGTTACAGGATGTGTATAGGAAGATTCACCAGCTCTTCGAGAAGTGCCATGGGATCTTTTACACTAAACTGAGATGGGAGATGGGGTCTTGCCTCATGTAAAAAGAGGCAACTGTGATATTAATGGCAACACAAAATCTGTTGGATATTGGAAATCTGAAAAAAAAACAGAAAATTCTCAGCTACTCAGGAGGCCAGGAAACGTATGTGGAGAGAGAAACAAAGCTAACGTTTCGGGAATGTGATCTTTTACCAGATCTGGAAAAAGTTGGAGATAATCAGGTTTAAGATTCAGGGAAAGTGGGGGAGAGTTGGGGAGAACAACATGGAAGGCCATTCACAGTGGAGAGCAGGAAAATGTGAATGACGCAAGGGTGAGATTGCAGGCTTAGGGGAGGTGGCAGTGGAATTGGTAAAGAAACAAGCAAGGTGTGGGAATAACAGAATTATATATCGCATATGTACGTACTTATTACAATGCAGAATGAGGCCATTTGGCCCATCAATCTATGCTAGCTCCCAGCAGAGCAATTCCACTGCTTAATTTCCCCTCGTCTTATTTCCCCGTGGCCCTGCAACAACCTCTCTCCAATGTGTCTACCACGTCCCTCCCTTTTTTTATTCTTTTGCAACCCGCCTACACTAAGCATAATTTACAGTGGCCAGTTAACCTACCAGCACCTGTGGGAGCCAAGGTGCTTTGGGGAAAGCTCATGTGGACACAGATAGAACATGCAAACTCCTCACAGAAGTCAGGGTTGAACAGTGAGGCAGGAACACCAACAGCAGGGTCACCTATCATCAGGTAGAAGATACAGGAGCCTGAGGGCACGTGCCACCAGACTTAAGGACAGCTTCTACCCCACTGTGATAAGACTATTGGACGGTTCCGTTATACAATGAGATGGACTATGACCTCATGATCTACTTTGTTGTGACCTTGCACCTTATTGCACGGCACTTTCTCTGTAGCTGTGACACTTTACTCTGTACTGTTATTGTTTTTACCTGTAGTACATCAATGCACTCTGTACTAACCCAATGTAACTGCACTGTGTAATGAATTGACCTGTATGATAAGCATGCAAGACAAGTTTTTCCCTGTACCTCAGTACAAGTGACAATAATAAACCAATAGCAATACTCCCACTGTCTGGAATTTAGTTAATTGCTGCATACAGAACGCTGTAGTGTGTCCAGGTGGAAGATGAGGTGCTACTCCTTGCGTTTATGGTGAACTCCATTACTACAATGCAGGGGAGTGAGGAGATAGTGGTTCAATAAATTAAAGTTTGCAGACTGAATGGAGAGGCTATGCAAAATTCCCTGGGTACTTCACTGGAGTGTCAGACTGGCTGTTTTATGGTCCATTTCTTGGTGTGGGATTTGAAGTGCCACTACCTATCACCAGGGGTATGACAACGGAAGGAGGGGCGGTATGCCTAATGCCAACCTTCTGTTATCGCCATGCTTTTGAACAGGGAATAACTGGATAAAGGCACATTCATGAGCCTAACTAGAGATGGGAATAATGTCCAAAGCAAAATAAAGCAGATGCTGGAATTCCTTGGGGAAAAAAAAGTGCCAGAAATAAATACTCAATAGGACAGGCAGGAACTACAGAGTGAGTTAACATTTCAGTTTGTGACTTTTCCAATTACTCAATGACTCTATATAGCAGCTTGAATCAAACATAAAGCAAATGGGACTAGCTCAGTTAGGCAGTTTGGTTAGCATGGGCGAGTTGGGCCGAAGGGCCTGTTTCCCTGAAGGCAGAGATGGGTTGGGATGGGGAAGGAGGAGGTGAGGACATGAGGGGTGGGGGGAGTAAATAAAGGAAGGGACCTGTGTTTACATGGCTCTTCTCTCTGACCCATGGTGCTTTGCAAAGGACCATTGAAATTCACTACAGGAAGGATGTGGAAGCCATAGAGAGGGTGCAGAGGAGATTTACAAGGATGTTGCTCGGATTGGGGAGCATGCCTTATGAAAACAGGTCAAGCGAACTCGGCTTTTTCTCCTTGGAGTGACAGAGGATGAGAGGTGACCAGACAGAGGAGTATAAGATGATGAGAGGCATTGATCGTGTGGATTGTCAGAGGCTTTTTCCCAGGGCTGAAATGTTTGCTGCAAAAAGACACAGGTTAAAGGTGCTGGGGAGTAGGTACAGAGGGGATGTTAGGGGTAAGTTTTTTACTCAGAGACTGGTGAGTGCGTGGAATGGGCTGCCGGCAACGGTGGTGGAGGTGGATATGATAGGGCCTTTTAAGAGACTTTTGGATAGGTACATGGAGCTGAGAAAAATAGAGGGCTATGGGTAAGCCCAGTAATTTCTAAGATAGGTTCAGCACAACTTTGTGGGCCGAAGGGCCTGTATTGTGCTGTAGGTTTTCTATGTTTCTATGTTTCTTTGAAATGGAGTCACAAATGACAAGTAAGATGGTAGAGCAAGACACTAGGGAGAAAATAAGGGGTTTGCAGGAGAAAATGAGAAGTAGATGTCTCCTCTCCAACCTCAGTTGAAGAGCGATATAACGATATTATTCCTAGGTCAGAAGGATTTGCAAGGAATGTGTAATAACACGGCACTGTGGTGACATTTCTGATGAAATCACTCCTTTTAATCGTCAGCTTTCCCTGGATTGCCAATCTTACACCCTGGAGATAGAATAGGGCTTTGCTGCATGTTATTCTAAAGGGGAAATTCAAACCAGCACCGAACCTGGTGCAGATTATAAACAGATTTCATATCAAAGACCTGCCGTTGGTTATTACGACCAAGAGAGAGAGAAGCGATTTGTTAGGGGGGGCAAAAGAAAGTCTCTATGAAGTCATCAAGAAACCTTCACCATTTCCCTTGCTGTCTGCTGCCCCCACGTTAATGGGGTCATGTATTCCCAGGCACGGCTGGGAGTTTGGAGAGTTGGAACCTGCAATGTGAGGCAAAAAAAGTCAAATCATTCTAGCTGCCAGCCACGTTTGTAAATCCTTGTCCCTTGAGACGAAAGGGATTTCTCAACAGTTGCACAGAAAATGGTTTTACCAGGATCCGCAGTGTTCTTCCAACTTGCTTTCAGTCCGCACTTTGTCACTCCATCATTTTTGCTAATGCCTCCTCTCTCAGAGTTCCATCGTCCTTGGCCACTGGCAGTTATCTCATCATGGTGAATGAGCTTCACTCTTTAGCTCAGACTGCCTATCTTGGCAGGATATTCAGCAAGCATTGCGGTCCCATGGCTGAGCCAGGTCATCTGAACTTGATGGCCTGTTGACTTGATTCTGAGCTTCCAAACCCATAAAGCGAGGAAAGGCTTACGTTTCTTTAGCATCTTTAATGACCCCAGGTGTCCTAAAGTCTTTGCGATCACTGGAGCACTTTGGAAGTCTAGCCTCTGTTTTAATGTCCCCTCCATTACCAGGATAGTTTTTCTTGTGCGATGCCTGTGTGGAGTTTGTATGTTCTCCTGGTACTATGGTGAAGAAATCACAAGATGAGGGACTTAATCCTTTATTTACATGTGACAGATTTTGAGAGTATTTGAGCCAACGTTGCCTTCCTTGAAAAATTCTACTAAATCAGTCAAGATCGAGCTGTCAGTAACTCATGCTGACTGATCCTAATTTTTCTTTGTCCTTTTACATGTGAATTAACTTCTTCAGCACAGACTTTAAGGTTATATCAGCCTGCTGGTTAAGTACTGGCAACCAAAGTCCTGGATTACCGAACTGGATCCCTGAGTTCAATCCTGTCATGGTATGCAAGGACATTGATTCTAAACAACTACATCTGGAATAAAGAGACAGTCACTGTAAAATCAGGTTCAAGCACCTTCGCTGTGTCTGCTGTACCAGCCGGGATCTCCAGAAAGACAATTCTATGTCATTGTTGGTCTTGTCCTCCAGTTCTACTGCTGAACCACTTCAGGCATAGCCAGCCGCTCCATGAAATGAAGCTAATGGTGGACAATAGGTATCACCCTCACCAGTAGCATCGATATCCCTGGAGCGAATACTTAGGCACAGTGGCACATCTAGTCACAGTTCTGGCAACCCAGGTTCAATCCTGACCTCCGGTGCTGTCTGTGTGGAGTTTGCACATTCTCCATGTGACTGCATGGATTTCCTCCGGGTGCTCCAGTTTCCTCCCACATATGCAGGTTGGAAGGTTTGCCACTGTGAATTGCTCCTCATGTGTGGGTAAGGGGAGTTGATGGGAATATGGGGAGAATAAAATGGGACTTCTTAAAAAATAAATGTTATTCATAAAATATATATATATATATGGGAAATGCAACTCATTCAGTACACATCTTGCTTTAAGCTCATAGTGTCATCATATATTCATTGTGCCATCAAACTAGTACATTCTAGTTTCAATGCATCAAAGTTACTCCTATTTCAGCAACGTTTCAGGGACTGTTACACAAGTCCCAGTGGATGGGTGTGGATGGGTGCTGGATCATTGGCGTGATGGGTGTTTCTGTCTGTCTCCATGCTGTATGGTTCTATGACTTCCACTGTCTTATTAAAGATCATCCACATCCTGTAAGATTATGTCATTATTTCCTTGTCTATAGATTCAATGTCCCGGAATGACCCCCTTAAAAACAGCAAACGCTGGAAACGTTCAGCAGCTCAGGCAGCATCTGTGGAAAGAGGAAAAGAGTTAATGTTTCAGGTTGAAGACCTTTCATCAGAATGAAGGATCTCAGACCTGAAACGTTAACCCTGTTTCACTTTCCACAGATGCTGCCTGAGCTGCTGAGTGATTCCAGCAATTTCAGATTTTATTTTGGGTAAGGATAACATTTTTGTTTCCCTGAAGGATATTAATGACGTTTTTTAACAACAAGCTAGATATGTTACTGGAGACACAAGAGAGACTGTAGGTGCTAGAAATCAGGAGCAACACACAAAAAGCTGGAGGAACTCAGTGGGTCAGGCAGCATCTATGGAGGGAAATGGACAGTTGACATTTTGGGTTGAGACCCTTCATCTGGACTGGAAAGAAAGCGGGGAGAAGCCAGTATAAATGGGTGGGGGGAGGGGGGGAGCAAGAGCTATCGGGTGATAGGTGGATCCAGGTGAGAGGGAAGGATAGGCAGGTGGTGGACGGGGAGAGTGGGAGTGATGTGAGAAGCTGGGAGGTGAGAAGAAGAAGATGGAATCTGAGAGGAGAGGACAGTGGACCATGGAATAAAGGGGAAGGAAGTGGGGAACCAGAGGGAGAAAGGTGTGGGTGATGTGCATATCGAGAGGGCAGGGGAGGAGAAAAGGGAAAAGGTGATGGGGCTGGTGGGATAAGGGAAAACAAAGTGGGAGACAGAGGGGAGTGATTACCAGAAGTTGGAGAAATCGCTGTTGATGCCGTCAGGTTGGAGACTACCAAGGCAGAATATGAGGTGCTGTTCCTCTAATCCGTGTCTAGCCTCAACTTGGCAGTGGAGGAGGCCGTGGACAGACACGTCAGTGTGGGAATGGGAAGTGGAATTAAAATGGCTGGCCACCGGGAGATCCCGGCTGGTACGGCGGACACAGTGAAGGTGCTCGAACCTGATTTTACAGTGACTGTCTCGTTATTCCAGATGTAGTCGTTTGGAATCAATGCCCTTGCATACCATGATGGGATTGAACTCAGAGATCCAGTTCAGTGATCCAGGACTTTGATTGCCAGTACAGTAACAACCAGCAGGCTGCTATAACCTTAAAGTCTGTGCTGAAGGAATTAATTCACATGTAAAAGGACAAAGAAAAATTGGGGATCAGTCAGCATGAGTTACTGACAGTTCGATCCTGACTGATTTGATAGAGTTTTTCAAGGAAGGCAACGTTGGAACAAATACTCTCACAATCTGTCACATGTAAATAAAGGATTAAGTCCCTCATCTTGTGATTTCTTCACCATAGTACCAGGAGAATGTACAAACTCCACACAGGTATCACTGGAGGTTAGGAGAGAAGCCAAGTCACTGGGGCTGCGTGGCAGCAACACTACCTGCAGTGCTAATGTGCTGCCCATCCCTAGTTATCCCTGAACTGAGGAGTCAGGAGTCTGGGCCAGACTGGGTAAGAAAGGCAGATTTATTTCCCAAAAGAGGACTGGCAATGATAATCCAGTAGTTTCATGGTAACCATCTTTTTAGTACAGATTTAGTTAATCTTGAATTTAAATCCTCAGCTGCACTAGTGAGATTTAAACTCTTCTTTCGATCAACATACAAAACTGACTGCTCGTCCGATAACTGTTATACTACTGCAGCCCTGCATAATAGCGCTAGAAATGACTAACTTGCTGTCATTTCTCTGCTTTTAACAGAACAGTGCAGCACAAGAACAGGCCCTTTGGCCCACAATGTCTGCACCAAACACGACGCCAAGTTAAACTAAATCTCTTCTGCCTGCACGTGATCCATGTCCCTCCATCCCCTGCATGTTCATGTGTCTATCTAACAGCCTCTTAAACATCACTGTCATATCTGCTTCCACCACTACCCCTGGCAGCCTGTTCCAGGCACACACCACCACTCTCTGTGTTAAGAAAAACTTGCCCTGCACATCTCCTTGCTTTAAATTCAGTGTCATCAGATCTTTCTTTGTTTTATTTCAGGATCAGGTTTATGATCACTGACATATAAGGTGAAATTTGTTGTTTTGCGGCAGCAGTACAGTGCAAAGACATAAAGTTACTATAAATTACAAAAATCACTGGTTTCACTATTGCTCTTTGGTTTTACTAAGACACCTTGTTAAGTGGCAGCTTGCCAGATAGCACTTGTGTCTCTGCTCTGGAAGGCTGTGACAGCAAGTCCCACGCCGGAGATTATGAGCTGATGCTCTGCTGCGGGACGGAGGGAATGCTGCACTGTTGCACGTGTTGTCTTTTGTATAAATCATTCAACTTGAGGCTCGGGTGTCAGACGATCCCGTGGCTCTACCGAAAGAGCAGGCAAGTTCTTCCTGGTGTCCCGCCCAATACTTATCCCTCAGTCAGAGGATCGGGAGTGAGACACCCCTGAGAATGTACAGGCAACTGAGGTGAAGCCTGGTGTCAGGTTCCCAACATTAGTATTTATAATCAGAGAGAACTATTACCTTGGGTTCGTTCTGAGAAAACACGGTGAATCTGATTTTTGTTTAAACAATGAATATTTCTCCACAAATTTGAGAGGAGGAGACTGTGGCAGTATGCACGTGGCTGTAAAGCTCAGAAAACAACATCCTCCTATGACTGTTAATCATTAAAGTTCCTTATGCATCATGTGCTCAATATCTTGGGCCAAAGAAAACAGGAGAGTGTGCCATAGCACTGCGATGTGCTGAAAGATGGTCAAGTTCACTCAGTAGTGCAGCAGTATATTCCCTTATGCCTTGGAGCTCCTCTTCCATTGGGCTGTTTTTGTTACAGGCAGGCTAGAGGCCACAGATTACAACAGTTTTTCCAATAATGCAGGCAGTCCCCCACTGGAAAAACAACACTGCCACATCACTACCAAACAGTACAAAGAGGGGCCTGCTGTTCACCACAACACCCAGGACACAAGTTAGTCCTCAGTCACTTGCCCGAAACATGTCATGCAGTAGCAGCTATTTGATATGCAGTAGGTTGTAGAGCATTTCTGAATTCCCCTCAGCAGAGTTGGATTTCAGAAGCAGATCACGGCAGCAGCTGCTTCTGTACTGCACCTGCAACCTCGCAGCAGAGCCTGGTTTCCAGCTGTCTTCCAGCTCCTTGCCACCAATTTGAGACATTGCCCTGGTCTTCCACATTCACCCCGCACTAAAAGGAATCGCGCACACAAGCAACTTGTTCTTATTCCAAGGGACTGCCTAAGAAGCACCTGAGACCATGGACAAGTAAGGGTTTGCTGTCCACCATGATATCTCCAGTCACTGCTGTTGATTAGAAAATATATAGGGACAGATCTTTATTATAATGAAGTGTAGCAGCTGCTATTTGATGTGCTGCAATTGTAAAGAATTTCTGAATTCCTATCAGTAGAGTCTGCTAACTATTAATAGATACAAGGTAAGATCTTTATTAGTCACATGTGCATTGAAACAAAGTGAAATGCATCTTTTGCGTAGAGTGTTCCGGGGACAGCCCGTAAGTGTCGCCACGGTTCCGGCGCCGACATAGCATGCCCACAACTTCCTAACCTGTACGTCTTTGGAATGTGGGAGGAAACCGGAGCACCCGGAGGAAACCCACGCAGACACGGGGAGAACATACAAACTCCTTACAGACAGTGGCCGGAATTGAACCCGTGTCGCTGGCGCTGTAGTAGTGTTACGCTAACCACTACACTACCGTGCCTGCCTGCTGTTTACAATAACGTACACAGGGACAGTTATCCACTGTGATATATATGGTGTCTGCTATATATTAGAGGCTCTCACCCCTTCCCACTATCCAGGAGCCCAAGTAGTTTCTCCAAGTAGCACTTCTTGCAACTTAGTGTATTAGTTTTATTAATCATGATGCATTCTGCTGTACATTGGAGAAACAATGCAGATTGGGTGACTATTTTGAAGATCATGTCCATTCAGTCTTTTGAAGATCATGTCCATTGAGTCTGAAGGGCTGCAATACGTCTAGAAGGAAGATGAGCTTCCTTGAGCTTACAGTGGGCTTTGTTGGAAAGGTGTAAAAGGTCAAAGACCCTAATCTTCCAGCTGCCCATTCCTTGAATCCTCCATCCCATTCCGCCCCTGACCTCTTTGTCTTTGACCTTCCTGAAGGAATATCACTGATGTTCCTTCTGTTCTCTCCACCTTGACCCTCTTTGCAACTTAAAACAAGCTTCTTTTCTCATTTTCCCAGATCTGATGGAGCATCATTGACCTGAAACATGAACTCTTGTTTCTCTCTCACAGATGCTGCCTGACCTTTTGAGTATTTCCAGCAGTTTCTGTTTTTATTTCAGATTTCCAGCATCTGCAGCCTTTTGCTTTTCAATATCTTTTCACCCACTCTCCATGCTTTCCTGCTTTCTATGCTTGTCCAGGTGTTGTGATGTATTAACCCCTTGGTGCCTGGTATGCCCTTACCTTTGCTTGCCTTACTATCTTCTATCCAATTTGTCACGTAGGGTTCTGCAGACTTAGCTATCCAATATTTTGCTTCAATTGAATATGTTTATTCTGAACCTAGTGAATCTCCATTTTAACTTCTTCCCACTGCTCTAAGACTGAGTTACCTTGAAGTAACGTATACTGAATTTGCTGTATATTAACAGAAGTGGCATTTGCTGTTTGCAATAATTGGTATTGGTTTATTATTGTCATATGTACCGAGATACAGTGAAAGTTTTGCAAGTCATCCATACAGATCATTTCAAAACATAAGTACATTGAGGTAGTACGAGGGAAAACCAATAACAGAATGCAGAACATAATGTTACAGTTACAGTTACAGAGAAAATACAGTGCTGGTCGACAATAAGGTGTAAGGACCATGACAATGTAGAATGTGAGGACAAGAATTCAGCTTTAACATATATGAGGTCCGTTTGAAGAGTCTTGTAACAGCGGGGTAGAAGCTGTCCTTGAGCCGGGTGGTGTGTGTTTTCAAGCTTTTGTATCTTCTCCCAGATGGAAGGGGGGAGAAAAGAGAATGTCTGGGGGTGGGCGGGGTCTTTGATTATGCTGGCTGCTTTTCCGAGGCAGCGGGAAGTGTAGACAGAGTCCATGGAGGGGAGGCTGGTTTCTGTGATGTGCTGAGCTGTGTTCACAACTCTCTGCAATTTCTTGTGGTTCTAGGCAGAGCAGATTCCGTACCAAGCTATGATGCATCTGGAATGGATATATACCACAATCTGATATTTACTAACGTAAAAGCATCTGCTACTCATGATAATATTTAAGAGGCCTTTTAGTCACTGTAATATACACAGGGACAATTATTTGCTAATAATATCTACAGAGTCTGCAAGTTACTAATATGTACAGTTTCTGCTGTTTACAATGATGTACACACTCTACTCTTATCTGATTTATATACTGTCTGTTATTTGTGATAATGGTGGGTTAATTTGCTACTGTAAGTTAAGCCGTCGTGTGGATTGAAGGCACGTTGATGGGCAATAAATAAGGAGGTGGAGTGACACTGACGGGATTGCTCCCTTGGGAGCTAGCTTGGATCTGATGAGCTGAATGGCCTGTCATAAGAATAAAATATGTGGTCTGCTATTTGCTGAGATGTGGTGTCTGCTGTTCACAATCACATGTACAATGTCTATTGTTTCCTGATTTATACACTGTCTGCTATTAGAATAACCTATATAGTCACAGCTATTGACTCTTATAATATATATATTATTTTTACTAATATGTACAATTTCTGCTAGCCATGATAATATATACAGAGTCTTCTATTTACAAAAATATATATGACCCGTTGTTTACAGACATGTACATTATGTCCTGTTCACAGAAATAAATATAGGGACAGCTTACTAATATATACAGTGTCAGCTATTCATTAACATACACAGACTGCTACTTACTGTGATATAAATGTGGTCTGTTATGGACTATTGTATACACTGTGTCTACTGTTAATATAATAAATGTTGGGCCTGCTATTCATTAATTATAGAGGGCCTGCTATTCACAATAATACATCCAGGGTCTTCTATTGTTTTAAGGGTTAGGGTTACACCACAGGCAACCCCTAGTGGAAAGTGGCCTAAGAATTGAATGTTTGACAGAGATTCAATGAAGAGTCAGAAGGTTGGGGGTTGGAGCAGTGTTGGAATTAATTTCCCTGGCGGGTAGAATCTTGGCAACTACAGGATGAAAAGATATTCCGCCATTTGGTTCAGCTGCTGACAAAATTCATGGAGTTTTGAATGGGTAAAGTTGTGTAAAAGGCTGGGTTATAAGCACGCCACCCATTCTTGTGGTGTAGGAGGGGAATGAATGGAGAATGGGAAAGCATCTAGTGTAATGGAGCGACAAATCCAAGACTTGATCAGGAAGGGGAACTGATGAAACGGCTCAGTGGACAGCAGTTCCATTGTTTGAGGACAGATTCCTTTAAGATGCAGCAAAGGAAATCTTCTAAACATCTGGAAAAGGGAATTAGTTGGAAGCACAATTTTTTCCTGAAAAGTCATGGCCTTTTCAAATATGTGGAAAAAGTCAAGAGAATGATAATATTACAAAGTGTTAGTTTATTTTTCTCTCTAATAAAAGGGCCGTCACGTTGAGCAGAGGGCAAGATTCCAGTGACAAGGTGGGCTGGAGGAAGCAGAGAAAGGGTTTCTAAAATACCCCAGGAGCCCAGAGACAGAAGAGTGCCTGGTACCTACCCTCTTGGCGATCACTGTGATTAATTGAACGCTGCATTTTACATCAGGGGTCTTGATGTGGCTGAAGTTTCAAAGCATTTGTGATGAAGCTATTGAGTTCAGCACTGCCAGGTAATAAAGAGGGCTTGCTCGGACATTGGACTAGTCCACACAGATGGCCCTTTGTTGAATTTCACATTATTGATGAATATTTGCTGGAGGCAAGAATTCTCCATTCCAAGGCCTGACTTGATAAAGAGCTTTGGCTCATTGTGGCTGAAGGCAAGTAATGAAAAGAGGGAAATCAATCTTTAACACTACAAAAGCACGGTTCCCAGGCAAAGACCAGCTCTGCTGTTCTGATTTTGTTGAAACTGCAATAGTTATAGCCCAAGA
Source organism: Pristis pectinata (assembly GCF_009764475.1). NCBI lineage: Eukaryota > Metazoa > Chordata > Chondrichthyes > Rhinopristiformes > Pristidae > Pristis > Pristis pectinata. The sequence goes on along the minus strand of NC_067410.1, from coordinate 9,346,457 downwards.
TCCGGTTTCGATCTAGTCTGTGGCGTGAGAAATTGCACCCGATGATTGAGATGAAAGTGAGCCAGTCAGTGTTGTACCGGGTGATGTCGTTGCCACAGTTGAATCGCTGGCACGATAAGCAATGTATAAGGTGTGGTTCCCAGGTTGGCATAATGGCTTATTATATGTGAGCCTTGGTGAACTTCGAGTTCTAGAGTCATACAGCATGGAAACAGGCCCTTTGACCCAACTTGTCCATGCACAGAAAGCTAGTCCCATCTGCCTGCATTTGGCCCTGAGCCCTCCAAACCTCTCCTATCCATGTACTTATCAAGGTGGCTTTTAAATGTTGCTAATGTGCCCACCTCAACCACTATTTCTGGCAGCTCATTCCAAATGTGCACCACCCTTTGAGTGAAGAAGCTGCCCCTGATGTCCCTTTTAAATATCTTGCCTCTGATCTTAAACCTCTGCCCTCTTGTTTTTGGCACCCCCTCCCTGGGAAAAAGACGATGTGCTTTCACCCTGTCTATGCCCCTCATTATCTTGTGTATCTCTATCAGGTTACCCCTCAATCTCCTATGTTCCAGGGAATAAAGTCCTAGTCTATGCAACCTCTCCTTGTAAATCAGGCCCCCAAGTCCAGGCAACATCCTGGTAAATCTTTTCTGCACTCTTTCTAGTTTAATAACACCTTTCCTATAACAGGGTGACCAAAACTGTACACAGTACTGTGGAAGTCTGCATTTGAGTCCTGATTGATGGAGATGGTTAGTAGATGAGTGTGGTGGTGTGGGGAGTGGATCGTGTACATGTACTGTCAAGTGGTGTATGTGGCAGTTGGAGATGAACTTTAACCATTTGACCCTTGACAACTGATCTTGACCACTAGGTGAATCATAGAGTTACAGAGTCACAGAATCATAAAGATATAAGATAAGGTAAGATATCTTTATTAGTCACACGTACATCCAAACACACAGTGAAATGCATCCTTTGTGTAGAATGTGCTGGGGGCAGCCCTCAAGTGTCGCCACGCTTCCGGCGCCAACATAGCACGCCCACAACGTCCTAACCCATATGTCCTTGGAATGTGGGAGGAAACCGGAGGAAACCCACGCAGACACGGGGAGAACGTACAAACTCCTTACGGACAGTGGCCGGAATTGAACCCGGGTCACTGGCGCTGTAATAGCGTTACGCTAACCGCTACACTACACAGCATGGAACTGGGCCTTTTTCCCACTGAGTCTGCCCATTTATATGAATCCCATAATTTTTATTCTCCCCACATTCTTCCCACAGTGGACAGCACTGGGAGGATGCTGAAATCATTGAAATAAATAGCCAGTCGTAAGCGATACACTTAAGGGGAGGCTGGACAAGTAAATGAGGGGAAATAGAAGGTTACACTGATAGATTTAGACAAGGAAAGCTGGAGTTGAGCACTGGCACTAAATACTCTGGTCCTCTACCGTATATGTTGTATCATCCTGTTAGTGTCAAATGCTGCCCAGATAGACATTGAATTCTGTCCGGTAATCACACACTGCAAACCCTGGACCTCTTTTCAAAGTCAATGGAATTTAGTTCCCTGACTTTCTATCTGCGGACTTCTAAATTTAGATCTTCACAAAAAAATAAACTTGTTCTTATTGGTTTATATTAAGAAAATTGTAACTGTAAGATAGTTGATGAGGCACCGTACTAAAGGATTTGGCAGAAATATTGTCCAAGGATAGGGGATTGTTTAAAGGCAGGAAAGCAAAGGAAAGAGACCATAAGTAGAATCTTGTCTTAAGAGAGCTCCTGTGAAATGAATGCAGAGCCATCACTGAATGTGTGTTTGGTTTCCATCTGGTGAACACCACTGGAGGAAGTGCAAGTGAATCACTGCTTCACCTGGAATGACTGTTTGGGTCCCTGGGTGGTGGGAAGGGAAGGGTGTTGCATCTCCTGTGGTTGCATGGGAAAGTGCCATAAGATGGGGCACAGTTGGTTGGGATGGAAGGGTGGACCATTGACTTGCGAAGGGAACAACTCGCAGGCACGGTAGTGTAGCGGTTAGTGTAACGCTTTACAGCGCCAGCGACCCGGGTTCAAATCCGGCCACTGTCTGTAAAGAGTTTGTATGTTCTCCCCGTGTCTGTGTGGGTTTCCTCCGGGTGCTCCAGTTTCCTCCCACATTCCAAAGATATACTGGTTAGGAAGTTGTGGGCATGCTATGTTGGCACCAAAAGCATGGCGACACTTGCGGGCTGCCCTCACAACACTCTACGCAAAAGATTCATTTCACTGTGTGTTTTGATGTACATGTGACTAATAAAGATATCATATCATATCCTTCACGATGCTGAAATGGGATGGGAGAGGAATATGTGCCTCCTGGTGGAAACTTATTGGAGGGGGCAGGAGTGACAGAAGTGGATAGTTGAGAAGGGATGGATCAGGATAAAGGGGGGAAGAAAGGGATTTTTTGGGCAATGGAAAGAGGGTGAGGGAGAGGGACTAGCTGAATTGCTCTTAATAGAGGTGGTACAGACTTGATGGGCAGAAGAGCCTCCTTCCCTTTTGTAAATATTCTGTGATGCTGAATACTAAATAGAATGCAAATATTGTCACTGAACACTTGAGCAAGCAGCCTTGTAAAGTCCTTGTATACAAGCTAGAAATGAAATCTGTGGTCAGAGCTCTCTGGAAACCAGCCTTGTGGCTGTGCTTGTGGTTTGCACCATGTCACAGTTGTAGTACAACCTCTCTTGGGGCACAAGAGAGCTGGGTGCCTTGTAACCACATCCAGATCATCTCTCCCACACACACAAATCCTCCAGTGACATGTAACGGACTCAGCCAATCATGCACTGAAAACCTTATGTAGGTTTAAGTCAAATCAAGTCGAGTTTATTGTCATGTGCACAAGTACAATGCTTGCAGCAGCATCACAGGCACGTAGGTACAGAAAGCACACAGAATATAAATTATACAAAAGTTATACAAGATTGAAGACAGAGAGAAAAAAGACTGTGCAAAAACAAGACATTAGTGCAACAAAAGACAAAATCAGAGACAAATCCATGGCAGTGCAAGAGGTGGTCCGTAGTGTTCTGTTGCTGAGGTAGGGTTAGGGTTGTGCAGGTCGGTTCAAGAACCTGATAGTTGTAGGAAAGTAGCTGTTCATGAACCTGGTGGTGTGGGACTTCAGGCTTCTGTACCTCCTGCCTGAACAAGAAGAGGGCCTGACCAAGATGATGGCGATCCTTGATGATAGATGCTGCCTTCTCGAGGCAGTCATGTAAGGAATGTACACTAACTTGGCATCTGTGACAGAAGAATGTCTTCGCCCACAGAAAAAAGGTCTCAACCAACTGCTGGAGCATTCCTGTATCTTTGGAACACTCTACCCAAGAGGACTATGGTGCCTCAGTCGGTGAGTAAATTCAAGAGAAGTCAACAGATTTTTGGATATTAGGGGAATCAAGGGACTTGGAGTTAGTGCTAAGAATGTAGCACTGATTCATAGAGTACTACAGTTGTACAGCACAAAAAACAAGTCCTGACCATCGTGTCCATGCTGCCCCCATAGCGATCTACACTCATCCCATTTACTCACACTAGGTCCATTGCCTTCTATGTCTTAAAGATCACCCGTGATCACACGTGTCTGCTGGTGGAATCTTATTGGAGGGAGGAGGATTGACAGGAGCAGATCGTTGAGAAGGGGTCGATCAATATAAAGGGGGAAGATAAGGATGTGTTGGGCAATAGGGAAAGGGTAGGGTGAGGGGCTAGCTGGATTGCTCTTAATATTGAGCCTGGTACAGACTTGATGTTAGAATGCTGATAGATAACCAGGACACCAGAACAGAGTATTTAGATTTTATGCGTTTGAAACTCTCATCATTGGGGTAAATGTGGCTCAGTTGAAGCCACTCTCATCTCCGAGTCAGACATTTCCTGGGTTCAAAGATCTCACTCCAGTGACTGGTGAAAGATCTAGGCTGCCACTGCAGTGCTGAGGGAGTACCATGTTGTCAGAAGTGCCATCTTCAGCAAGACACGTTAAACAGCAGTCCTGTCTGGGTGAAACCAGATTTCACAATATCTCTTTGAAGAGCAGCAAGTCCTCTCTTTCTGGTGTCTTGGCTATCCATCAGCTTCCTAAAACAAATTGTCTGATTATCATTAAAGTGATATTTGTGGTATCTTGTTCTTATGCAAATTGACTGATGTATTTCCTACATTACAATAGTAATTACTTCAAATAATGACACAGAGGCAAAACAGCTCGAACAACCCAGCTGGATCCTAGCCTTAGGTGCTGTTTTTGTGGAGTTTTCTAGTTCTTCCTGTGATTGTGTGGGCTTCCCCTAAGTGTTCTAGTTTCCTCTCAAAGACATTCTGGTTGGTTGGTTAATATGTAATGATGGTCAAGCTAATACTGCACATTCAATGCATCTGTCCGAATATCCAAATGCCAGAGGCCAGTTCCAGTGAAAGTATCAACCTCATGAAAATTTTACTGAAATTGGCACTGGCGTTTCGTACATTACAAGAGATCACACCTCTCGAACTCATTGGCACTTTGGGATAAGCTGAGGTTGTGTATTGCACAACAGAAATGCCAGTTGTCTTTGGTTAGAACACAGAACATAGAACATTACAGCTCAGTACAGGCCCTTCGGCCCACAATGTTGTGCCGACATTTTATCCTGCTCTAAGATCTATCTAACCCTTCCCTCCCACATAGCCCCCATTTCTCTATCATTCATGTGTCTATCTAGGAGTCTCTTAAATGTCCCTAATGTAGCTGCCCCATAACCTCTGCCGGCAGTGCGTTCCGAGTACCCACCACTCTCTGTAAAAAACCTACCCCTGACATCCCCCTTATACCTTCCTCCAATCACCTTAAAATTATGTCCCCTCGTGTTAGCCATTGTTACCCTGGGAAAAAGTCTCTGACTGTCCACTCCATCTATGCCTCTTATCATCTTGTATACCTCTATCAACTCTCCTCCTCCTCCTTCTCTCCAAAGAGAATACTCTCCAAAGGGTTACCTGACATTTTCACCACAGTTCTTAATCACTAGTGGGAGTAGGACAGTGATCATTGGCTGCAAACTGTTCAGTCTTATCTAGACTGTTGCATCAAAAATAGCCATCAATGCTAATCTTCTTGGCAGTGCAGAAAACTTCACTCTTCTTCACCTGTTCCACATGTGAACTACAGTAGAAAGATTAATAGCAATTAGTTGAATTGAGGCCCAAGTCCTTGAGTGCTTCTTTGGTCATTGGGGAGCAAATAAAAGTAGTAAAAGGTGCTCAGAAAGATTTGTGATTAATTCTAAGTTTAAGGTAGAGCTTTTGATCCGGACAAAGTGATTGATGCCTGTGCTTAGTGAATTAAATCACTTGCATGAGTGTTTAGATGAAGTCAGCTATTTAGCTACTTACAGTAATCAGTATGTCAATAAACTTTCATCCACCTTGTCCTGTGCTGGCTGCAATGAGATTATTGGTTTGCAGATCTATACAAACTTGTCCTGATGTCAGCAATGCGAGCCTGGCCTCAGAGAGCTGTGTCTGAGCACGATTCTATTGGAAGTGATCGTGCAGAAAAGGAGTTGAATGACAAAAAGAATTCAGGTACACTCAACTTAATGAACTTGACTGATCCATCATCCCCTGGTGACTCTGACTTTAATCTTGCACTGTGCTGTCTTATCAATATATTGATTTATTGGGCATTTGTCTGATGTGGAAAGTCTTGCACGGACACATTTGCCTGCATTGGTCGTGGGAGACGAGCCACATTCTCAAGGTGATAAATGTCCAAGGTGCTAACCCTTCAAGATTCCATTCTACAAGAATGCTAGGGATGAAACTTTAGGATCTGTCAAGATAATGCTCCATAGGTCCATCAGCACAGATGACAGGAGTAAGTGCAGGGAGATGTAATTCAAGCTGGAGGATGGATCACCTGTGTTTCTGACCTTTCTTGAGAAATATGATGATTACTTTGTCACTTCCTGGGGTGGAGAAACTCATATTTCCCATTTTTCCCCCTAAACCTCAAGAGGCTGATGTGAAGCCTGGAGCACCAAAACAAGGAATGAATTATTAGCCTTCTATCTCTGCAATTGGCTGGCCTGCATTGTCTAAGGTGAAATATTGGTTCCAGAAGTCTGGTTATTAATACTGGTCCACTTTTCTTCTCCTGTTGCAGAGATGTGAGTAAACCTAAGAATTTGTGATTGTGTTTTCTTAAAGTGATTTTACCCTTGGAATTAGTCCACCCCTCCCCTCTTTGCTGACTTTGGATTAACTAGAGGTAGTTTCACTATTGAGTTTGCTTCTACATTCCAGTGTGGGATGGGGTTTTGAGTATGATGCAGTGACTCAGTCATGAAAACATTGCTTTCCATGTTTCCTTATGACACAGAAGGAGGCTATTCAGCTCAACAGTCAGAATCCTTTTGCCAGGGTGGAAATGTCAAATACTAGAGGACATGCATTTAAGGTGAGAGGGGGAAAGTTTAAAGGAGATGTGCGGGTCAAGTGTTTTACACAGAGAGTGGTGGGTGCCTGGAACGGGCTGCCAGGGCTGGTGGTGGAAGCAGCTATGATAGTGAGGTTTAAGAGGCTGTTAGGTAGACACTTGAATATGCAGAGAATAGAGGGATATAGATCATGCACAGCCAGAAGGGATTTAGTTTAATTCAGCATTGTATTTAGCATGACATTGTGGGCCGAAGGGCCTGTTCCTGTGCTGTATTATTCTTTGTTCTATGTGTCTCTGCCAGCTCACAGGGCAATCCCAATACCTCACTCATTTTTCCTGCAGCCTATTCTCGCCAGCTTCCCATCAACTCCCCTAACCCCAGCTTCTCCAGGCACAAACACTGGTGCCCCACAAGGCTGTGTCCTCAGCCCTCTACTCTACTCCCTATATACTCATGACTGCATGGCCAGATTCTGCTCTAACTCCATCTACAAGTTTGCAGATGATACCACCGTTATAGGCCGTATCTCACATAATGATGAGTCGGGGTACAGGAAGGAGATGGAGAGCTTAGTGACATGGTGTCATGACAACCTTTGCCTCAATGTCAACAAGACAAAAGAGCTGGTCATTGACTTCAGGAAAGGGGGCGGTGTACATGCACCTGTCTACATCAACGGTGCTGAGGTCGAGAGGGTTGAGAGCTTCAAGTTCCTAGGAGTGAACATCACCAATAGCCTGTCCTGGTCAAATCACGTAGATGCCATGGCCAAGAAAGCTCACCGGCGCCTCTACTTCCTCAGGAGGCTAAAGAAATTCATTATGTCCCCTTTGACCTTCACCAACTTTTATCGATGCACCATAGAAAGCATCCTATCTGGATCCATTACGGCTTGGTACGGCAACTGCTCTGCCCAGGACCGCAAGAAACTGCAGAGAGTTGTGGGCACAGCCCAGCGCATCACAGAAACCAGCCTCCCCTCCATGGACTCTGTCTTTACCTCTTGCTGTCTTGGTGAAGCAGCCAACATAATCAAAGACCCCACCCACCTGGGTCATTCTCTCTTCTCTCCTCTCCCATCAGGCAGATACAGGAGCCTGAGGGCACGTACCACCAGGCTCAAGGACAGCTTCTATCCCACTGTGATAAGACTATTGAACGGTTCCCTTATACGATGAGATGGACTCTTGACCTCACAATCTATCTTGTTGTGACCTTGCACCTTATTGTCTACCTGTACTGCAGTTCCTCTGTAGCTGTGACACCTTACTCTGTACTGTTATTGTTTTTACCTGTACTACCTCAATACACTCTGTACTAACTCAATGTAACTGCACTGTGTAATGAATTGATCTGTACGATCGGTATGCAAGACAAGTTTTTCACTGTACCTCAGTACAAGTGACAATAATAAACCAATACCAACACCAATACCAAGATGCTGGAATCTGGAGCAAGAAGCCGGATGCTGGAGGAACTCAGCAGGTCAGGAAGCATCTGTAGACAGGCGAAAGGTCTTGACCCAAAACGTTGACTGTCCATTTTTCTCCACAGATACAGCCTGACCTGCTGAGTTCCTCCAGAATCTTGTTTTTTTTGCTCAGCTTCTTCAGACTGTCCACATAAGCAAAACCTCTCATTCCTGGTGTCCCATCTCATCTTTTGAGTTTTGACTCCGTTCCTTCTCGTTATGAAGCTAAATATTATATGTCTTTTATCAGCCTTCTCAACTTGTGTTGCCACTGTCGAAGACTTGCGCATGGAGTTCAGTATGGCCAATGTACTGGTCTTTTATCCAGAGATTAGTACTAGATGGTACAGCCTATATATGATTCCAGATCCACCAGTCTTAACCGTCCTCTGAGCTGATTAGCAAGTTGTTTAATTCAGGGGATAACTGGAGCAATCCATGACTGAATAAGCAATATAAATATCCTTCTGTTCCTTACAATTTTTTTATTTGGAATAAATTGCTTCGCCTTATTCTGAGACACAGGCACTACCTTCTTATCACATCGGGCCTTATGTGGCGGTCGCTGAGCCACATGGCATGGAGCCTGTGTGGTCTGAAATGTGCAGGGATAACTCGATTGGATCTCACCGGAATGTTGGCATTTATTGCCTGTCCCTAATTGCCCCTGACTGAGGAGACAGGTGGATAAATGTCATTAAGCTCCAATTGCAGCAGTTTCTGGGCTTAGAACATGTTAAAATCAGGCCAACATTAATCAGGACATTGAGAGTGTATTGGAAGTTACAATAGGAGTGTGACAGTGATTACAGGGAGTCACAGGGTGGTGTTGATCCCAAGGATCCTTGGGAGAGTATTAGTGGTGAGAGGGGTTACCTGGAAGGGTGTCATTGTTTACAGGAGGTCCAGAGATTATATCTGTATTGTAGGGAGTATCTGGGAGTGTGTTAGTTTATAGATGGTATCCGGGAAAGTATCATTGTTTACAGTGTGTCCCAGGCATTGTGTTATTTTTTGTAGGGAGTATCTGGGCATGTACTGGTGTTCGTAGGGAGTTTCTGGGAGTGTGTCATTGTTTACTGGACACCCTTGGGAGTTTGTCAGTGTTTTTATTGAGAGGATCTTGGAGTGTGCCAGTACCTATGAGGTATCTAACAACGTGTCAGTGTTTGGAAGGGACCCTGGGAGTCTGTCAATGTTTGCAAGGGAGTCACTAGGGGTCTTTTCCGTTGGTGCCTGAGAATGTGTCACCGTTTCCAGAGCATCTCCCACATGGAGATATCTTCAAGCACTTTATTAATGAATCACCTCCCTTTCAAAAGTTTCCAAGTTCAAGTCCAACTCCAGAGATCTTGACATAAAAATCAAGTGTTGGAAAGAGGAATGTCAGAGAAGCCATTTTTCACATGAGACATTAAACTGAACTTCTATCTGCTCCCACAGATGGAATCTTTTACATGAAATTATTTTCAGAACACTGTCTGATGTCTTTCACTCCCGCAGCATTTCCCAGACTGAATTACCTGCTTATCATAATTATCAAATGATTTCTGGGAGCTTGCTGTGGGCAAGTTGCCTGTGGTGAATCCTACATTAGGACACATGAACTCAGGAAAATAGAAGCAGAGGTAGGCCACTCGGACCCTCAAGCCTGTCCTGCCATTCAAAAAGATCCTGGCTGATCTGTCCCAGGCCTTCCCTCTGCATTAGTTCCCCACAGTCCTCCATTCCCCGATCTTTCAGAAGTTTAGCTACCCCCCCCCCCCCTTTAAATACCTCCAGTGAACTAGCCTCCATAAAACTCCAGGTAGAGGGTTGTAGAGTGTCCAGGACTTAGACCCGGAGGTGATGAAGGATTTGTGATAGTAGTGTGTGACTTGCCTTGTACCTGCCAGGGGTGGTGGTCTCATGTGCTGCCTGTCCTTCTTGGCACTGGGGGTCATGGATTTGGAAGGTTCTGCTAAAATACTTCTGCAAAATGCTACAGTGCACTTTGTAGAGAGAATTCAGAAATCAGAGGTGCAAGGGGATTTGGGGGTCCGAGTTCAGGAATCCCTTAAAGTTAACTTGCAAGTTAAGTTGATAGTAGGGGAGGCTTACACTAGTGGGTAGGCAGCTTATTCTGGGATCTTTCAAAGATGTTTAAGCCATGGCTATAAAACTTCACAAGTTGCTACCCCTGTTGATGAAGAAGTACAGTGGTGATAACTTTGAATGGCTGCACATCCTAACATACGTTGGTTAATATTTATCTTTATTAAGTGGATCCCGGATTTTTTAATATAATTTTACAGCTTTGGTCAGAGGTTCTTGATGATCACCCTTCATGCGTCCCACCTATGTGGACTATCTTCAAAGTGTCGGGGAGCCCTTTTTATGTTGTACAAGTTGGAGTCCAAAGGTAATGGTGCCAAAACGTCTGGAAAAGTGCCAACTGAAACCCTTTCGTCCACTAATAATGAACCAATTCATGAAGTTTCAACCACACCCCACGTGGGATTGATAATTATGGAAGTAGAGCCATTGAATCATACCACCATTCAGCACATAGGAGGCCAAGTGTGCCAGCTCTCTAAAAGTGCTAAGCAGTCAGTCTGTCTCCCTTCACTTCCTCCTGCACTTTTGCCTGACAGGTATTTTCCAGATCCCATTGGAAAGCTGCTGTTGAATCTGTGTCCAGTGCCTCTTGATCTCATGTATTATGGATTAGAATAGTTTACCGTATAAGAAAGCTTCTCACCTCTGGGTCTTTTGCCAAAGACTTTAAGTTGGTCCTCTGGTTACCCCTTCTTAAAAAGAAAGGCAGGCACGGTAGTGTAGCGGTTAGCGTGATGCTATTACAGCGCCAGTGACCCGGGTTCAATTCCTGCCACTGTCCGTAAGGAGTATGTACGTTCTCCGCATGTCAGTGTGGGTTCCCTCCAAGTGCTCCGGTTTCCTCCCACGTTCCAAAGACATACGGGTTAGGAAGTTGTGGGCATGCTATGTTGGCACTGGAAGTGTGGCGACACTTGCGGGCTGCCCCCAGAATATTCTATGCAAAGATGCATTTCACTGTGTGTTTCGATGTGCATGTGACTAATAAAGAAATCTTATCCTATCCATTCTCTCAGAAACCCTTCCTGATTTGGTAGACCTCTATTAAGTTTCCCATAATTTTCCTTGCTCCTTGGAGAACAATCCCAGCGTCGATGGTATAGTGGTGTTGACACTAAAGCTGCTGCCTCACAGCTCCAGAGACCAGGGTTCAATCTTGGTGCTGTCAGTGTGGAGTTTGCACGTTCAACCTGTGACCGCGTAGGTTTCCTTCCACATGCCGAAGATGTGAGGGCTGATAGGTTAGTTGGCCAAGTCAAATTGCCCCGACTGTGCAGGTGAATGGTAGGATCTGGGGAGAGTTGATTGGAGAATAGGAACAATAAAATGGGATGGGGGTAGGATTAGTGTAAAAGTGGGTAGTTGATGGTTGGCACAGACTCAGTGGGCCAAAGGGCCTGTTTCTGTGCTCTGTAACTGTGACCCTATAAAAATCTCTCCTCATAACTGAAGTCCAACTTTCCTGCTGGCATTCTAACAAAATCATCTTGGAAAGGAAGAGAAAAGAGAGCAGAGGAGGATTGATCTTTGTTAGTTAAACAAACACAGGCGAAGGCTGATATAGGGCAGGGTTGTACAGCCCTTGGATTAAATACCTATGAAGCATATCTGGCAGGTTCTCCTGTGCCGTTGCTCAGTGTGGTGCCTGAGTTGTTGCAGTAAAGTTGATTCTGGCAACCATGTGCTCTCTTCCACATCTTTGCCCCTTCCTCACATCCACCACTGAAATCTTCAGCCATTGCTTTTGGGCATTTTGGTAGTAGTCAAACATCAAGGAGATCACCGACAAATAGTAGCCCTGGAGCTAAATTTCTTTGCTGACTAGTACTAAAAGAATGCAGGTTATTAATCTCTGGCTGCATTCCCATCCTACCATTCAATACAGTTGAATTCCATGGAACTGGAACTTGTGCGAGGTGTACAACAGGCATCCCAATGCTTGTGCTTATTTAGCTTCAATGATAAGTTCCTACCACAATTACTTTTGCTTTCTGCAAAAATTCACCCTATCGAGCAAAATTATTTTATTGCTAAAATGAGTCTACAATTGTCAAAGGGTTATATTCATGCAATATATCTATAGTTTCAGTCAGAGGTCGAATATATTTTCATCCTTTTCCTTCTGATGTACAAGAAGGCCATTTGACCCACCAAGTCTTGGCCACTTCAAAGCGATTCCTTTCCACCATTAATTTTTTCCGATAAATCATTCTCCCCATGTTCCCGTAAACTTCCCAGAGGTTCTGCCACTCATCTACACACCAGGGGCAAGTTCACAGCGGCTAATTCGTCTACCGAGCCACATGCCTTTGGGGTTGTGAGACAAAACCGGAGCACCTGAAGGAAACCCACATGGTCACAGAGAGAACATGCAAATTCCACACAGATAGCACCGGAGGTCAGGATTGAACCTCAGTTGCTGGAGCTGTGAGGCATTAGCTCTACTAGCAGTGTCATCGTGATCTACTTTCAGGAGTCTCATGCATGTTGTCAGTTGCCAAGGTAGCTGGGCGTCCTTGCTGATACTGGTTGAGTGGGAGTCCAGAGATAAAGCTGTAAAAGTGATAAACAGTCCCTCCCTATACTTTATCAGCATATCCCTTATCAGTGTAACACTTATCACCCTATTGGATGTTTTTGACCATTAACCTACTGAATCCACTTATGCTGTTCTTCCTTCAAGCAAAGATAGCATATTATAACTGGTAGTACCCATTACTTCAAGGACCACTCTACAGTCTCAGTGTAAAGTCAATGCTGATGCTTCATTGCTGGAGGTACCATTTTCTGATTAAACTGAGCCCTGTAGTTGCATCTTCAGATTAATCGAAAGATCTCACGGCATCACTAGCAGCTCAGACACATTTTCCTGGCCGCAATCCTTGCCTGACCAAACATGGATGAGTTGTTGTTTTGTTCTGTTGCCGTTTGTGAGGTCTTGCTGTATGCAAAATTTGCCATTTATAGACAGTCGCTGCATTTTGAAAGTAATTCAATTCTGCAAAAGGATGTAGGAGCTATTAAAAAATATGGAAGCCATCGTACTAACACATAGATAGGGTGAACGCACGCAGTCTTTTGCCCCAGGGTTGGGGAATTAAGAACTAGAGGGCACAGGTCTAAGGCAAGAGGGGAGAAATTTAATAGGAACCTGAGGGGCAGCTTTTTCACCCAGAGGGAGGTCTGTATAGGGAAAGAGCTGCCAGAGGAAGTGGTTGAGGCAGACATTAACATTTAAGTGACATTTGGACAGGTTCATGGATAGGAAAGGTTTAGAGTGATATGGGCCAAATGCGGGCAAATGGGACTAACTTGGATGGGCGTCTTGGTTGGCATGGACCAGTTGGGCTGAAGGGCCTGTTTCCGTGCTCTATGCCTCTATGACTCTATAACTGTGAGTTCCTTAAAAGAATAACTTTGCATTTTTTAGAAAATTTTGTATGATTTTGCCTGAGTTGCATCTGTGGGACTGGACAGTGTCCGTTCATAGAGTTTACGCACAATTTTTAATAAATGGATCATCAGTAATCAAAAGCCAAAATCGCCTGGGCAATATTTTCAACATCTTCCCGTCAGTGGTTACATTGATGGTAATAGTGCAACTTAACTTGTTTCAGCTGTTTTAAAATGCATGAAGTACTGATCCCTGCCATTTCCCAAGGCTTGGACACAAGGCAGACAAGAGATGAACATACTTAGTGCTGGGCCACCCGGGACATTCTCTGTTCTCCCCTCTCCCATCAGGCAGAAGATACAGGAGCCTGAGGGCACGTACCACCAGGCTTAAGGACAGCTTCTATCCCACTGTGATAAGAGTATTGAACGGTTCCCTTATACGATGAGATGGACTCTTGACCTCACAATCTACCTCGTTATGACTTTGTACCTTATTGTCTACCTGCAATGCACTTCCCTGTAGCTGTGACACTTTAGTCTGTATTCTGTTATTGTTTTTACCTTGTACTACCTCAATGTACTGTGTAATGAATTGATCTGTATGAACAGTATGTAAGACAAGTTTTTCACTGTACCTTGGTACAAGTGAGAATAATAAACCAATACCAATACCAATAATGCCGAACACTTATTTCTGAAATAATGCCCCCTAGTTCCTGATTCCTCCACCAAGGGAAACATACACCCTGTTAACCACCTTCAGCATCAAGAAGATTCAGCTGAACTCCAATGGGTGCAGGTCCAATCTACCCAACCTTTCCTCAAGGACAGCCCCTTATCCCAAGGATCGAACTACTGTAACTTCTCTGAACTGCCTCGAATGCAAGTGTATTGAAGCATGAAATGGAAGATCAAAACTGTTTGTACTAGTCCAGCTGTAGTCTCACCAATGCTTTGTACACCTATAACAAGGCTTCCCTGCTATTATGCTCCAGCCACCTTGTAATAAACTTATCATAATCTGCTCTCAGATTCTGATATGTGCCCATCTCTGTGTGTGATCATGTTTGTGCATGTGTGTATGTTGTAAGTGTGCACGTGTGCATACATATACACGTGTGTGCAAATGTGTTAATACACCAATCTGTGTATACATGTATACATGTGTACGTGCTGGTATAATTTGTGTATATGTTTGTGTGAATGTGCATGTGCATGAATGTGAGTACATTCAATTGTGCAAAGTTGTGTGTGTCCATGTAAGTGTGTGCGCGCGCGCGCATGTGTGTGTGTGTGTGTATGCGTGTGTGTGTGCGTGCATGCGTGCGCATCTGTGAATTTGAGTCAGTGAGAATGCAATGAATTTCCATGAGTTTTTTGTAAACCCCTGCTTTAAGGATACCTGCTAGTGAGGGAGTATTTTAAATTTCCTTTAAAAGTGAGTGTTATATTTGAGCAGACACTCCAGTACTTTAAAGAAATATTTATTGTGCACACACTTTGATTTGAGGCACAGTAGTCTGCTTATCCTACTGCCCAGTCAGGTCCAGTACAGTTGTGGACCCTGAGAATGTTCAGTAGTGTGTTGCAGGGACCTTTCAGAGAGAATTGGAGGTGAAAGGCTCGTTCCTCGTTTAGTGAGGTGACTATCTGGAGCAATTTACAGTTAATACTCAGCTGACTTCCCACAAGGTCAAGAATATGATTAGATTATTTGCATCATCGAGCAAAGCTGTGGGAAATGTGGCTGGGAACTAAATGGAACCAGAAAGGAAGGAATCCAAAAATCCTTGTCCTTTATGCAGGTGTCAAAATTGTTTTGCTCAATTACCTGATCTCTCTCACTGTTGACCCAACACTGTCAGAACTGAGGGGTTTGCATGCGGTACAGCTGCTGCCTGGAAATGATCCTTACAGAGACACAAGAGACTGCAGGTGCTGGAATCTGGAGCAAAAAACAAACTGCTGGACGAACTCAGTAGGTCAGGCAGCATCTGTGGAGGGAAATGGACAGTTGATGTTTTGGGTCGAGACCCTTCATCTGGACTGCCTTATAGCCTTATCTTTCTGTTGGATTGTTTGAGTGGCATCCAGGATCACGGCCGTCACTGACCCCAAGTTGGGAAGGGCTCAGAGAATATAAAAGCTGTCAACCCTTCACGGGCACCCAGAGAATCATGGATTAACCTCCAGCACACTCCTCTGGGCAATAAGGGAGAAATTATCAGTGAGATCTCAGAATTTTCTTTGTGCACTGTTGGTAATAAGTATAGGAGAGGGGAGAGGGATGGAGAAAGAAAGCTGTTTGACTGGTTGTCAAGAATTTTCCAATAAATTGGTGAATTGGTTTATTATTGTCACATGTACCGAGGTTCAGTGAAAAACTTTGTTTTGCATGCCATCCATACAGATCATTTCATCAAATCAGTACATTGAGGTAGTAAGGTAAGGTAAGATATATAAGATTTCTTTATTAGTCACGTGTACATCGAAACACACAGTGAAATACATCTTCTGCGTAGAGTGTTCTGGGGGCAGCCCGCAAGTGTCGCCACGCTTCCAGTGCCAACATAGCATGCCCACAGCTTCCTAACCTGTACGTCTTTGGAATGTGGGAGGAAACGGGAGCACCCGGAGGAAACCCACGCAGACACGGGGAGAACATACAAACTTCTTACAGACAGCGGCCGGAATTGAACCTGGGTCGCTGGTGCTGTAATAGCATTACGCTAACCGCTATGCTACCGTGCCGGCCCCTAGTACAAGGGAAAAATAATAACAGAGTGCTGAATAAAGTGTAACATTTACAGAGAAAGTGCAGTGCAGGCAGTCAATAAGGTGCAAGGCCATGATGAAGTAGATTGTGAGGTCAAGAGTCCACCTTATTGTACTAAGGAACTGTTCAATAGTCTTATAACAGCAGGATAGAAGCTGTCCTTGTGCCTTGTGGTACGTGCTTCCAGGTTTTTGTACCTTTTGCTCGATGGGAGGGGAGAGAAGAGAATCAGAATCAGACTCAGGTTTATTATCACTGTCTTATATGACGTGAAATTTGTTGTTTTGCGGTAGCAGTACAGTGCATAGACATAAAAAACTATAAATTACAAAATAAATAAATAGTGTGGGAAAAAGAGGAATAATGAGGTAGTGTTCATAGGTTCATGGACCGTTCAGAAATCTGATGGCGGTGGGGAAGAAACTGTTCCTGAATTATTGAGTGTGGGTCTTCAGGCTCCTGTACCTCTTCCCCGATGGTAGTAATGAGAAGAGGGCATGGGGGAGAGGGAAGTTTGGTAGCAAGATGACATCAACATGAACACTTCCAGCTAGAATTGGCAACTTTCGATCACAAACTGATCAGACATTAAAGGAATTTTAAAATATTCCTTAGGATTTGATTGTAGTGGAAGCTGGATTGCCAGATGTTTTAGGCTTCTAACTGGACCTGTTCTGCATCTCCTTGGTGTGCGACAGAGAGGAAAGCCTATGGGGTGGAAGCTTGCACTGTGCCTGACATGCAAGGCCCAAACTCAGCTGCCATCTGAATCCCTATATCACTTCGTTCCATAAAAGTTCAACATTCTTTCACTCTCAGCTTGAATATAGCCAATGGCTAAGTATCCATGGCCTAATGAAGAGGAAGGCTCCAAAGGTGCTGCCAACAATAATTTCTAGTTGTGAACTTTTATGGGTCAACAAACAAAATACTGGAGGAACTCAGTGGGTTAGGCAGCACCTGTGGAGGAAAATGGATAGTCGAGACCCTTCTTGGCATTGTCCCCAAACATAGGCATTGGATGGTAAAGGTTTTGGGGTTCCACTGAAGGTTGGCCAGACTGAGTGCAGGTCCAGGCTGCAGAATCTACAGGACAAGAGTTGTAACCCTCCCACCACCCTTGTCCAGTGAGGTGCAGTGCAATTCTTCACATAGAAGATGAACCTCTGGGATTGTCTACCTCGGACTGATGTGGAGGCCTGACCATTGGAGGTAGCTAAAGCGGAGGGAGATGAATTTTAGATGTGCAGAGGGATCTTGGGATGCAAATCCATAGCTCCCTGAAAGTGGCAATACAAGTAGATAGGGTGGCACACTATACTAGTTTTTATCGGTTGAGTATAAAAGTCAGAAGTAATGTTGCAGCTGATTAAAACTTTGGTCAGGCCATATTTGGAGTATTGTGTGCAGTTCTGGTTGCCGCATTTACAGGAGGGACTTGCAAGCTTTGGAAAGGGTGCAGAAGGGATTGGAGGGTATTGACTATAAGGAGAAGATGGACGAATTTCGATTGTTTTCTCTGGAGCGTCGGAGGCTGAGGGGTGACCTGATAGAAGTTTATAAAATTATGAGAGGCATAGACAGGGTAGATAGTCAGAGCCTTTTACCCAGGATGGAAATGTCAATTACTAGAGGGCATAGCTTTAAGGTGAGAGGGAGAAAATTTAAAGATTTACCTTGCAAGTTTTTTTCACTCAGAGAGCTGGACGCACTGCCAGGGGAAGTGGTGGAAGCAAATACGATAGCAACGTTTAAGAGGCATTTAGATAGGCACATGAACAGGCAGGGAATGGAGGGGTACAGACCATGTGCAGGCAGATGTACAGTTTAAATTGGCATCATGGTCAGCACAGACATCGTGGGCTGAAGGGCCTGTTCCTGTGCTGTACTGGTCTATGTTCTAATGGGGAAATTGAGGGCTATGTGGAACCAGCATAGATCAGCCATGGTCATATTGAATGGGGAGCAGGCTTGAGGGGCCTGATGCTGTTTCTATTTTCTTGTGTACTGCCACACAATTCTTTCCTTTCCAGTTCAGTACCTCTGCATGAACATTAAAATCACTGACGTTAAAGGCTACAGGACTGATCCCTGGCAAAGTGTAATTAATGTTTTATTGCTTGTGCAAGGTGACCACAGCTGGCAAAAGAGGCAATTATGCTCCATCTCTAATTGCCCCCTCAGCTAAGAATGGTGTTGCACAGGGTAGTTAAGAAACAGCCACATTTTTGTGGACCTGTAGCCACAAAGAGACCGGATCAGATAAGTTCTTCCCTGGAGGACAATAGTTAGCTACAAGGATTATCGCAAGAATCTGGGAGTTCCGCGGTCACTGTTGCTTAAAGTAACTTCAATTTTTAAAATTTCACATTTATTTTGCTGCAAGTTCAAATATCCCAACTGCTAGCATGAGATTTGAACTCCTGTCTGTGGTTCAATCGTCAAGGTTTCTGGATATTAGTCCTGTCATATAACCACCAAATTATCAAATTGTATTGACACTAAGAATAAAAAAGTTTGAACTAAGCTGTTCTTCAAAGAAAGACAAGTAGGTATCTGTCTATTATTTAAATGTCAAATTGATACTTATATGAGCAACCACCATCCCTTTAGCCTGTGTTATGATTTGGGCAACTTATTAACCAGATTTATGGCCTCTAGGTTGCATCATACATTCCTTGTCAAACAGCTCAGTGTTTAAGGTGCATGGTTTCCACATAACCTACTGTCCATTATTATCCACAGGTTGTTAAATACTCAAAGAATTCTGACAAATGTCAGGCATGACTTGGCTTTCGTAAATCTTTATTTGACTAGAATTATTGCATTCAGTCATTCTAAATGGGCTTCTCATAGTAATATGAAATGGTTTTTGCATAGTAGATAGAAAATTAACTCTTCATAACCATGCAACAGATAAAGGAGATTTACTGATTCTTTGTCTTGACTCCCAAGCCCAGTGACCTTCTGCACTGCCCTGGTTTCGTTTTCATGGAAGCTGTAGGACATGCTCAGCATGTTCCTGCTGCCTTGTAAATATTGAAGTATGTAAGCTTTGAGCAGTTAGGTGCACATTCACCTCTGATTCAGAAAATTACGTGATCACCTCTCCCTTCAGGACGTACTGACGCACGTGATCCAGGCTGGGTGCCCTCTGCAGTATTGAGTCACTGCTACAGTGTTTGGATGAGATATTAAAATGCTGCTCGGTTGGCTGGATGGTGCTGTGCCAAAGGGCACATGGATTGTCCTGAACAACATTTATTTCTTGGTTTGCCATGCGACAGAGAGCAGAGCTAATGTGAGTAAATGGGATTAGTGTCGATTGATACTACGGACAGCACGGGCAGGGTAGGCTGAAGGGCCTGTTTCTGTGCTGTGTGGCTCTATTGAGGACCTCACTTACTAAGATAAGATAAGATTTCTTTATTAGTCACATGTACATCGAAACACCCAGTGAAATGCGTCTTTGCGTAGAGTGTTCTGGGGGTAGCCCGCAAGTGTCGCCAAACTTCAGGCGCCAACATAGCACGCCCACAACTTCCTAACCTGTACTTCTTTGGAATGTGGGAGGAAACCGGAGCACCTGGAGGAAACCCACGCAGACACGGGGAGAACATACAAACTCCTTACAGACAGTGGCCGGAATTGAACCCAGGTCGCTGGCGCTGTAGAGTGTTACGCTAACCGCTACACTACCGTCAGTTCCCTTGTTGCCAATGGTGGGTGATTGGTGTGAGCAAGTTGCCTCCCACAATGCAACTGTGATCACACTTCATTGGCTGCAAATCTTAAGTTGCGAAAGGCGGTATATAAATGCAAGTCTTTTCTTTTGTTTTCACCCTCATTATTTCATTGCTTCCCTCTACTTCATCCAATCCTAATGATTTCTTTTGCATCTTGATGATTCTTTCTCCTGTAATAACTTGATGTGACAAGAAGTTAAAATGTTGGTCTTGCCATCTCTTTGGTGATGCCAACCCTCTGTGGCCTTATGCTTGTGGAAGGTCTCAAGTTGGACCAGGATGCTCTGCATTCACTTGCTCTAGAGATACCTGGAACACAACCTCAGCAGATGGACAAGCAGTGAGGAAGGATAGGTTCCTCCCAACCCCTGCTCCAGAACTCCTGTCGACCCATTGACCTGTGATTGGCCATCTTCGCCAGGCTAAGTTCCAGGAAGAGTTGATGAGGAGGTCCTTCAACTGGTCTTCACCCACCCTCTGCACCAGGTGCCCAAAGATCAGGAGTGTGGGACTGAAGTGCAGGCCTTGAGGAGCAGCTTCATCCACTACTCAGAGAGGGGTCACTAACCTCTTACAAGCCACGAAGGTATGGAACACGGACCCCTCCAGGGCCGTGCGCAGTCTGTTGTATGGAACAGTTCTGTGCAATATTCTCCACCTCAGGTCCCCAGTGTAAAAGAATAGGACTCTGCCACAATGGTATCCAACTTATGGAAATTTATTGAAATCCCCTGACAACTTTTTGATTAATCAAGTGTTCACGAGATTCTTTCTGTATATCAATTATTCCTGTTAACTATGAGTGTCTTGCTATTATAATAATAATGACTTCCATTACTTGATTCATTTGTGGACGAGATAGGATAGGTTAAGTGGGGTTAAGCCAATTCATTAGTTTAAATGTATTTTTTTCTATAGATAGAGATAAACACAACAGCATCTGAGCTCCTGGGACCATCATAAGGGGAATGGCTAAATTTTCTAAACTGGATTGCTGAATTAGCATTTAGTAGATTTGGTCTGATAGCCTTCGGGGACCAAGGGGAAACTTGATAGTGTTTTAGTTCCTTGTGTGTTTTACCTTTTACATGAGATTGGGTAAGAGTCCCTAACAGAGCAGTTACACACGGTTGGTTGGCTGTAAAGAATTCACGAGCCAAGTGGCCTTTTTCTACATTCCACATTTTTAAGGCCTTGAAATTATGTTGTGGGATTCCAGTGTGTGAACACACAACACAATCATCTCAAGTTTCTCTCTCTGATATGGTAGCAAAGGTGGATTAATGCAGCTGGCTTCAAACAATGTTTATGTCCCAAGCTGTAACTTCAAGGGCTGTGTTCTTCTTTCAGACCTGTATTGCATTTGGTGGTGTCGCAGTGGGGATCCTGGTGTGGAGCAGATGGTTTCTATATCAGAGTCCTGATCAATCCAATTTTTTTATTGTTCAGATGCAATGGGGCCGCTGGTAGTAATGTTTTCTTTTAGTATAGGGATCGTACATCATTTCTGTGTTTGTGGGCTTATAATGTGTAGAGGGTAATCAGGGTGGAAACTTGAATCATCCTAGTTGGGAAGGAAGAATTTAACTGAATTGGCAATCTTATAAAGATTAGAGAGTCCTTCTTATACAGATGTTTGCATCAGAGAAATGCTTGCATTCTCTACATAATATCTTTTATATTCATCCAAGGGATGTGGGCTTCACAGGCTGAGCCAACATTTAATTGCCCATCCCTAATTGCCCTTGAGAAGGTGGTGGTGAGCTGCCTTCTAGAACCGCTGCAGTCCTTGAGGTGTGGGTACACCCACAATGCTGTTAGGGAGAGAGTTCCAGGGTTTTCACCCAGCGACGGTGAAGGAATGGCGATATATTTCCAAGTCAGGGCGGTGTGTGGCTTGGAGGGCAACTTCCAGCGGGTGGTGTTCCCCGTGCCTTTGCTGCCCTTTGTCCTCCTCTACGTGGTGGGTTTGGAAGATGCCGTCTAAGGAGCCTTGGTGAGTTGCTGCAGTGCGTCCTGTAGATGGTACAAACTGCTGCTACTGTGCGTCGGTGGTGGAGTGAGTGAGTGGCTGAGGATGGGGGGCCTATCAATGTCCTGCTCCTGTTGTATGGTCCTACTGTATCCCCACTACATCAGTCCAACTTTCTTTGTGCTGGAGTTGCTGGGTGGACTCCAAGCCACAACCTTCTGCTCAAGAAGTAGGATTACTAAACATAGATTCACAGCTGACACTTAGTCATACCATGTCTCTGACTGCATGGGTGAGTCAGTCATTGACTGACCACACTTATATTTGGTCATGTCTTCAGAAAAGCCTCTTTCTGCTACCGTCGGGCAGGAGGTACAGAAGCCTGAAGTCCCACACCACCAGGTTCAGGAACAGCTACTTTACTACAACCACCAGGTTCTTGAACCAACCTACACAACCCTAACCCTACCTCAGCAACGGAACACTACGGACCACCTCTTGCGCTACTGTGGACTTGTCCCTGATTGTGTCTTCTTGCACTAATGTCTTGCTTTTGCAATCTTTTTTTCTTCACTGTCTTGTATAATTTATATTCTGTGTCTGTACCTACATGCCTGTGATGCTGCTGCAAGCAAGTTTTTCATTGTACCTGCACCTCACTGTACTTGTGCACACGACAATAAACTCGACTTGACTCGAGGAGTTCAGGTGACTCACTGGAGACATCCTGAAGGAGTTCAGTGTTGCTGCACTCGACACGCGGTTGATGACACAAGACTTTAGTAATCCCAGTTTAAGAAGAAAGTTATCAGTGGAAATGGCAACCTTATAAGGGTTGGAGTGTCCTACTTTGACAGGATACAGTGTGAGAGGACCAGCTACATTCTCCATATGAGATCAGTTCCCCTTGCATGGTCCCACCCTGGTATGCAGTAAGGTAGAGAGCTGAGCGAATGGTGTTTGCTGCCCTGTGCCTTTTGACCTCAGTGCAAACTGACTGTAATTAGGAGCAGGTGGAACTTTGGCTCTTGAATCGCTGGGCCCACTACAAGCGCTTACATCACCTTGGAGGATTTCTTGAGTGACTCGACTGTTCCCCTGCACTTTTGACCTCAGAGTCACTCAGGCTGTGGGTCGGTGCAAGTTGTGCTGCAGCCCACCCTCCCCACCCCCCTCACACTCCCTGAAGGCTTATTGATAACGTGTGCTGACAGGCACCAGGGAGTAAATTCCTGGTTGTTTGATTTAAGAATGTGCTGAGGGTTCACAGTACTCCTTCCTTGCTGCTCTGTGGATGGTTATGATTAAGAAGGGTGTTTGATTGGGTAAGTACAGGGGAGATGTTTCCAGAGATGTGCTACAGATATCAGCTGGTTGCCCCCATGCCCAACATGAAATCCAGGCGTGACTCCTTCACCCAGAGAGTGGTTAGAATGTCATGACCGTACAGAATGGTCGAGCACTGATGGATTTAAGGAGAAGTAAAGGAAAGAGCAAGGAATAGGGTGATATGAAGTGGGGCAGCAATAGATTTATATGGAGCCTGAGCACAGACGACTCAGTCCATCTGATTTATGCAGTGAATCGTATGTAATGTTTCTGGATTTGTGTCACAGACTATTGTTTGGCTTTGCATTAGGATGTCACAGCATTAAGATTCAGAGCAGACTATCAGAGTCCATTTTAAAATGTCTCTGTGTTGGTCTTGACAAGATGAAATTACCAAATTTTGCCATATCCAAATTTGACAGAGGCAGTGAAGGGAGAGCAAGACAAGGTGTTGGATTAAGGCTCTGATACGTGCCCAGCCGTTTATAATGTTAGGGCATTTAACATCCAGCATGCTAATTCTGCTTTCGAATTTGTATCTGGTTCATGACTTTCAAAGTATTGAGAGGACTGCACTGGAAATCCTTTGTTATCTCTCTAACCTCCTCCATCCGATAACCCCACTGAGATATTTCACATTCTGGCTTCTTTTTTGTTCCTGAACTCAATCACTCCATCAAAATCAAAGACCCCACCCACCTGGGTGATTCTCTTTTCTCCCCTCTCTCATCAGGCAGAAGATACAGGAGCCTGAGGGCACATACCACCAGGCTCAAGGACAGCTTCTATCTCACAGTGATAAGACTATTAAATGGTTCCCTTATACAATGAGATGGACCCTTGACCTCACAATCTACCTTGTTATGACCTTGCAACTTATTGCCTACCTGCAATGCACTTCCCTGTAGCTGCGACACTTTACTCTGTATTCTGTTATTGATTTTACTCTGTACTACCTCAACGCACTGTAATGAATTGATCTGTACGAACGGTATGCAAGACAAGTTTTTCACTGTACCTCGGTACAAGCGACAATGATAAACCGATTCCAATTCCAATACCAATTGGCGGTTCTGCATTTAGCGCCCAAGGCCTTAACTGCTTGCTTTCCCTCATTGTAGCAATCAGCCTCTCTGCCTTTTCCTTGCTGTATTGGTGCATCAAAGGTGTTATATAAATATAACTTGGTGGTGTTGTTGTTGCTGCAACCCCGGCCCGAAGATCAAAAAGGTCACTTTTCCTAAGTGTGGGAAGAGGATGGTTAAGTTGAACGAAGACTAAAGGATCACAAACCCATGAAGAAATTATTTCAGGAGGTTTCTCTCTCTATACCAGTTCTCCAGGGACTCTATTTTACCTCCTTCACAAGATAAGTGTACAGAACAGAAAGAAACATTTGCATTTCTATAGCAGCTTCTATGACCTTCGGATGCCCTCAATACTTCACAGCCAATGAAATACTCTTTTGCAGTGTTGTAAGGTAGGAAATGTGGCAACCAAAATTGTACACCACAAGCAATCAAGTGATATGTGACGGTGTTGGCTCGGGGATAAACATAGGCCAGGACTCTGAGGGCGACACAAGGTGTAGCTCGTAGAGTTGCTACATCACAGCTCTGGTGACCTGGGTTCAACCCTGACTCCTGATGCTACTGGTGTGTAGTCTGCGCTTTCTGCCTGTGAACACAAGGGTTTCCTCTGGGTCCTCTGGTTTCCTCCTACACCCGAAAGACATGCAGGTTGGTAGATTAACTGGTCAGATTGCCCCGGTGATAGAATCATAGAACATAGAACAGCACAGGAACAGGCCCTTTGGCCCACCATGTCTGTGCTGACCATGCTGCCAGTCCAAACCAAACCCATCTGCCTGCACTTGGTCTGTACCCCTCCATTCCCTGTCTGTTCACGTGCCTATGTAAACGCCTCATAAACATTGCTATTCTATCTGCTTCCACCACCTCCTCTGGCAGTACATTCCAGGCACTCACCACTCCCTGTGTAAAAAAAAACTTGCCTTGTAAATCTTTACACTTTCCCCCTCTCACCTTAAAGCTACACCCTCTAGTACTTGACATTTTCATCTTGGGAAAAAGACTCTATCTAACCTATCTATGCCTCTCATAGTTTTATAAACCTCTGTCAGGTCTCCCCTCAGCCTCCAGTGCTCCAGAGAAAACAACCCAAGTTTGTCCAACCTCTCCTCATAGCTAATACTCTCCAATCCAGGCAACATCCTGGTGAACCTCTTCTGCACCCTCTCCAAAACCTCCACATCCATCCTGTAATGGGGCGACCAGAACTGCACACAATCTGGGGAGAGGTGATGGGAATGTAGGGAGAATGTAATCGGAATAGCATAAGTAGGTGCTTGATGGTCCACACGGACTTGCTGAACTGAGGGGCCTGTTTCCATGTGGTGTGACTCTTTGTCTCGAAGAACTTTCTTGCTCTCTGCGACGACCCTGGGAGATCTCTTACATTCAGCCAGGAGAGTGAACAGGCCTCAGTTTAAAGTTTCGTCAGAAAAACAGGACCTCTGACAGTGTTGCACCTCTTCAGTACTGCACTGGACCAGCTTGGATTTTCACTCAAATCTACTGTGACTACTGGAGTGAGCAGATCCTCAGAGCCACCAATAGACCTGACAGCTTAACAACAGGGACCTCAAATTGATAACAACCCCACTTTATAAGTCTGCAACTTAAATAAAATAGCAAAGGAGGATGAAGACTACAATCTGTTACAACAAACAAACTACAGGAGGAACTCAACCCAAAATGTCGACTTTCCATCTCCCTCCACAGATGCTGCCTGACCTACTGAGTTCCTCCAGCATCTTGTTTGTTGTTCCAGATTCCAGCATCTGCAATCTCTGTAGTCCATAATCTGTTACAATTTCCTGTCATAAAACATTGATCCTTGCTTTTCCCAGGCAATCTTCTGACCATCTTGTTTAAATTCAGTCATGGGATGTGGGAGTCACTGGCAATACTTTGTCTGTTCTTAATTATCCTGGGGAGAGTGTTAGGGAGCGCCATCTTGAACTGTTGCAGTCTTTCTGATGATGGTGGTCCCACAGTGCTTTTGAGGAGGGAAGTCCAGGATTTAGACCCAGTGACAATAAAGGATGGGCAATATGTTTGCAAGTCAGAACGGTGTGTGATTTGAGGGGAACCACATGGTCCCGTGTGTGTGCCGTCCTCCTTAGCAATAGAGGTGTTGGATTTTGGAAATGTTGTTGAAGAAACTTTGCCAGATTCCTGCAGTTGATCTTGAAGATGATATGGAGGGATGGCATGAGGCACTGGTGGTGAAGAGAGTGAATGTTGGTGGATGGGTCCCAGAACCTGATCTGAATAGTTGAGCTCATCCCAAATAGTCATAGGTTCAACCCATGGCTAACCACTTTTGTCTCTGAATTGGCAGGCTCCCAGCTGAAAAACTGGATCTGAGCTAAAACCCAAAGTACTGCAGCACAGAGGGGGTGCTGCACTGTTGGGAGAGATGATAAATAAATGCCCTGTCTGCTTTCAGCAAAATACAAACTGATAGAGGAACTCAGCGGGTCAGGCAGCATCTGTGGAGGGAAATGAACAGTCGACATTTCAGGTCGAGACCCTTCATCTCAAAGTGGCTGCGCAGGTTGACTCTGTGGTTAAGAAGGCATATGGTGTATTGTCCTTCATCAATCGGGGAATTGAATTTAGGAGCCATGAGGTATTGTTGCGGCTATGTATGTCCCTGGTCAGACCCCACTTGGAGTATTGTGCTCAGTTCTGGTTGCCTCACTACAGGAAAGATGTGGAAGCCATAGAGAGGGTACAGAGGAGATTTAGAAGGATGCTGCCTGGAATGCGGAGCATGCCTTATGAAAGCAGGTTGAGGGAACTTGGCCTTTTCTCCTTGGAGAGACAGAGGATGAGGGCGGACCTGATAGAGGTGTATAAGATGATGAGAGGTATTGATAGGGTAGATAGTCAGAGGCTTTTCCCCGCTGAATTGGTGGTCACATAGGTTTAAGGTGCTGGGGAGTAGATATAGAAGAGATGTCAGGGGTAAGTTTTTTTACTCAGACTGGTGAGTGCGTGGAATGGGCTGCCGGAAACGGTGGTGGAGGCTGATACGATAGGGTCTTTCAAGAGACTGTTAGATAGGTACATGGAGCTGAGTAAAATAGAGGGCTATGGGTAAGCCTAGTAATTTCTAGGGTAGGGACATGTTCGGCACAGCTTTGTGGGCCGAAGGGCCTGAATTGTGCTGTAGTTTTTCTATGTTCTATGTTCTATGGACTGAAAGATAGAGGGGAGATGGCCGGTATAAAGAGGTGAGGGAGAGGGATGGGACAAGAGCTGGCAGGTGATAGGTGGATCCAGGTGAGAAGGGGTGATAGGCAGATGGAGGAGGGAAGGGTGCAAATAGTGACAGAAAGCAGAGGGAAGGGGAGTGAGAGAGGGTTTCACAGAACTCCTGTTGAAGAGAGGAGAAAAACCTCTTCAATGCGCGCATACCCTTGAATAGATCGCAGGGAAGTAGTAAAATGGAGACATAAGAGACTGCAGATGCTGGAAGCTGGAGCAACACACAAATTGCTGGAGGAACTCAGCAGGTCAGAAATGTCCCTCCACAGACACTGCTCGATCCGCTGAGTTCCTCCAGCAGTTTTGTTTGTTGCTCCAGTTTCCAGCATCTGTTGTGTTTCCCTGTCTGCTTTCTTGGGCGAATGTAAGTTACCCCGTGCAATATTTGAAGAAGAGAAGGAAAATTCTTCCTGGAGTCCTGGCTGGCTGCCATTCCTCAACCAACACTTGATATAAAAATGACCTTGTCGTCACGACATTGCTGCTTGTGGGAGTTTGCTATGCATCAAATGACTGTCATATTCCCTATGATGGAACAGTGACCACACTACAAAAGTTACCGTTTCAGGTTGGAGACTCTTTGTTCTGCTTTTCATTTAGATTTTGAACATATGCAGTTTACTGTTTTTATCTGAAAGTAAATCCTTTGGCTGTACAGCACTTTGGGACTTGCTGAAATTAGAACAGGCATTATAGAAATGCAAATCTTCCTTTAAGAAAAGCAGGTGTAAAGCTTTAAGAGGACTCTTTTAAAATTCAGAGGACTCTTTTAAAACATAGAGCACAGAACAGTATAGGCCCTTTGGCCCACGATGCTGTGCTGACCTACACAGACCTACTCCACAATCTTGTTAGATTTTTAATTTTGTTCCATTTTCTCCATAGTTTTCTCCCTGGTTAGTTTAATTTTATTACATTTTCTACACAAGAATTCAAGGACATGCCTTTGGATAACTTATATTTAGAAGGATTTGCGGCCATTGTGCATTTTAGACTTCTTTGTATACTGTTGACTCCAGACATTCCATTATCTGTCTGTTCTCACCTTTGATCTGCTATATAGCTCACCGTTCCAGTTTGCAATTGTGTTGAGTGTTTGACTATAAAATACCATTTAGACACCATCGATCACCAGCCATCACATCACAGCTGGATCTGGTTTGCTGGCTCCATGCCAAAGTGGTGGGCCAGTGCATTTATCCCCCCCCTGTACCTGTCTCCAAAGTATGCTGGGGAATTATCTCGTTAAAAAGCCTGACCTTTCAAGATGTTTCAAAAGTATCACACACCCACAACAAAGGCCCCAGGGCCAGATTGTTTTCTCGACCTTGCACAACAGCACAGGACTCTTGTTTGTTCTTTCTGTCTATCATTCTTTTATCTACAATAAATGTCAATCATCCTCCGATGGCAACCTGTGTCAGCAGAGGCTCGGTGGTCAACACCCTCACATCTGAGTCAATGTGCATTGTGCTCAAACCCATTCTCAATGAGTCATAGAGTCACACAGCACGGAAACAGGCCCTTCAGCCCACCCTGTCCATGCCGACCATCAAATACCCATCTACACTAATCCCATTTTCCAGAACTTGGTCCGTACCCTACTATGCCTTGTTGACTCAGGTCATTGGTAACTGGTTTATTATTGTCACATGTAACAAGATACAGTGAAAAGCTTTTGTTTGTATGCCATCTGGACAGATCATTCCAAACGCGTCCATCGAGGTAATACTAAAGGAAAAACAATAACAGAATGCAGAATATAGTGTTACAATTACAGAGAAAGTGTAGTGCAGGCAGGCAGATATGTTTTAAGGGCATGATGAGGTAGATTGTGAGATCAAGAGTTCATCTTTATTATACAAGAGTTCTATACAATGTCTTATAATGGCGGGATATTGGAATTGGTTTATTATTGTCACTTGTACCGAGGTACAGCGAAAAACTTGTCTTGCATACCGATCGTACAGATCAATTCATTACACCGTGCATTAAGATAGTGTTGGGTAAAAACAATAACAGAATACAGAGTAAAGTGTCACAGCCACAGGGAAGTGCATTGCAGGTAGGCAGTAAGTTGCAAGGTCATAACATTCTGAGGTCAAGAGTCCATCTCATCATATAAGGGAACTTTTCAATACTCTTATCACAGTGGGATAGAAACTGTCCTTGAGCCTGGTGGTACGTGCCCTCAGGCTCTTGTATCTTCTGCCTGATGGGAGAGGAGAGAAGAGAGAATGACACGGGTGGGTGGGGTCTTTGATTATGCTGGCCGCTTCACCAAGGCAGCGAGAGGTACAGACAGGGTCCATGGAGGGGAGGCTGGTTTCTGTGATGCGCTGGGCTGCGTCCACAGCTCTCTGCAGTTTCTTGCGGTCCTGGGCAGAGCAGTTGCCGTACCAAGCTGTGATACATCCAGATAAGATGCTTTCTATGGTGCATCGATAAAAGTTGGTGAGTGTCAAAGGGGACATGCCAAATTTCTTTAGTCACCTGAGGAAGTAGAGGCGCTGGTGAGCTTTCTTGGTCATGGTGTCTACATGGTTGGACCAGGACAGGCTATTGGTGATGTTCACTCCAAGGAACTTGAAGCTCTCAACCCTCTCGACCTCAGCACCATTGATGTAAACAGGTGCATGTGCACCAACCCCTTCCCTGAAGTCAATGAAGTACAGCGGTACAGTGCAAGACATAAAGATTACTATAAGTTACAAAAAAAATATAAACGAGTGCAAAAGAGGAATACTGAGGTGGAGTTTATGGGTTCATGGACCGTTCAGAAATCTGATGGCGGAGGGGAAGAAACTGTTCCTGAAATGTTGAGTGTGGGTCTTCAGGCTCCTGTACCTCCTCCCCGATGATAGTAATGAGAGGAAGGCTTGTCCCAGGTGGTGAGGGTCCTTTGTGATGGATGCTGCCATTTTTCCTCAGATCCCCTCTTAGCCTCTTACACCTTAAACCTATGGAGACCTGAGCCATGCCATATTCAACAAGCACTGCACAGTAATGAGCATTGCTTGATCCTTATAGTAGACCATCAGACTAATGTAATGAAGGAACCGTATAACCCAGGCTCTCTCCACTGGATGTAAAAGATTAGGGGGAGGAGGCACTTCTTCAGTTAACCCTAGTGACCTCCACTCAACATTACTCAAACACATTATCTGGTCATTATTACCCTGGTGTTTGTGGCCACCAAGTGTAAATGACCAGATCAGGGGTGTTTTCAGTGAAGTTGTTTCAGATAAAGTAATGGATAGGACACCCAGAAGATCTCCCGTCGACTATTCTCTGGGGTAATGGAAGGAAGCAGATCCGTGGATATTGCCCAAAACACATTAAGACGTTACAAAAGATAACACAGAGGATAATGCAAAACACATTAAAAGGCTTCAACAGAAAATGCTGGAGACACTCAGCATGTTGGAGCAGCCTCTGTGGGAAGAGAAACAAAGTTAACGTTTCAGGCAGATTGACTCAGAGGTAACTAATGCTCGTTGACCTGAAATGTTAACCCTTTGCCTTTCCACAGAGGCTGCCTGAACTGCTGAGTACTTTCAGCATTTTATTTCCAATGGGACTCATGACCTTCTAAGAAACGCTATTACGGCGCCAGTGACCCAGGTTCAATTCCGGCCGCTGTCTGTAAGGAGTTTGTACGTTCTCCCCGTGTCTGCGTGGGTTTCTTCCGGGTGCTCCGGTTTCCTCCCACATTCCAAAGACATACGGGTTAGGAAGTTGTGGGCGTGCTATGTTGGCACCAGAAGCGTGGCGACACTTGTGGGCTGCCCCCAGAATACTCGATGCAAAAAAGATGCATTTCACTGTGTGTTTCGATGTACATGTGACTAATAAAGATATCTTATCTTAAAAAATATCTCTCATCTCCTTTTAAAATGGGCAAGAGCTCAATTTTGAACAGTGCTAGAGGTTCTAGCTTTTCCCGCAAGAAGAAACACCTCCTGCACATCCGTCCTGTTAAGACTCTCAAGTATAGTTTCAGTCAAGTTCCCCCTCACTCTTCTACACTCCAGCGGATACACACCCAGCTTGACTGACCTTTCCTCATAAGACATCCACCCATTCCAGGTACTAATCTCCTCAGTCCTGATGTAGGGTTTCGACCCAAAATGTTGACAATTCCTTCCCCCCCACAGATGCTGATCGATCCACCGAGTTCCTCCAGCAGATTGTTGCTCCATTAGTCTCATATACCTTCCCAGAACTGCTTAAAAAACATTTAACACACTTGCTGAAGTAAAGAGACCACTACCGTAAATAATACCCCACATGTGGTCTGACCAATGGTCTACTTAATGAAATCATAACCTCCCCACTTTTCAATTCCCTTCACTTGTAAACTCTACCCGATTCAGCTATTAAAGGATCCAGTAAATAAGTACTTGTGCAAGGCGATAAGATGGGTGAGGGTCAGCAGGTGGGGGTCACGCCATACTGAGCAATATTATTAAACATATCATTGGAATGATGGTGTACAATAAGGACTAAGCAATACTCATTACTGTGGAGCATGACTCTGAATGTAAATTGAGCAGGTAGTTGTCCAGGACATGATAACTATGTTTGTCACATCAACTCTTGGTTGCTCTCCTGAAGTTGCTTTCTTCTTGTTATAGTTTGAGGTCAGCCTGG
Organism: Pristis pectinata; assembly: GCF_009764475.1. Taxonomy (NCBI): domain Eukaryota; kingdom Metazoa; phylum Chordata; class Chondrichthyes; order Rhinopristiformes; family Pristidae; genus Pristis; species Pristis pectinata. The sequence continues at coordinate 9,314,180 of NC_067410.1, read as the reverse complement.
ACAAAGTCTTAGATCGCTGCCTGGCGGCCACTATTAATAGGATCTTGTGTCCTTTTGAGTCTAGGCTTGTCATTTTTTCCTGTTTCACGTCTCTGAGTTATTGGCAGCAGATAACAAAAAAGAGGCCTGTGGTTTGTGGTTAACCGATGAAATGTGTACTCAACAACTCTACAGGGCTGGGTTTTCCAACGAGTCAAAAGTTTATTACTTTTTCCGAACCTTCCACATGATCAGAGTTGGTTGTGCTGGTGACCATCCATATCCCTTGGCCCGTGACTGTACAGGCGTGGTCCATGTGTCCACATGCATGTGTGGAATGATGACATCAAAGTACCATGTCCTAAGAGGTTGGTACCAAGCTCTACCGAGACCCAAGGCATTGGGTCCCTCGGCCTTCTGTCTTTCAGATAAATGAAACAAAGAAATTCATTTAAATAACACCTTTCGCTTCCCTTTCAGGATTTCCCAAGGCCAACAGCACAGTGGTGCAGCTAGTAGGGCTGCTGCCTTACAGTGCCAGAGTCCCCAGTTAACATGAGAACATAGAACATAGAACGTAAAACAGTACAGCACAGGAACAGTGCATGATGTTGTGCCAAACTAATTAACTTAGTAATTAAATACCTAACTAAACTACTCCCTCCTGCCTACGCAATGTTGATATCCTACACAATGTTGCAATGCACTTCCCTGTAGCTGTGACACTTTACTCTGTATTTTGTTATTGTTTTTACCCTGTACAACCTCAATGCACTATGTAATGAATTGATCTGTACGAACGGTATGCAAGACAAGTTTTTCACTGTACCTCGGTACAAGTGACAATAATAAAAATACCAATACCAATACCCCTCCATTCTCTGCACATCCATGTACCTGTCTAAGAGCCTCCTAAATGCCTCCATCGTATCTGCCTCCACTACCACCCCTGGCAGTGCATTCCAGGCACCCACCACTATCTTCTAAAAAAAAATTTGCTCACATCTCTTTTGAACTTACCCCCACTCACTTTAAAGGTATGACCTCTAGTATTAGACATTTTGACACTGGGAAAAAGACTGGCTGTCCACTCTATCTGTGCCTCTCATAATCTTATAAACTTCTATCAGATCTCCCCTCAGCGTCTGCTGCTCCAGAGAAGACAACCCAAGTTTGTCCAACCTCTCCTTATAGCACATGCCCTCCAATCCAGGCAGCATCCTGGTAGACCAACCTCTTCTGCACCCTCTCCAAAGCCTCCTTTAAGTTCTTCTTTGGTTCAGTTCTGAATTTGGACGTTCTCCCTGTGACCGCGTGGGATTCCCCCAGGTGCCTCGGTTTCCTCCCACATCCCAAAGATTTGCGGGTAGGTAGGTTAATTGTCTGCTCTAAATTGCCCCTAGTGTGTGGGTGAGTGGTGGAATCTGGGGGGGGGGGGGGGAGTTGATGAGAATGTGGAGGAGAATAAAACATGGGATTAATGTCGGATGAGTGTAAATGGGTGGTTGATGGTTAGTGTGGACTTAGTGTGACATATGACCTGGTTCCGTGCTGTCTCTCTCTGTGACTCTACTTTTTGAAGTGCCTTTTATAAGGCAGGGTGAGATCATAAACTAAGGCCCCATTTGTTCTTGCAGGAGGACAAGAAGGATCCCCCGGCACTTTTCCTGATCATTACCTGGCCATTTATCACTTTGCTGTTCATGGGAGCTTGCTGTGTGCAAACTGGCTGCCATGTTTCCTACATTAAAATACCGACGATGTTTGAAAAAAATTCCTTTGCATTGGGATCTTCTAAAACTGTGTTAAATATAAACAAGTTCTCTGTTTTAAAAAAAAATCTAAAAGTAATTGCAATGTAGTGTTGTTGGCGAAATAGTTTGATCTTTTCAGTGCAAAATATTCTTTTCCGCTTTGTTGAAGCTTGTTTTAAAGTTGTTGAACATCTAGAAAACCGTGTTGATGCCAAATAACTTTCAGTCTACTGTGATCTCGATTCGTCACCCACTATTTATGACTTCCTCAATAAAGAGAATGCAACACACTATAAGTCAATCATCAACACAGCTCCATACAATACAAATGGCTCCCTCACTTCTGAAGGAAGGCTGCCCTAGCACTTTGAAAGTGGCCTTAATGCTGTGTCTTCATGCTTTCTTTTATAGAGATAGAGACCCTAGTGACATGGTGTCATGACAACAACCTTTCCCTCAATGTCAGCAAAACAAAAGAGCTGGTCATTGACTTCAGGAAGGGGGTGCGGTGCACATGCTCTTGTCTACATCAATGGTGCTGAGGTGGAGAGGGTTGAGAGCTTCAAGTTCCTAGGAATGAACATCACCAATAGCCTGTCCTGGTCCAACCACGTAGATGCCATGTCCAAGAAAGCTCACCAGCGCCTCTACTTCCTCAGGAGGCTAAAGAAATTTGGCACGTCCCCATCGACCCTCGCCAATATTTATCGATGCACCATAGAAAGCATCCTATCTGGATGCCTCATGGCTCAGTATGGCAACTGCTCTGCCTGAGACCGCAAGAAACTGCAGAGAGTTGTGGACACAGCCCAGCACATCACGTAAACCAGCCTCCCCTCCATGGATTCTTGTCTATACTTCTCTCTGCCTCGGTAAAGTAGCCAACATAATCAAAGACCCCACCCACCCTGGACATTCTCTCTTCTCTCCCCCTCCCACCGAGCAGAAGGTACAAAAGCCTGAAAGCACGTACCACCAGGCTCAAGGACAGCTTCTATCCCACTGTTATAAGATTACTGAATGATCCGCTAATACAATAAGATAGACCCTTGACCTCACAATCTACCTCATTATGACCTTGCACCTTATTGTCTGCCTGCACTGCACTTTCTCTGTAACTGTAACACCTTATTCTGCATTCTGTTATTGTTTTCCCTTGTACTACCTCAATGCACTGTTGTAATGAAACAATCTGCATGGATTGCATGCAAAACAAAGTTTTTCACTGCACCTCGGTACATGTGACAATAATAAAACAATTTACCAATTTATTGCACAAGTTCCACAAAAACGCAATGCTTTGACGCCACAATAAACTTACCAGAAAGATCAAGCTGCTTCCTGACAGTGGATCCAACAAGTTTACCTTGACGTTGTTTGGTGTGCCGCATGAGACCCCAAAGCCTTTTATAATTTTACAAGCATTTCCTCTCGTTTTACCTCCCTGAACCATGGCAACCACAGGTAGTGCAGCTGCCCCGCAGTGCCAGTGATCCAGGATTGATTCTGACCTCAAGTGTTGTCAGTGTGGAGTTTGCATCTTCTCCCTGTAACCATGTGAATTTCCTCCAGGTGCTCCAGTTTCCTCCTATTGGTTGGTAGGTTAATTACCTCTGTAAATTTCCCCTTGTGTAGGTGGCTGGTGGGAGAATTGGGGTAGGGTCTTGTTAATGGCATGTCAGAGAGAATAGGTTACAGGGGATCAACTCTATGGGATTGGTCAGAGCCAGTATAGACTTGATGAACTGAATTACCTCTTCCTACATCATGAGAAAATACAATGTTTCCCTGCACTGGATTTATCCCCAGCCACCTGGGTCATTCACTCTTCTCCTCTTCCATCAGGTAGAAGATACAGGAGCCTGAGGGCACCTACCACCAGGCTTAAGGACAGCTTCTATCCCACTGTGATAAGACTATTGAATGGTTCCCTTATTCGATGAGATGGACTCTGACCTCATGATCTACCTTGTGACCTTGCACCTTATTGTCTACCTGCACTGCACTTGCTCTGCAGCTGTGACACTTTACTCTGTACTACCTCAATGCAATCTGTACTAACTCAATGTAACTGCATTGTGTAATGAATTGACCTGTACGATCGGTATGCAAGACAAGTTTTTCACCGTACCTCGGTACAAGTGACAATAATAAACCAGTAGCAATACCAATTAGCCCCTATGATATCCTACATTCATTAATACTCTCTCCACAGTTTAACCACAGTTATATGGCTGAGTATAAAGCCACCACTAGTTCTTTGAAAGATTCAATTCCTCCCATTCTCCCTGATCTTTGGCTGTGGTCCTGCAAACACCTCCCCGTCAAGAAGATGCACAGTTTCCTTTTTAAATTATACTCTTTAATCCATTGTAAATCTGAAATAAAATCAGATGTTATTGGGCAGTGCATTTCAGATTACTTAGAGGGTCTCCCTTAGATAGAGAGCCCCCCCATGACATGAGTCTACAGATGTGGACTTGCAGGGTGGTGCAATGACACAGCTTGTGGAGATGCTGCCTCACAGCGCCAGAGACCCAGGTTCAATCCCAACCTCCGGTGTTGTCTGAGTGGAGTTTGCACATTCTCCCTGTGACCGCATGGTTTCCCTCCCACATCCCAAAGACGTGCACGGTTAATTGTCCCTAGTGTACAGGTGCGTGGTGGAGTCTGGTAGTGTAGAGAGAATAAAGTGGAATTAGTGTAAGGTTAGTGTAAATGGATCAGCACAGTGTCAGTGAGCTGAAAGTCATGTTTTCATTCTGTATGACTGTGATTCCATGTAATCGTACCCCTGGAAAATATTCACAATGTGGATCTTATCATGGAATGTGTCCACAGTTAAGATCTTAACCACAGAGTAGCTCAGAGATGAACAGAATTTTTCCACATTAATGCAGTGATATAACTCATGCTGGGCTAATGTGAGACCTCATTAGTAACACCTCCATAGAATAAGTCTGTCAGCTAGAGGAAAGTCTCCGAGGAGGTGTTATGAGAAAGGTTCTTTTGGTATCTTAAAGATAAAAAGTACCTGGACACACAGTCTTTGTGCTTTAAAAGGAGGATTTTATTCAAAGACCGACGCGGGAACAGAATGTGAAGGAACAAATGCACCCTCGCACACTTGCACTAGGGTGATCGCGAAACATGGGGGAAGTCGCAACAGGGGTGAAATGCACACACGCTCACACACACACAACGAACTAGTACAAACTATCAGGGAACGAACAAATACGTTGCCTGGACCCCCTAAGTTGGGACAAACAATGGCTCTACGTGACTGGGAATCTACTCAGGACGGTCCTAGACCCCTGTGGAAGTGCGGCCTCTCACCTGTGGTCTCGACCCCAGCAGCAGTCGGAAAAGAGGACGAGAGCCCACGTGTACCATCTTTTATAGGGCTGTAGCGGGGTGGAACCCGCTCAGGTGAAACAAGCCAATGATTCAGGGTCAAGAACAAAGGTGGGTTATGAGCCAATCCTCAGGTGTGCTCTTTAATGGGTGGGGCGGAGCTGGACCCTTGATTGACAGTGGTATAGCCTCCGACCTGATAGGCAATGCTCGACCATGGGGGTCAGTAGTGTTGTCACTGTCATCTGACCCCTGGCCTTTCATACTACAGGAGGTAATGAATGAGAACAATAATTAGGAACCAGGGATCTCAAGGATTTTGGGCTCTAAGTAAATTAAAAGAATTAGCGTAAAAATAAAAAAATGATGGAAGTATGCAGGGAGAAATTGTGGTGATGTTTTAGGTTGATATGTTTTATTAGAGGTTCTGTTTAAAGGTTACCCATCCGGAACATTATCTCTGTTTCTTTCTCCACAGCTGTTGCCTGACCTGCTGAGTGTTTCCACCATTTTCTGTTTTGGTTTCATATTTCCGGCATCTGCAGCATTTTGCTTTCTCGCAGGGATATGGAGATTCAGCAGGAAAGCCGATCTGTAGTTGAGAATAAGTCATGGTCTTATTGAATGGAAGAGCAAACTCAGGAGATTTACCACAATTCCTATTTCTTAGGCTCTTGTAGCTACTTAGACACAGAAATTTAGAAAACAGGAGCAGGAATAGACCATGTGGCCATTTGGGACTCCTCAAATGTTCAATGCAGACAGGGTTAACCAACCACTTCAGTACCTCGTTCCTGCCTTCTCCAGTGTTCAAGAATACATCTACTTCCTTCTTGAATGTATTTAATGATGTGATCTCTACTGCTTCTGCCATAGAGAGTTGTACAGGTTCAACATACTCTGTAACTGGTATTGGTTTATTATTGTTACATGTGTCGAGATACAGTGAAAAGCTTTAATTTGTGTGCCATCCAGGCAGATCATTCCATTCATTATACAGTGAGGTATTAAAAGGAAAACAGAATACAGAATACAGTGTTGCAGTTACAGAGAAAGTACAGTGCAGGTAGACAAATAAAGTGCAAGGGGCATGACGAGGTAGATTGGGAGATCAAGAGTTTAAGAATTCATCTTTTAGCGTATGAGAGATCCGTTCAAGAGTCTGGTAACAGAGGGATAGAAGCTGTCCTTGAGTCTGGTAGTATGTGTTCTCAAATTTTTGTGTCTTCTGCCAGATGGGAGAGGGGAGAAGAGAGAATGACCGGGGTGGGTGGGGTCTTTGATTATTTTGGCTGCTTTCCCGAGACAGTGGGAAGCGTAGGTGAAGTCAATGGAGGGGAGGCTGGTTTGCGTGATGGATTGGGCTGCATTCACAATTCTCTGCAATTTCTTGCTCTGCAAATGGCTGGAGCAGTTGCCAAACCAAACTGTGATGCATCCGGATAGGATGCTTTCTATAGTGCGTCTGTAAGCATCTGTAAGAGTCATTGGGGGACATACTGAATTTTCTTAGCCTTCTGAAGAAGTAGAGGTGTTGCTGTGTTTTCTTGGGTGTAGCGTCCATATAGCTTGGCCAGGACAAACTGTTGGTGATATATACACTTAGGAACTTAAAGCATCTGAAGAATCTCATTTATAAATGGCATACTGCATATTGTGAGGGTGTATTCCTGGTTTTGGTCTCTCCAGCCCTGGGGAACATCTTCCCTGTATCTAGTCTGACTAGTTCTGTTACAATTTTACAGGTTTGTATGAGATCTCCTCTCATTCTTCTAAACTCCGGTGAATACACTGTAACCAACCCAATCTCTCCTCCTACATCAGTCCTGCCATCCCAGAAACCTTTGTTCCACTCCACCTGTGGCAAGAACATCCTTAAATAAGGAGACCAAAACGGTGCACAAAACTATAGATGGGACTCACCAAAGTCCTGCACAGCTGTAGCGAGACATCCTTGCTCTTGTTCTCTCTTCTACCCCTTCCCACTGGGCAGAAGATACAAAAGCCTGAAAGCATGTACCACCAGGTTCAAGGACAGCTTCTATCCCACTGTTATAAGACTATTGAACTGTCCCCTAGTACGATAAGATGGACTGTTGACCTCACAATCTACCTCATTATGACCTTGCACCTTATTGTCTGCCTGCACTGTACTTTCTCTGTAACTGTTACACTTTATTCTGCATTGTTATTGTTTTACCTGGTATGAACTGTTGTAATAAAATGATCTGTATGGATGGCATGCAAAACAAAGTTTTTCACTGTACGTCGGTACATGTGACAATAATAAACCAATTTACCAATGTTATTGAGGGCTGGATAAGGAACAATAAAGGAAGCCTATAGGTATAGAGCAGTGAAATCCCCTTGCAATGAAGGCCAACAGACCATTTGCCTTCCTAACTCTTGGTGCACCTGAACATTTGCATTCAGTGACTGCTGCACAATGGCACCTCTTGTACAATGGAAACACAAGAGACTGCAAATGCTGGAATCTGCAGCAAAAAACAAACTGCTGGAGGAACTCAGTAGGTCAAGCAGCATCTGTGAGGGGAAAGGAATTCTCGACCCAAAACATCCACAATTCCTTCCTCCCCCCCACAAATGTTGCTCGACCTACTGAGTCTGGACTTCTGGGCTTTCAAGCTCCTGTATCTTCTCCCAGAAGGGAACGGCCAGGGTTGCAGGCATCCTTGACGATACTACTAGCCTCTCTGAAGCAACACACAGTGAGGACGGACTGGATGGAAGGAAGCGATGACCCTGTGAAGGACTGGGCAGTGTTTACCACTCTCTGCAGTGACATTGGTTTGTCTATCCTGCCAATAGATTTGATGTATTTAGTGGGGGCAGAGTTGGAGGAACCTCTCCGGTGGAGGGACTTGTAGAGAATATATGTGACAGTGAGGAAGGGAAGTCAATCAAGGTATTAATCAAACAGTGCATGTTTTGGGTTGAATCTAAACAGCACTGGGTAGAGGGAGCGGAGGAGAAGTTAATAAGCCTTGTGATGATTGTGGTTTTGATGACGTTTTCAAGGCAACTGCAAGAAGAAGGAATTAGAGCTCCTTAGTTGTTGCAACCAGTTAGCAATTAACAAGAACTTAATGAGACCCACAGACCCTACTGCCTCTGTATGAAACTCCTCCCCAGCTGTTGCTCACTAGTGGTCTGATTGAGGAATATCCATGAGGCATTCATTAGATTTTTTCCCCTAAATCTCAGGACAATAGCAGCACTAATTCACAGCATTACAACCTCTTTGTCCCTGAATTCCTGGGCGAAGACATTAGCTGCGTCAACTGCTTTCATTGTGAGGGGATTGTTTTGATTGTCCAGAGGCTGCTTGCTTTCATCGCAGTTTCATCCAGAACCAGCATTGCAAAAGCATGGAGCATTCCAAGCAATCTGAATGAATTTATTGGTTGCGTCCCTGAAGGTTATGATGGTGGCCACACAGACCCTCAAGAATACTGTGGGTAAGGATTCTGAGAACAAGGTGGCTATAATTTACCTCCAGTTTTTCAGTTATTTTGACTGAGGGGAAAACAAAATAGTTGGTTAATATTATGGTTAAAGCTAAAAAAAACCTGTAGATGTTGGAAAGCCGATGGAAAACCAGGAATTGCTGGAAATACTCAGCAGGTCGGGCAGCACCTATGGAGAAAGTAACTGAATCAACATTTCATATCAATGACCTTCGATCAGAACACAAGCAAAATACTGCAGACACGGGTAACCTGAAGCAAATACAGAAAATGCCTGGAAATACTCCGCAGGTCAGGCAGCATCTGTGGAGAGAAGCAGAGTCAGTGTTTCACGTCGGTGAGCTTCGATCATAACTTTGCTGGTTGCAGGACCTTACTATGTGCCAATGGGTTTTAGTGTTTGTCTGAAGGAACATCAAGTGAGAATACTGATATTTTAAAAATCGCTGGTTGTGAGGGGCTTGGAATATCTTGTTGGCTATTATAGTGACAAAAACTTTTATTTGTATGACACTTGTAAAGCATGAAAATATCCCAAGGTGATTCAGAGGAACTTTTACCAAATAAACATCTGAATTTGGTGTGATGTGACTGCAAATTGTTTGCTTGTTAACTGAAGCAAAGTCATTTCTCACTTCATGTCACTCTAAGTGATTGAGTAGCAAAAAACTGCAGATGCAGGAAATCTGGAGGGAAAGAACTAGGAAGGGTCAGCAATGGAACAGTAACTCTATTTCTTTCTCCGCGGATGCTGCTTGACTTGTTGAGTGTTTCCAGCATTTAGTGCAAATTACAGCCATATCTTGATTTATGAAAGGAATTTGTTCCTGGAAAATGTCTCATGAAGCAAAATTTTGTAAACTGAAAGGTTGTACGAAATGCATTAAGCACATTTCAGACAGTGTATTTCCAAGGGCAGAATGTGGTGCATTATTGGAGAAAATAGAGACTCATAAATCGATGAAATGTACCCCAAAGAATCAGTGGTACTTATTGTGTAAATTCGCAGATTGAATGAATGGAGATTGAGGAACTACTATATTGTTCAGCCTATGAGCTACTATATTGTTCAACTACTATATTGTTCACCAGGTTCTCAATCAGTCAGTAAATATTGTGCCCAATTTGAAATATATTGATATCAGCCATAGCTCAGGGGCAGTGCCCACATCTGTAGATAAGATACCTGTGGCTGTTTGTCCCACTCCAGAGAGTTGAGCACACAGTAAAAATGGATCCTTCAATTCAGTGCTGAGCAAGAGCACTTGGGCCTTCATAAATCAGGGCATTGAGTACAGGAGTTGGGATGTTATGTTGAAGTTGTACAAGACATTGGTGAGGCCCAGTTTGGAGTATTGTGTGTAGTTCTGGTCACCTACCTCCAGGAAAGATGTCAATAAGCTTGAAAGAGTGCAGAGAAAATTTACACAGATGTTGCTGGGACTTGAGGACCTGAGTTACAGGGAAAGGTTGATTAGGTTGGGACTTTATTCCCTGGTCCACAGGAGAATGAGGGAAAATCTTATAGAGGTATACAACCTTATGAGGGGTATAGATAGGGTGAATGCATGCAGGCTTTTTCCCCTCAGATTGGGTGAGACTAGAACTAGAGGTCACAGGTTTAAGGTGAAAGGTTATATATTTATATAAGGGGAATCTGAGGAGGAACTTCTTCACTCAGAGGCTGGTGCGAGTGTGGAACAAGCTGCCAGAGGAAGTGGTGGATGTGGGTTCAATTGTAACATTTAAGAGAGGTTTGGATAGGTACATGGATGGGAGGGGTTTGGAGGGATATGGTCCAGGTGCAGGTAGATGGAATGAGTCAGGTCAGCATGGACTAGATGGGCTGAAGGGCCTGTTTCTGTGCTGTAGTGCTGTATGGCTCTATGACTCTAAGAGGTACTGAAGAGATTCTGGATCCATCTGCATACTTTGAGGCAACTGACTACATTGGTATCTTCTAATGTCCCTGCACTGTCGCCAGGCTGGGTAGGGCTGTTCCCACTTCCATTCTGATCCATCCAAACATACAAAGGCAATTCCCTGAGAACCTTCTCATTATCTCCGATGTCCCCCAATGAACTATCGTTAACCCCATCATATTTAGCTCCTCAGCAACCTCATTCGAAGAGGCAGAGCCATTTACAACACGTACGCTGTCAGCATCTGGGTGTCCCGTATTGTTTCCTTTCTGGTTTGGTATTAGTCCTGGGTTACTAGAGTTTTGAGGCAACATCACCACCAGCTGCACCACTGCATTGCCCCTCTTCACCTTTCCTCTAACACTCTTCTTAAAACGCACTCTCTGACTAAGCTTTCGGTCATCCAAGTATTTACTTAGGTGGTACCTCATTAAATGGAGACACAAGAGAGACTGCAGATGCTGGACACTTCACCCACCTTCACGACCTGCCCATCACTCACACCTTCCTTCCTCTGGTTCCCCACCTCCTTTCCTTTATTCCATGGTCCACTGTCCTCTCCAATCAGATCCCATCTTCTTCAGCCCTTTGCCTCTTCCACCTCTCACCTCCGAGCTTCTCACATCATTCCCGCTTCTCTCCCCCACCCCCCCACCTACCTACCTACCCCTCCCTCACCTGGACTCACCTATCACCTGCTAGCTTGTCCTCCTCCCCCTCCTCCCCACCCTTTTATTCTGGCTTCTGCCCTCCTTCTTCCCAGTCCTGATGAAGGGTCTCGACCTAAAACGTCGACTGTTCATTTCCCTCCATAGATGCTGCTTGAGCTGCTGAGTTCCTCCAGCATTTTTGATAAGATTGAAACACACAGTGAAATGCATCTTTTGCGTAGAGTTTTCTGGGGGCAGCCCGCAAGTGTTGCCACGCTTCTGGTGCCAACATAGCATGCCCACAACTTCCTAACCCGTACGCCTTTGGAGTGTGGGAGCTCCCAGAGGGAACCAACGCAGACACGGGGAGAACATACAAACTCCTTACAGACAGTGGCCGGAATTGAACCTGGGTCGCTGCTGCTGTAATAGCGTTACACTAACCACTACACTACCACGCCTGCTACACTACCATCCCATTTTGTGTATGTTGTTCCTCATTAAATGTCGTTTGATTATGCTTCTGTGGAATACTTCTGTGAAATGTGAGGGCAGGCATGGTAGTGTAGCAGTTAGCGTAATGCTATTACAGTGCCAGTGATCCGGGTTCAATTCCGGCCGCTGTCTGTAAGGAGTTTGTACGTTCTCCTCGTGTCTGCGTGGGTTTCCTCCAGGTGCTCTCGTTTCCTCCCACATTCCAAAGACGTACACGTTAGGAAGTTGTGGGCATGCTATGTTGGTGCCGGAAGCGTGGTGACACTTGCAGGCTGCCCCTAGAACACTACGCAAAAGATGCATTTCACTGTGTGTTTTGATGTACATGTGACTAATAAAGATATCTTATCTTACTTCCCAACATTGTGTTATGTTGAAGGTGCTAGATAAATTCATGTGGTTGTTGATTCATCGACAAAGTTGAGAACCTGAAGTGCAAGACTCTCGGAGGCCTTGATCCTGTAACCTCGTGTGAATAGGGCGAGTGATCAGGGATAGAGAGAGCATAATATTGATCAACATAATGTTTGGGACAATGGGATCCCAAGCCCAGACTTTGCAATGCAGACAGTCTTTTTCCCAGGGAAAGGGAACCAAAAACTAGAGGGCACAGGTTAAAGGTGAGAGGGGAAAGATTTAAAAAGGACCCGAGGGGCAACTCCTTCACATGGAGGGTGGTGCATACGTGGAACGAGCTGCCAGAGGATGTAGTTGAGGTGGATCCAACGTTTAAAAGATGTTTGGATAAGTACACGGACAGGTAAGGTTTTGAGGGTCAAACGCAGGCAAATGGGACAAGCTTGGTCAGCATGCATGAGTTGGGCTGAAGGGCCTGTTTCCACACTGTATTACTCTGTGACATCCCACATCAGAGGTAGGGTCAGTGACCCAAGAGTCTCGGTCAGTATATGCAGGGGAATAGATTGAGTGGGTGTGGATGGAGAATGGATGTGGTCAGTATATGAAGAATGACCGGACATCGCAGCCAGTGGTTAGAACAATCCAGCTGATGAAGTGACCACGGGGTGGAGAATGGGCCGAATTTAGGGGCTGGATCAGCCTATCAGGATCTGCCATTGGGGAGTGACCACTGCAGTGGCTGGGCCAGAGAGTCAGTGGGAGGTGCTTTGACTGACCAGAGGAAGGGTCAGTGGGTGGGGGGGGGGGGGGGGGCGGGGTTCAGACTGACCAGAAGGTCGGGGGTGGGGGGTGGTGATCAGACTGACCAGAGGAAGGGTCGGGGTGGGGGGTTGATCAGACTGACTAGAGGGTCAGGGGTGGGGGGGGGGATCAGACTGACTAGAGGAAGGGTCAGTGGGTGGGAGTGGGAGGTGATCAAACTGACCAGAGGAAGGGTCGGGGGTGGGTGGGGGGGGGGGGTGATCAGTGACCAGAGGAAGGGTCGGGGGTGGGTGAGGGGGGGGGGTGATCAGTGACCAGAGGAAGGGTCGGGGGTGGGGGGTGATCAGACTGACCAGAGGAAGGGTTGGAGGTGGTGGTGGTGGGGGGGGGGTGATCAGTGACCAGAGGAAGGGTCGGGGGTGGGTGGTGATCAGACTGACCAGAGGAAAGGTCAGTGGGTTGGGGGGGGGGGTGATCAGACTGACCAGAGGAAAGGTCAGTGGGTTGGGGGGGGGGGTGATCAGACTGACCAGAGGAAAGGTCAGTGGGTTGGGGGGGGGGGGTGATCAGACTGACCAGAGGAAGGTTAGGTAGTAGGAGGTGGTCTCACTGAGTAGGGAGGGTGCCTACGAGCCGGGCAGCTGGTGATATTCTTATTTTCCGGACAGGTATCACAGGTATCTGTGTGTATCCGGGGAGCACAGACCCAGAACAAAAAGAAACCGGTGATTGGCCTGACGCAGAACACAGAAATCCTAATTAGTTTGTTCACCAGAGCCGGTGGTACATCCAAGGGGTTAAAGAATGAGGCCATTTCTCTCTCCGTTTACACATATTTACCCTCTGCTAATCTCCAGTGACGGCAGGTGATTTCAAAGTTCAACAGTCATGAGGCAGAGATTGCTTCTCCCTGGGCCATCCCCTCCCTGAGGCACTCCTACATCTTTCTGTGTGTGTTTCTTTAATCTCTTAATGACTCTGCCTCTGACCCAAGACTCAGGATTTGGCAGCTTTGAAGCTGGTTGCAACAACCAGAGACGGCAGTGGATTCTACGCTCGCCGGCGTGTGTGTGTGTGTGTGTGTGTGCGCGTCTCTTTTTGTTTGGGCTCTCGCAATAAGACAAGTTGAATCCCTTCCCCCTCCAGCCCACACAGAGTAGAGATTCACCTCTTCTCCCGCGCTAAGTGACGATACGACCTTGCTCGGAGGCGAGTGAGCTGGAGGTATTGATGGGTCTCTCTGCACAGTTAAGTGAATATTATTGTCGTTTTGTTTCCCGTGTTTATCCTTGTGTCACGCTGTATCTTGACAGTGTTGAGGACATATTTACATTTTGCAAGTTTGTGTATCTGAGCCTGCTCCTGTGCAGAAACCCTACTGTCTCCATACAGTTAGAAGTTTTTCAAAAGAACTGGAAACAATTGGAAAGTTTTGTTGCAGCTACTTTGGAGAACTGCAGCATTTAGTGTGCGCCAGAGAGAGAGAGGATCTCTCGGTTGGAGGTGCTCGGTGTAATTTGCACCGTGGTTTTACTGGGGCTGTCGCTGGAGATCTAATCCTTCCTCGCATTGAGTGCAGGGCGAAAAAAAAAGTGCATACACCTCTGTGGAGCGTCCTATCGAGTCTCCGCAGGTAAACTACGTGCTACAGGGCTGGCCCCCGTTGGAGACCAGCTTGTACGGGGAAGAGTCACTGGTCGGGGCTCTGCATCTCTTCCTGACACCGTAGTGGATGAAGGCTAGCTGGACGGTGGCTACCTTGAGCAGGCGCCTTATGGGTTGAATGCATTTTCACCTGTGGAGTTTCAGGTACAGGAAAGGGTTAATGTGCGACTGAAAATCTAAAACTGCAGGGGTGTCTTACGAGTGCAGGTCCTTGGTCTCTTTACTGAATGCGCTTGTGAAACGCTGGGCCAGTTTAAAGTTAGAGGCGTTGGTGAGAACGATCAATTGATCAGTTCCTTATTGCTTAGTAAGAGTATACCTGTTTGCAGAGTACATTATTTTTCCGCAGGCGATCCCAGAATCTTACCTCAGCTGGATGGAGGTTAATTAATTTGCTTCCTTGCTTTGTCTCCTTACTTGTGGCCTCCAGAACAAGGCAATTTAAAAAAAAGTTGTATTTGCATAGCGCCTGGCACACCTCGCGAGGCGCCGGAGCAGTGAAGCACTAATGTGGGAAAGGTAGCCGGCAGTGTGCACACGGCGAGATCCCACAGGCAGAGGAAGGTCAGGCCATCTGATTTTGGAGATCCAGGCACATTCCTGGGATGAGAGGATTGTCCTGTCACCAATGGCTAAAAAGGAAAGTTACTCTATCTTTTTTGGAGTTAAGAAATGAAGGGTAATGTTATTGAATAGTATATGGTCCAAGGAAGGCATAACAGGGGAGGTGTTGAGATGTTACCACTAGTGGGAAAGTTTCAAACAAAGGTCTGAGTTTCAAACAGCATCCCACTTGGGAGGCTGCTCCAGAAGGTTAAGTCGCTTGGCATTCAGAATGAAGTAGTCAATTGGATTCAACATTGGCTTAGCGGGAGAAGCCAGAGAGTGGTAGTAGATGGTTGTCTCTGACTGGAGGCCTGTGCCTAGTGGTGTGCTGCAGGGATCGGTGCTGGGTCCATTGTTGTTTATCATCTATATTAATGATTTAGATGATACCAAGATTGGGGGTGAGCGGACAGCGAGGAAGGCTATCAAAGCTTGCGAAGTGATCTTGACCAGCTGGGAAAATAGGCTGAAAAATGGCAGATGGAATTTAATGCAGACCAGGTGTGAGGTGATGCAATTTGGGAGGACAAACCAGGGTAAGACTTACACAGTGAATGGTAGGGCACGGAGATGTGCGGTAGGACAAAGGGAGCTGGGAATACAGATCCATAGTTCCTTGAAAGTGGCGTCACAGGTAGATAGGGTCGTAAAAAGGCTCTTTGGCCTTCATAAATCAGGGCACTGAGTACAGGAGTTGGGATATTATGTTGAAGTTGTATAAGATGTTAGTGAGGTCGAATTTGGAGTATTGTGTGCAGTTCTGGTCACCTACATACGGGAAGGAGATCAAGAAGCTTAAAAGAGTGCAGGGAAAATTTACAAGGATGTTGCTGGGACTTGAGGACCTGAGTTATAGGGAAAAGTTGAATAGTTTAGGTCTTTATTCTCTGGACAGTAGCAGGATGAGGGGAGATCTTATGAGGGGTATAGACAGGGTGAATGCATGCAGGCTTTTTCCCCTCAGGTTGGGTGAGACGAGAACTAGAGAACATAGGTTTAGGATGAAAGGTGAAATATTTAAGGGTAATCTGAGGGGGAACTACTTCACACAGGGTGGAATGAGCTGCCAGCGGAAGTGGTGGATGCGGGTTCAATTATAACATTCAAAAGATGTTTGGATAGGTACATGCAGACAAGTGTGAGGTGTTGCATTTTGGAAGGACAAATCAAGGTAGGACATACACAGTAAATGGTAGGGCACTGAGGAGTGCGGAGGAACAAAGGGATCTGGGAGTTCAGATACATAATTCCCTGAAAGTGGCATCACAGGTAGACAGGGTTGCAAAGAAGGCTTTTGGCATCCTGGCATTCTTAAATCAAAGTATTGAATATAGGAGTTGGGATGTTATGGTGAGGTTGTATGAGACATTGGTGAGGCCAAATTTGGAGTATTGCATGCAGTTCTGGTCACCTAACTATAGGAAGGATATCAGTAAGATTGAAAGAGTGCAGAGGAGATTTACTAGAATGTTGCCGGGTCTTCAGGAGTTGAGTTACAGGGAAAGATTGAACAGGTTAGGACTTTATTCCTTGGAGCGCAGAAGAATGAGGGGAGATTTGATAGAGGTTTACAAAATTATGAGGGGTATCGACAAGAGTTAATGCGAGTAGGCTCTTTCCACCTAGATTAGGAGAGATAAGTATGAGAGGACATGGCTTTAGGGTGAAAGGGGAAAAGTTTAGGGGGAACATTGGGGGAATTTCTTCACTCAGAGTGGTGGGAGTATGGAACGGGCTGCCATCTGATGTAGTAAATGCGGGCTCACTCTTGAGTTTTAGGAATAAATTGGATAGATACATGGACGGGAGAGGTCTGGAGGGTTATGGACTGGGTAAATGGGACTAGCGGAATACCGTTTCGGCACAGACTAGGAGGGCTGAATGCCCTGTTTTCTGTGCTGTAGTGTTCTATGGTTCTACATGGATGGGAGGGGTTTGGAGGGATATGCTCCGGGTGAAGATAGATGGGACTAGGCAGAAGATCAGGTCAGCATGGACTGGATGGGCCGAAGGGCCTGTTCCGCTGGTGTAGTGCTCTGACTGTATGGCTTAATTACAAGATAATGAGCAGTCACTTAAAACTGGGATGCGTAGAAGTTGCTTCTTCCAGAGGGTGGTGAATCTTTAATTCTCTACCTCCAGAGGCTTACAGAGGCCAGATCAATGGGAGTATTTAATCTGAATCAGATTTATTATCACTGACATATGACGTGAAATGTGTTGTTTTCTAGCAGCAGTACAGTGCAAAGGCATAAAAATCTATCAATTACGGAAATAAATAGTGCAAAACAAAAAGGAATAATGACGTAGTGTTCATGGACCATTCAGAAATCTGATGGCGGAGGGGAAGAAGCTGTTCCTGAATCTTTGAGTGTGGGTCTTCAGGCTCCTGTATCTCCTCCCTGATGGTAGTAACGAGAAGAGGGCATGTCCTGGATGATGAGGGTCCTGAATGACAGATGCCCTCTTCTTGAGGCACCAAAGAGGAGGTAGGTAAACTAATGAAAGATCGGGGAATGGATGCAGAAGAGGAGTTGAGGACTGGAGCAGATCAGCTGTCATTGTGTGGCTGGTGAGACCCGCTGGAGAAACCAGGTGGCCTACCCCTGTTCCTACTGTCTTGTGATGTTGGTTGGCCAGGGTGCTGTGGTAACCCCTGTCCCACCACCACCTGTGTCCACCTGGTGGGTAGGTTGTAGGTTTACCATCTCGTGCAAAAGGCAGCTCCTGCAACTGTGTAGCACGCCATCAGTTCTGCATCTCATCTAAGCCTCCATGTTCAATTCCTCAAGTCCCAGGAAGGTGGATAAGGGAATGTGATAGGAGTTCAATCCACGTCTTTTGAATCGGAGGCAAAAGCATTAATAACCGTGTCCCAGTGGCTGCTGGGGAAGTGTATTGTTCTGGATGCTGAAAGGTACCACTGTTGACAGTGCTCTTCACCCCTCAGCCCAGTAGTCGTTCCATCCAGTGCTCCTCCTGCACTAATTGGGTCTCCTGTCCAGTTTTCCTTTTTGCTTATTGGTCCACGTGCTCTCTCATTAAGAACCAACAGAACTCTACCAAGAGCCATACACTGCTCCTGCCTAGCAAGTAATTAGGAGAGCTAACACAAAGTTATTATTCATCGCTAGGGGAATTGAATATAAATTTAGGCAGGTTCTGGTTCAGTCACAGATGGCATTGGTAAGACCATATCTGGAGTACTGTGTACACCGTTTGTCTCTTTATTTCAGAAGGATGTGAACGTATTGGAAGGAGTTCAGAGAAGGTTTACGAAATTAATGAATTAAAAAAGAGATTGCAGATGCTGGAATCTGGAGCAAGGGTCAGAACTCTGGAATCAGAATCAGGTTTATTGTCACTCACATGTGTCGTGAAATTTGTTGTTTTGCAGCAGCAGTACAGTGCGGCGGGTCAGACAGCATCTGTGGTGGCAAGAAGGTGTATGTTGACATTTCGGGTCCTGATGCAGAGCCTTGACCCGAAACGTTGACCTTTGCCGCTAGAGATACTGCTTGATCTGCTGATTTCTTCCAGCAATGTGTTTTCTTTCTTTCCAGATACTGGAATGGACAGGTTGTCTTATAAGGAGAGGTTGATCGAGTTAGGCTTGTATCTGCTGGGGTTTAGAAGAGCCTGTGGTGACTTGATTGAAACATGAAAGGGGTCTCAACAGGGTGGAAGTGGAGAGGATGTTTTCTCTTGTAGAAGAATCCACAACTAAGGGTCGTTGTTTAAAGAAATCAGGTGTTGCCCCTTTCAGACAGATGAGTCAAATTTTTTCTGTGAGGGTGAGAGTCTTTGGGATTCTCGACCTCAAAACAATCTTCGAATATTTTCAAGGCAGCAGTGGACGGATTTGTGATAAGTAAAGAGTTGAAGGATTCTCTGGGTGGGTGGGAATGTGGAGTTGAGTTTGGAATAAGATCGGCCGTGATCCTATTGAATGGATTGGAGGGTGGCAAATGTTGTCCCCTTATTCAAAAAAGGTAGTAGGGATAGTCCAGGGAATTACAGACCAGTGAGCCTTACGTCTGTGGTGGGTACGCTGTTGGAAAGGTTTCTAAGAGATAGGATCTATGAGCATTTAGAGAATCATGGACTGATTAGGGACAGCCAGCATGGCTTCGTGAAGGGAAGATCATGTCTCACAAGCCTGATAGGGTTCTTTGAGGAGGTGACCAGGAAGATTGATGAGGGTAGTGTAGTAGATGTGGTCTACATGGATTTTAGTAAGGCATTTGACAAGGTTCCACATGGTAGGCTTCTTCAGAAGGTCAGAGGGCATGGGATCCAGGGGAACTTGACCACGTGGATTCAGAATTGGCTTGCCTGTAGAAAGCAGAGGGTTGTGGTGGAGGGAGTGCATTCGGATTGGAGGGCTGTGACTGGTGGTGTCCCACAAGGATTGGTT
Source organism: Pristis pectinata (assembly GCF_009764475.1). Taxonomy (NCBI): domain Eukaryota; kingdom Metazoa; phylum Chordata; class Chondrichthyes; order Rhinopristiformes; family Pristidae; genus Pristis; species Pristis pectinata. Next base: position 9,294,728 of record NC_067410.1, on the reverse strand, counting down.
CTGGGACCTCTACTATTCATCATATTTATTAATGACTTGGATGAGGGGGGTGGAAGGGTGGGTTAACAAGTTTGCAGACGACACAAAGGTCGGTGGTGTTGTGGATGGTGTGGAGGGCTGTCGGAGCTTGCAGAGGGACACTGATAGGATGCAGAGCTGGGCTGAGAAGTGGCAGATGGAGTTCAATCCGGAGAAGTATGAGGTGGTACACTTTGAAAGGACAAACTCCAAGGTGGAGTACAAGGTTAATGGCAGGATTCTGGGTAGTGTGGAGGAGCAGAGGGATCTGGGGGTTCATATCCACAGATCCCTTAAAGTTGCCCCACAGGTGGATAGGGTAATTAAGAAAGCTTATGGGATGTTGGCTTTCATAAGTCATGGGATCGAGTTTAAGAGCCGCGAGGTAATGATGCAGCTTTACAAAACTCTGGTTAGACCACACTTAGAGCACTGTGTCCAGTTCTGGTCGCCTCATTATAGGAAGGATGTGGAGGTGTTGGAGAGGGTGCAGAGGAGATTTACCAGGATGCTGCCTGGATTGGAGAGTATGGATTATGAGGAGAGACTAGGGGAACTAGGGCTTTACTTTTTGGAGAGAAGGAGGATGAGAGGAGACTTGATGGAGGTATACAAAATATTAAGAGGAATAGATAGAGTGGACAGCCAGCGCCTCTTTCCCAGGGCACCAATGCTCAATACAAGAGGGCATGGCTTTAAAGTAATGGGTGGGAAGTTCAAGGGAGATATCAGAGGAAGGTTTTTCACCTAGAGAGTGGTTGGGGCATGGAATGTGCTGCCTGGGGTAGTGGTGGAGGCAGATACATTGGTCAAGTTCAAGAGATTGTTAGATAAACATATGGAGGAATTTACAATAGGGGGATATGTGGGAGGAAGGGGTTAGATAGACTTAGGCGAGGTTTAAAGGTCGGCACAACATGGTGGGCCGAAGGGCCTGTATTGTGCTGTTTTTTTTAAGGTTTCTATGGTTCTAATGGTAGAGCAGGGTTGACAAGCCAAGTGGCTTGCCCCTTCTCCTAGTTCATATGTTCTGTCTTGTAACCCTTTGTGTGAAAGGTATAGTGGTGGTATGGCATTTAAATTACTGGACACGTAATCTAGAGGCATTGACTAACAATCCATGGACCTGAGATCGAATCCTACCATGACATCTCTGGAATATAAAGTTAATTGTGAATCATGAATTAGTCATTAGTAAATAATTACAGCATGGTCATTTTAAAAAATAAAATAATTTATCACACTAATGCCCTGTCTCCCAGGAAATAAATCTGCTGTCCCTATTGTGTCGGGTCTCCTTGTGGTTCCAGGTCCCTTAACTTTCAATGGTCCCATAGTTCTGGATGTAGTTTACTGTTAATAAGTATTCTCTGAAATGTTCCAGTGAGCTACTTGATTCAAAGGGAATCAGGAACGGGGAATGAATACTGGATTTTCCAGTGACATTCAGACCCTGAAAAGTGAATGAAAAAGATGGTTTGTCTACTAGTATCTGTGGATGATGGTATCTCTGTGTTAATTTGTTTGTGTGTGTTCCATCACCAATATTATTTGCCCAATCAAATCATCTCCCATTCCCTAATATTGTACCTTTTATATAGTTTGTGTATTGAATTCTAATTTTAAATACAACCTTGACGATCCTTTATATATTAAGGACTTCTCCACTCCCCTCCTTTAATTCTTATGATTTATTTTCCCTTAGGACTCTACTTCACACTACAGAGAAAGAAGGCCATGTATCTCTGTCCTGGCTGATTGTAGTTCTGGGATAGTCCACTAGATAGTGCTCAAGAGCTAGTAAATAGTTCTCTCTGTTCCCACCTGCTGCCCCCCTCCCTTTTTAAGGTCAATGGCTTCTTGGATAGGGTGGTAGGGCAGTAGGTGATTGCCTGATCCTTGGGGAATGCATCCCAATTCTTGCTGGTGCCCACTCTCTGGGCTCCCTGTGACAAGAAGCTGTGAAACTGGGTTGGATCTCTTGTCTTAGACCTGTGCCAATAATTCCATTCAAAGAGATAGACAAAAGTGTAACTTCCCCAGTAGTTCCCTGTGATATAGAAGGACACTGTTTGTCCCATTGTGCTGGCTCAATCCCATTCCCCAACCAACTTTTCCCTGTAACCTTTCCCCACATTCCCATCATCTCCCTCCAGATTACTTCAGTCAGTGCACTGGAGGTCACAGGAAGGTGGGTGTCCCATTTTGCATTACCATAGTTCAGCGATTGGGGTTCGATTCCCGTCACTGTCTGTAAGGAGTTTGTACGTTCTCCCGTGTCTGCGTGGGTTTCCTCCGGGTGCTCTGGTTTCCTCCCACATTGCAAAGACGTACGGGTAGGTTAATTTGGGTTTAAAATGGGAGGCGCGGACTCATTGGGCTGAAAGGGCCTGTTACCACGCTGTAAATAAAATTTAAAAAAATTTAAATTTAAAAGAACTCCATAGAAAACGCTAGGCTCACTCTGCAGGTTGCTATATTGTTGGAAGAGGGAGTTTTTGGATGTCCTGTCTACTCCCTCATGTGGACAATCTATAGGAATGAAGTTATTAAACTGGAAAGGGTTCAAAAAGATTTACAAGGATGTTGCCAGGACTTGAGGGACTGAGTTATAGGGAGAGGTGGACAGTCTAAGACTTTTTATCCTTAGCGTATTTTAGACCGAGGGCTGATCTTTTCGAGGTGTATCAAATCATAATGGGCGTAGATAGGGTGAATGCACACAGTGTTTTTCCTAGGGTTGGGGAATCAAGAACTAGAGGGCATAGTTTTATGGTGGGGGGGGGGGAGACTTAATAGGAACTTGAGGGGCAACTTATTTTGCACAGAGGGTGGTATGTACGTGGAATGAGTTTCCATAGGAAGAGGTTGAGGCGGGTACAATAACAACATTTAAAAGGTACTTGGACAGGTACATGGATAGGAAAGGTTTGGAGGGATATGGGCCAAACGTGGGAAAATGGGACTAGATTAGATGGCCATCTTGGTCAGCACGGACGAGTTGGGCTGAAGGGCATAAACTTTATGACTCTATCTCTTGGTGTATTTGGAGAAGAAGAAGGGAGTTCCCACAGTGTCCATATCATTATCACAGAAACAAATTTTCTGGTCATTATGGGAGCTTGCTGTGCATAGATTAACTGCTGCATTTCCTATATTGTTAATAGTGACTCATTTTCAAGAATACTTCATTGGCCATGAAGTATTTTGGGAAGCTCTGAAAGGGATGTAGAAGGAGCTATATAAATGCAAGTCATGCACTGAAGGGGGCCATTCAGCCCACTGGCTGTTTGACAGTTTGTTCCAATCGGTACCACTCCCGTGCTCAAAATGTGTCCCATTTCTCGTCGGGCTCCAATTCCCTTTGGAGAATTGTTATCAACTTTGCTTCCACCAGCTGATGGACTCCTGATCACAGCGGGCTGTTGTACAGACACAGCTCTCCCTTCTGGTTCCCTTGCTGATCCTGTGAAGTCTGTGCCTCCTGGTTATTGACCAGTCTGCCGTTGGAAACTGTTTCCCTTTAGTCTCACAAAGTTGTTCATGTGCTTGTCATGTGCTGATTACTGTTTGTGTGAAAAGTTTCCAACTATCAGTTTTAACCTCACTTTTCCCTCAGGGCCCTGGTTGTTACGTAGTACAGTGAGTGGCAATTATTAACTTGTTAACGGAAGCAGTTGAGTTTGGCATGCTGTTGAACTGTAGGGGCATCGTATTTGGAGCCAACCTTTCATACCCAGGTGTATGAAACTGCACCGATGAGGTTAATTTTGCTCTGGGACAAGACACTTATTATTAGCCTTGTTGACAAGGATTTAACTACCACCCAGATCTCCTGCAGTCACAGTGTAGGCAGCCGTACACCTTCTTGACTCTGGCAGGTTCATCATTTATCTGGCTGTCACCCCGATGACAAGATGACAAGCCAATGTTAGAATCGCATTAACTAGTGCCAGGTAGAACTAACTGGATGGGTCCCTGTTTGTCTGCAGAAGTGTTGATTACATAACCCCCTTAAATCAAGCTTGTTACACACTACTGTGGTTTGCCAAAAAAACATAAAACAGCAGTGATTTTCTCTTTTAGAAAGGGAACTTGAGGAAAATGCAAAATAACTACTCTGGGAAACAAGCCAGGTAATTAGTACGCAAATGGGCATTTTGTGCCCGGTGATTATAGTTCCAAGCTCAGTTGTACAGTCAAATCTTTCAGAGCATCGCTGAGGCAATGTGGAAAGTTGATTGTTCTTTTGCAGTTTTCCTCCTCCCCAGTATTAGGGCTCATGCTAATGAGGACTGCAGCAGTTCAAGAAACTCTGACTCTATGACTGTAGGTGGCTCATCACCAATTTCTTTAAGGGCAATTGGGGATGGGGAATAAATACTGTTCTTGCCAGCAGTGTCCAGATCCTGAAAATTAATATGTATATAAAACTTTTAAACTTTGCAAAATATATTTAGAGTAGATGTCATAGAATCATACAGCATGGAAACAGGCCCTTCGGTCTAACTGATCCATGCCAACCAAGACTCCCATCTAAGCTAGTCCCATTTGCCCGTGTTTGGCCCATATCCCTCTAAACCGATCCTATCCATGTACTTGTCCAATTCGGTATGTCCCTTTTGACACTCACCAACTTTTATCGATGCACCATAGAAAGCATCCTATCTGGATGCATCACGGCTTGGTAGGGCAACTGTTCTGCCCAGGACCGCAAGAAACTGCAGAGAGTTGTGGACACAGCCCAGCGCGTCAAGGAAACCAGCCTCCCCTCTACGGACTCTACCTCTCGCTGCCTTGGTGAAGCAGCCAGCGTAATCAAAGACCCCACCCACCCGTGTCATTCTCTCTTCTCTCCTCTCCCATCAGGCAGAAGATACAGGAGCCTGAGGGCACGTACCACCAGGCTCAAGGACAGCTTCTATCCCACTGTAGTAAGACTATTGAACAGATCCCTTAGACGATGAGATGGACTCTTGACCTCACAATCTACCTTGTTGTGACCTTGCAGCTTATTGCACTGCATGTCCTCTGTAGCTGTGACACTTTACTCTGTACTGTTATTGTTTTTACCTGTACTATCTCAATGCACTCTGTACTAACTCAATGTAACTGCACTGTGTAATGAATTGACCTGTACAATCGGTATGCAAGACAAGTTTTTCACTGTACCTCGGTACGAGTGACAATAATAAACCAATATTAATGTACCTGTCTCAACCACTTCCTCTGGCAGCTCATTCCATATACCGACCACCCTCTGGGTGAAAAAGTTGCCCCTCAGGTTACTATTAAATCTCTCCCCTTGGGGAATCAAGCCCTCTAGTTCTTGATTCCCCAGCCCTGGGAATAAGACTGTGTGCATTGACCTTATCTATGCCCCTCATGATTTTACAGTGAAGTTTGAGAAAGTGCCCTCTGAGCAAATTCAATAAGAACATCAGGAATTTGCATTTATATAGAATCTTTGAGCTGGCAAAATTCTCCGAGGAACCAAATTTGTCAGCAGTGACATAAAAGGATATTAGGGAAGGTGACAAAAAGCATGGGCAAAGAGGGAGGATTTTACAGAACGTCATTAAGAAGGAAAGAGAGGTTTAGAAGGGAA